>NW_018397274.1:2380315-2421107 GCF_002168275.2 Theobroma umbraticum
AGTTTATTTCTTTACTAAACTAACCCCAAGTAGTTATTATCAAGACTTATTTGAGCTGAGACAAACAAGATATGAATCTATAAGCCATGCCCCCCACAACATTCTGAGCTCCACAGATTAATTTTTATCAGAGTGATAGGTTTTATAAAAACAGAGTAACAGGTACTTCTAACTTCAAATTTTCAATATAAAATTGCTTACATTGCTTTATTCCCAGAACTTAAAGAATCCTAACTGGCAAAATGATACGGAATAGAGTAGTAGAGTACCTGCATTACATATTGCCCAGCATATGTTCCAGTTATAGTAGAACTCTGACCTGATGCAAGCAAAGCAATTGCAAAAAGTTTTGAACTCCAACTACCTAAGACATTCTGTAAACAATAATATAAACAATATCATTTTTCAAATCTAGCATGTTCAGGAGAGAACAAAATTACCTTAAGATGAAACTAACCTATGCATTATCTATTAAAACCCAAGAGTCAGGGAAATAAGGGCAAGTAAAGATGTTACAAAATGGCTAGGACCACATACTCTTAGTAAGAATGAGGCCTTGTTCAGATCTAAATCCTCACAGCTAGCTTGACCTTCTGGATTCAAATTTGAGGAATTGCAAACTGCTCCACTTACAGAGATAACGGAGACATTAATGAGAAATGCCACCATCAAAGCAAAGCCACTTTCTATCATATAAAATCTGCAAGCCTCCTGCAGACAATGTACTGCTTCAGATGTTTTCATGGGTGCATAGAGCAAATCATCACTAACATGTAAGGTTTCCTATCGTAGTTAATGATATCATGTTAATTTGCCTTCATAAATTTAACTTTAACCAAGTCTTACAGAGATTATATTATTCCTGCACTCACACATGACTGCTGACATACTTTTGCAACCTAGCTTTTAGAAGAAGGGGAAAATAAAACCCAGGACAACAAACACAGATTTTCTGTCCTAAAGGGAAAGTCATTTGGACTCAAAACCTAGCAAATCAGGCTATTAATCTACAAAGTTTGAGCTAAGTGAATTGCCATGAGCAGTTCGCAGTCCACAAGCCAATAAATACTGCAACTATAAACTTTCTCCTAAATTTTTTCTGGCTAGAAAAAAAAAATTATCCACAATTCAGAGAGCTACTCTCAACTAATTTTGTTGGTAACTTGGTGGACAATGCATAACTAAATATTAAATGCTTCTATTGAGTTTAGCATGAGGACTTAAAAGGAAAGTAAACTACAAATGTGATAAAATGGTTAACTCTACCACCTTCAGGAAGAAAAATATCAAACCGAGATGGGTTACTAATGTTGCTTTTCAAAGGAGGAAGATCATTGTAAAATTGTCAACTATGGTTGGCATGTATGCACATTTGGATCACATTTCAGTTGATGTGCATACGGAAAAGCAAGTTTAGAACTAGTATGCTTAAAGAACTTAAAATTATTCAAAAAGAAAAAACCTTAATGCCGTGCACTGATCGTGGGATTCTCCTGGAAAGCACCAGTGCTGAGTGGAGAAAGAGGTTGTGCCTGCAAGAAGGTCACACAATCCAACAAATCTACAATGTTTCAAAAGGAAGGAATCACCAGAAACTGGAAGAAGAAAGAAACCTACGGCATAACCATAGCGCCAACGAGTGAAATGGCCAGACCGGTTGCACCATTTCCTTTGAGTTGAGGAACAAAAAGCCCTTTAAGAACTTCACCAGCCACGGGCTTCGCATAGCCAAGCTCCGCAAAAAAGCACCCAGCAATTGTAAGAACAAGAAAAGTGATAAAAAACTCAAGCTTCCTAACCTGAAAAATAAAGGACACAAAGGCTTGAGCTAAATGCAACTAATCCAAATCTTAGATCAACTAAACATGCCAATGAAGTGGTTTTTATTTGGTCCAATGACACACAACAACAAATGAGAAAACTGCAGTAACACTTATATGCATAAGGCAGAAAAAATCAATCAACATACCCCATATTGCTGCAATGCTAGAAGAACCAATGTACTGAGCCCTGTCAAAAGGACACCAATCCAAACTGGGATATTGAAGAGCATGTTCAATGCAAAGGCTGTGCCAATCACTGGACAATGAAGGGATCATAAGTCAGAAGAAGAACCAAACATGAAAAACGAATCTAAACTGAAAAAAAAAGCAACAGAGAATAAGCCCCAGATTTCTGCCAATTCCTTCCCAAGCAATTTTTATCGACAGCATTAGAAGGCTAAAAGTCAGAAGTATGAATTGGAAGCTGTATGAATCATGCACAAATTTCTCCAACATCAATGTAGCATCAGCATTATAGTAGTAAAGAAAGGTGGTACATGGACTTACTACATAAAATTTTTAAAATTAATTGAAGTGCTGCATGATTTTCAGACCTTAAGTTTTTTTTTTTTTCTGAATATAAAACATATTGTCCTGAATTATTTCCCTTTGAAATATTTCCCATTAAATTAAGACCTTCAAATCATGCAGCAGAAATGACCTCATATTGTTGAGGTTTTAAGCAAATAAGATTTATACTCACCTTCAGGAATATCACATGCAACAATTGCAATTTCAGCCAGTACCCATAAGATGAAGTTCGGGCCTCTAGGATATTCAGCTCTGCAGTGTTCTGCTAAATGCTTCCCTACAAAGATGAAAGCAACATTTGAAATGAATAGAAATATCTTTAGCAAACATACAAGAAGAAAATATGCAGTAATACACACCTGTGACAACACCCAAATTGGCAGCAAGGGACTGAATGACCAGAGCAGCACATGAAGCCACTAATATGATCCAAAGTAACTGCAAGAAAGATAAAATCATCTTAAGAAAAACTGAGGTGGCATTTTTAAAACAAAAAAGAAGTAAAATAAAAGGAGAAGTTAATGTTATTTTCACACAAGCATCGATATTGTTCTACTAACTCTAGTGGCATAGATCAAGAAAGAAGCAATGTCTATTGAGGCTCAAACCAACCATAATAAGAGCATATCTGTTTCAGTTTTCTCATCCAAAGTTGTTTGGCAAAAGAATTTTTATAATAAGACTTTGTTAAAATGAGAAATTTACAAGTTTTAGATCCAACGGGAAAACTTCCAATATTATATCGTCGCTCTATTCTCCTACTCTATCCTTTGCAAACAATACTTGCCATCAAGTTGTCAAATTCTGTCTGGAAAAAAGAGAACAATTCAAGCAAATGACTGCAGTGGAAAGTACTCACCTCATACTTGTACTGTGCTCCAGACTGCAGATCAGTTTCAACTATAAGTTAAAACAAAAGAATAGTGTTACACTTATATGCTTACGTAATGTTTGAGAACACAAAAGAAAACCTCTAAAAATATTGATCTTACAATTTCCAGGATCAATGTATGCAATTGAAACAAGGAATCCAGGACCCATGTATGCGAATAAGTTTTTCCAGCTGTTTCTCTGCATTAATAAAATGCCATTGATGAAAATTTACATAATCAGAGTTCCCGTAAACACTCAATTCTTATACATAAAAAGTGCAGTAAATCCTGAAAACAAAATATCAAGAAAATCTTTTCCTCTAGTCATTCCAAGAGAGGAATGGTCCAGCAGGAACATGTAATCTGAAACAAATAATACCAAATATTCTTTTAACCGCTATTCAGTTAGGAAGATCAATATTCTAAGCAGGAATTTTATACTTAAAGTGTAACAATGACAAGTTCCACTCATAAAGAAATCAATTCAATTGCTTCCAAGCTAAAGAGACCACAAACCAATGGAATGGTAACCAGATTTCTCACCTTCATATACTACAGCATTTCAGCTCTCAGTGATTAATTAATATCTTCTCACATATTTGATAAAGTAAATAAGTCATAATCACAATTATAAGCAGATCAAACTACCTGATGGTTCTATGGCTTATTGACAAATAATTAATGTATACATATTGAATTAGTTTTATCCTTGTTGCTCAAATGAAGACAAGATATGCAATCCTTTAACTGTGTAACCTCAATGCTTTCTTCTTGATTACCCCATACCTTATTTTCTATATGCACACATCATACTTTTTTCTTTATTTAACTACATAGGTTTTGTATGTTCAAGCAAGATAACAGCATCATAATTCAGTGTTCCTCTTTGCAGGCGCTATCAATCTGCATCTGCAAGCCTCCTATGTTGACAAAAGAACTGTTTTTTAAAACTCTTTTTCCATCCTATCCTATTCTCTGGGCAGAAAATTCCAGTCTAGTAGTCCACTGACAGCTGGAGTAGATAGGTTTATGCCTATCTCTACGTTAAATAATTTTTGCACAAATATGCACTTCTGGACTAATTGTATTCAAAAAATAATAAATGGAATTTCAAAGCCTTGCTTTAAATTATATGAGTCATGATGGTACCTCTGTTAAAGCAATTAACCAGTATAAAAAGCACAGCAAACAAAGGGATGAAAAGCATTTTCACAAGATTTCTCTCACAACATGAGGCTCACAGCTTATTTTCCCTGGATAATCTGCAGTCACTGAGGACCACGCAAAGGCTTTTGATTTATAACATCCACATGCCTCTAAACTTTGGATGACTTGGGATAATCCAGAAATAAATTTCTTTTATAAATAAAGATTTCACACATAGTCAAATACTTTTTCATATGCAATAGCAACATTGAAATGATTTTGCAGATGAATATTTAAATTTCTCAGGCTACACTTTGAGAGCACTTATTAGGCAAAGTAAATAGCAAAAATGTAATCCAATACTGGTTCTCTCATATTGGCATCAAAATCCAAAAGCAGAAATTGCAACATGTAAATATAAATTACAAATTCCTTCAGAAAATAGAAGAAGAAATAAGAATTCTTAACACTTTGTTACTTTAAATCTTGTAAATCTTCAAACTTGGTGTCTTAAAGACAACAAAAGTGATTGATTACCCCAAAAAAATTAAGAACTCAGCTAGCATTATAAGATAACATAAGCCTAGTCATTCCAATCAACAATACAGGACAAAATAAAAGAAGGCATCTTGAGCAACAAAAGCAGATATCTTATGACGTCATGCAAGTTTCAGAATCCATTAACAACCAATCTTGTCAGAGATGCTTCAAGGACAATCTCTACACTAATTCCTTTTTGCATCAAACAATTGAAAAAGTCATCATCAGGTTATACTTAATTGGCCACCGAAGACCACCCGGACCAGCCTTCCGAGCCATATTCCACCCACATCATCCATTAACACTGTGAAATAAACATATAAAAAAGGGTAATCTTCACCTAAATCCACCTCTTAAATAAGAACCTAACCATCCCACTCACATCACTTGGATCTTTCTCTCTCAAAATCCAAGTTCAGGTTTCTACAAGACCTCCCCTGAACTTAATCTACCAATGTCAACGCTCAGCTACTGTAATACAGATTCTCCTTAACAAAAGAGATTAAATAAGTTTTAAATTGTGAAAAACCTTCAGTTGAAGAATAAAGATTGTATAAAAGATCATAAAAAGACCAAATGAAACTCACTTCTGGCACCACAATTTGATCAGTATCTGCACTCTGGATCAGAGGGGCATTTGAGAAACTCTGGTTTCCGGTACTAGCGATGAACTGGGGTTGCCTAGAATTTGAGCCCGCCATACCTTCTTCCTCTCTACCCCACTGAGCTTAAAAAAGCAAACAGTAAAAACCAATCAGCAAAGTAAATAACGAATGAGCATTAAAGTTGAAGCAGACACAGTCAGAGTTGAAAGCAAATACTTTTAAAAATAGAAGAAGAAAAAAAAACCAAGTTTTAAACACCCATCTGATGGCTAAAAATAAAAGCTTGAAAACACAATTTAAAAGACTGAAAGAACCTATAAAAACCAGTGTTATAAGCGGGAAACTATTGTGACTTGATACTTGTTTGGGATTGAAAGAAACGCAAGTAAACCAAATTCTTTTGCAGAAAAAAGTATCCTTCTTTCTTGGTGGCATATCAATGAACCAATATCCATCATATAACGAGAAAATGCAGAAAAGGAAGTGGTCATATGGGGTTCAGCTGTAAACAGAAAGAAAGCAATCCGGGTTGAGCAAAACTGGGACAGAAGAATAAAAGAAAAAAGAAATGAGAATGAAGATCGAATTTTCTTGGCAGGCAAACAGAAAATTGCAAGTATTGTACATGCAACGACAATAAAGAACCAGACGAACCTTAGCTCTGAAAAATGGGCATGCAAAAGAGAAGGAAAGGAAAGAGCAGAGACCCAGAGAGCGGGCTGCCTCTTAGTGTCTCTTTTGTTTTGCAGGACAATGCATCACTCTTCCTATTATTATATATAGGGAGAGAGTTCCTTGTTTGGGTTAGAAGTCCCTCTCACTTAAGCCATATGCTGCTTTTCTGACGACCACTTTGCTCTGCCTTTTTGTGGGGCTCTCTACCCTACAAGTCTCTAAGTCTACTCTCTCCTTTCTGGCTTTATTAACGAAAAGGAGATCTGACTCTCTTCTTCTCTTCTTTCCTACTTCTTTCCTCTCTCTCTTTCTGTACAAAACTGAGTTTTTAATTCTCTCAACCCACTTCCATTTTAGTCTCCATGAGCCCACCTTACGCGTTTCTTTCTTTCCATACAATCACAAACTTTTCTTTTTTTGTTTTTTGGCTATTTATTTTTAATTTTTTTGTCTCTAAAAAATAATAAATAAATAAAAATTTCAATCAAATAGAATTTAAATAATTAATTTTTTTTCAAATCAATTATTTAATTTAAACCAATTTAACAATTAAAGTTCATCCGATCTTAAAAGATTTTGAATTCTAATCATTGTAATCTTTTGTTAGCATTAATCTCAAATATACGAATTTAGCAATTTACATATTGTCGTAATCAAAAAGAATTAATCCATCTATCTTGAATTTTTTTCTTCTAATAAAATAACAAGCTTAATATGTGGAGAAAATATTAAATGTATTAATTTTGTCATATTCTTTTATATTGCATATTAGACTATCATGTTATAATTCCTAATTTAGCATCATATGCATTATGTTTTAGCAATAAATTAACTAATACTATTTTATACTACAAAATTCCAATTTTAAATTCTTCGATGGTGAACAAGTAAATCTTTAGGAAAATTGTCAACAACCATGTGCTACATTTTACTGTATAATTTCTTAGAAAATTAACTCCATTGACTGTTTCTTCAACCTATTATTGGAAAGATGTAAATTTTTTATTTTTTTCTACTATTCTTTTTTAATACTTATCTCTTAATACCTAAATCAACTTACACGGATTAAGTGATGTGATAGAACATGACATAAAAAATGATATAATAGTACACGTGTCAGATAATGTTACACAATACATTACAGATAATGATTTGATAAAACTCATCATTAATAAATTATAAATAAATAACATGACAGAACAAGTAACAATCATATTACAAGACTTATAGATGATATTATAAGAGCATGAAACATTTGACTTATCAAATAAATTATCATGGTCCAAATGTCAATGCATGAACAACCAACGCTTGAGACAAGACATAAAATAAAATTAATTTTACGTGTGTATATATATATATCATTTAACTTTGACATATATATAATTTAAAAATATATAGTTTTATATTATAAAATAGTGCAAAAAAGAAAATAAAAAATACCACTTGTCCATACCTAGATAAATAAATAACAAATTACACCTAATATTGGCTTTTTTATATTGTTTTAACATTTGAAAATCCATGAAATCTTCTGCACACTAAAGAAAATAATAATCCTCTACTCTCATTTATCACATAAGTTTCGAACCGTTACATAAATAAATAATTCAGTTTTTCTCTCTTTTGGTCGGATAAATAAATCAACCTGACTGGCGGCATCAAATTTAAAAATCGAACGGTGTGGAAACGGTCTGGTCTTGTGCAACGTCTACCGATAACCGCATGGGATAAAAGCCAGGCGTTTTATTCTCCAACTTGCGGCCGTGCGTGTTAGAAGGACAGAACCGATCGCCACCACGTCAGCAAAAAAGATCAAGATGGGACCTGCCGGCCCCCAAAACGACGATTTACTTGGTGGAAAACGACAAGTGGCCATGATACGTAGTTTGTTGGTGGTCATCGTGTGCACTGCGCTACACAGTACACACCACCATCCGGGGTACATCGTTGACTTATTGGACTCTGTCTGTGGCAAAAGCTGTGCCGTTTGACAGTTTAGATTCTCTTTAACCATATTTTGTACCATTTAGCATTAAAAAGAAATTTTACGGTACGTTTGGTATGGGAATAGCTAAGCCATTCCCTCTATTCCCATTTTATTATCTTCACTCTTATTCGGTTGAAAATGGTATCAAGGAATAGCTATTCTTAAAAAACAACTACTCTTCAAAATCAGACAAAAATCATCTATAACTAAACTCACCCTCTCTTGGTATTAACTATTACATATCTAATGGAATAACTTTCAAAATTATTAAAACTAAATTACCTCTCATATATTAAAAAATGTGTTTTTTTCAAAAAAAAAAAAAGGAAAAGAGAAAGAGAACAAATAATAGAGAGACTAGTTAAGTGAAAAAAAAAAAGGGAAGAGTGATAAGCATAAAGATCTTAGCCGTTGGATGAAAAGAAAAGACGACAATGATTAATTCAAAGATAATTTTGTTATTTATGAAATAAATGTTATTATAATAAAAGATATTTTGTCATTTGATTTTTTTTTATTTTAAGGTTATTTTTATTAACTAAATATGTAATAAGTTATAATAATTATTCATGTATTATTTTTTATTGTATCAAATTATGTAATAACTATTCTATTATATTTTCATTATATTCTATTCATACAAAATAATCATTTTATGTTATTTTTATCTATTCTGTAAAGCAAAACTACTAATAAAATTTTAACATTGAGGCTCCCAAGTTTGTCACCCTATTAAGCCAATTGCATGATGGTATAATTAAGTAGTGTCGAATCATATGTCGTGGACTCACATTTATATTTATCATGTAAATAAATACTCTTATTTATAAATTCAAAGGTTATTTAATTTTTTATTAATGTGAAATCTTTGACATTTTACAATCCAATTGTACAAATTTACTCTTTTATGAATAAAGAAAAAAAATCCATATTAATACAGGTTTAATCGACTTTGATATTACTTGTTATAAACTATAAATTTAAAACATATCTTATCTCGTATTAACGTAAGATCTTGACAGATATATTATCATATTAGAAATTCGTTAAATTAGAAAACTCAAAATTAAAATTCAATTAAAAATATTAAATTTGATTTAAAATATATTAAATTAAATCATAATAAAATAAAATAAATGAGTGAAAATGCTTGAGCTAAATAATAAAATAGTCAAATTTCATTTGTAAAATTTCACTCTCTCTCAGGTGGGA
Source organism: Theobroma umbraticum (assembly GCF_002168275.2). NCBI lineage: Eukaryota > Viridiplantae > Streptophyta > Magnoliopsida > Malvales > Malvaceae > Theobroma > Theobroma umbraticum. Next base: position 2,389,710 of record NW_018397274.1, read on the forward strand.
TATGGGAAGTGAACTTTGATTTTCCTTTGTTTACTGTTTAGGGTTGGTGAGACCAAAAAGGTTCTTCATCAAATTATGTGATGTTGACACGTAGGGCAGTCCGAGAGGAAAGACAAAAAGAAGGAAAACATAATCGGATAACTAAAGATATAAGAGGACAAAAGGGCAAAAGCAAACCACCCAAAAATGGATTTCATAAAAGGAATAAAAGGAAAATTATAAATATATATATATATATAATTTTACTTGTCTTTTAGAGAAAAAAAAAAGGAGAAAAGAGTATATTTTGTATTTTAGAGTTTATATTTAATATATTATTAATATATAATATCTATACATTATCACTTTATCACAAACGTATCATTTTATAAATATATAACGATAAAAGCTTAAGAGTCCATTAAAATAAATATTTTTAAAATCGTAAGTATTTATTTTTGAGGTTTTTCTACTTTTAATTTTATTTATTAACAAACTGATAATGTTTGATTCACTAGTAGTATATAAAATTTATGCACCAATAATATATTAAATATAAAACTTTATTTTTAAGGTAGGTGATCAAAATAGAATTGTTGAAAAACTCTAATGTTGAAAAACTTTTTGTTGAATTTTGCTTTGTTTTTTTTTTCTATTTCAAACCATGTTATAATGACAAATAATTAAGAAATGTATAGTTTTTTAACATTAATTATTAGAATGTAAATTTTGAAATATGGGTAGCTAGCATAGAAAAGTAAAAGAATTTTAGTTGCCAATGGATAATTTACCCAAGAGGCGATTAGAGTTGATTGTTAGGTGAGGATGAAACAATCCTACTCCCAATGAATTTGGAATATCTTAAGTATTTAAATATAAAAAAAATTAAAAAATTAGATATTCAAAAACCAGATTATATATAAAAGTGGACAATTCTTTCTTCATAAAAAATTATATTTTTGAATCTTGATTTTATCTTAATTTTTTAAGTTGTGGTGTATTGTAAGCTTTCGACCACACATTTGGTGCACTAGTCATAGGCTTTGTGCTCAAAAGGGTTGTGGCTCTTAAACCATTCAAGCATTGTATTACTCCCATTATTTTTTTCTAGACAATAACTTGTTTTTGAGAAAAAACACTATTGCTTAGAAGGTGGTATCAAAGTCATTCTAGGAAGTGAGACAAGTTCGGTTTTAGCCATATCTCATATGGTTCCATTTCGGTGGAAACCCATTTTGGAGTATAATAGCTTTTAAAAGAAGTTGGTGTTTGTTCATCATTGACCCATCATCCATTAGTATATGATATTAATATTGAGCATAATTTTTATCATGTTCTAAGACAAACAATCCAATTACAAATATCTTACAACCATAGTAAATCTCATTTAGATACAAAGAACTATTAAAACTTTTTTAAAAATATTTTCATTCAATAAAATTAGAATTCTTACATATTTACAATTTAAATTAATCTTATGAATATTAATAATAAAATATATTTAAAATAATAATTTAAAAATAGAATGAAGAATCTCTTTGGTTTGGGTCACTAACATTAAGTTGGAAAGAATTTGTTCCATGGCAAAATAGATGAGCATTATAGTCAAAAAGGGGAATAATATCATGAAAGAAAGATAGTTATATTAATATATATCAAAATAGGAAAAGCATATATTGACCAAAAGTCCTTTCATTAGAAAGGAAAGAAGACATTTGGCTGGAATAAATTCATATTTTTATACATGATTAACCAAGTTGGCTTATATTATAACCATCCAATTGATGCACTCTCTTTTATTTGTACTCTGGAATTTTCCACAGTTGCTTGCTCTCCCAACCACTCGTGTACTTTATCTGGGTTGGAAGTCACTTTCAGTATCATGACCCCCTTTTTCTTTGGCAAACTTGGACTTGCCAATGAATTTGGACCGTTCAAACTCGGACTTTCCATGGTTGGGGTAAGAGTTTGTCCATCAATGGTTATTATAAACCAAGTGCTCTGTTCTATTCAAGATTCTCTCTAAAGGCTACCCTACGTGCCTTAGCTTAGCACCCTCATTTTCCAGGGACAATGTAGGAGGAAAATATGAGAGCCTTTGCCAATTAGCATGTGCTGCATTCAACATCCATGGGTTCTTTTCCTTGTGTTTCATTTTTTTGGATAGGGACGGATTTAAAAGTTTTTTTGAATATGTTATAATTAAATTTATTTTGATTTGAAGTTTTTGACTCTATTTCTTACAAAATTATAAAAAAAATTAATAGATTTATTAATATCATTAATTACATAAAATTCTAATATAAATAATATAATTAATAGGAATTTTTGGTATTTCAGTGATGTCATCTAATACCGCTCCACTCTACATTGATCTGCCTCTGTTTTTGAACAAAGATAAAGTATTGTACAATACAATGTTATAAATAATGAGAATATCTATTCTATATAGTCTTATGTTTTTAATTAGCCCAAGAAGCTAAAACCCAAAAAAATTTAATATTAAAATCGAATAGAATTTAATAATTTAAATGGTAAGGTAATTTAATTAAATGGATTTAATAGAATTTAATTTAATAAAAATAAAATAGAATAATAATAGAATTTAATAGAATTAAAAGTGAAGCAAACACAATATTATAAATTAAAGGAAGGAAAAGAAGTCAAATGTTAACAATTGCAATTGTTGACACCTTAAAACTAGGGATGAGAAAAAGGCCAAGAAAGCAAAACTGACGGCCTAAGCAGAGGAGACACAAGGCAAGGGTAATGCTCCCAAAGGTGCTGCGCCAGAAAAGCCCTGAATGTTTTACTTCATTTTCAAGAGATAAATATATAGTAAAAGGTATTTTGATTTTATTATCTATCATTAGACTATTTTTATCTTTTAATAAAATAAATTCTTTAATTTTAATAAAAAATATTTTTATCATTTACTACTTAATATTTAATTATTTTAAAAACTATTCATGCCCATTAATCATTAAAATAAATAATAATAAAAATAATTTTTATTTTATTTTATTTTTATAAACGAAACTATATAATGATTATTTCTCTCTAATTCTATTCTTATCGAGTAGTTGTTCTATTTCTTCTCTATTTCATTTTGTAAACTAAATATACTCGAAGTTTTTATCTCACTTTTTACGAAATTGAAAAAAATGTAATGTATTCAATAAGATCATTAATTACATAAAACTCTAACATAAACAATATAATTAATAAGAATTTTTAATACTTCAGTGGTATCATCTAACAGCATTTTATTTTATGTTGATCAGTCTCTATTTTTGAATAAATATAAAATATTGTACAATATAATATTATAAATAATGAGAATATCTATTCTGTATAGTCTTATGTTCTTAATTACCCTAAGAAGCTAAAACAAAAAAATTAAAAGTGAAGCAAACACATTATTATAAATTAAAGCAAAGAAATCCAACTTTAAGGGTTGTAGTTGTTGATACTTTGAAACCAACCAACTCTGGCTCCATCCACTTATAATTTTTTAATATGCCTATCCTCGTCTTCATCAACATGTATCGTATCCATACATGATCTAAAGATTTTATATTTTCAAATAATGATTAAGGACGTAATAAAAAATAATTGAAAAGAGTCAAGTTCGAAATTAAAAATTTATTATATATAAAAAAATATTTATATTACATAATATTAACATATCACATTAAATGATAATATGATATATTGATTTGTTATGATAATGAGACATGTTAATATTATATCAACGCCACTTGAGTGTAAAAAAAAATAACATTTTGATTAATAGTAATTAATTAAATATTAATTTTAAAAACTTATTTATTATAAAATAAAAATAGCCCTGCAGCCCCTAACTTCACAAAAAGAGCAGTCAAGACTAAGCGTGGTGATCAATGTGCACAATGACAATGTTGTACGGCCTTAGAAGTCAATGCTAAGTACAATGGGTTATTAGCCTTTCGACTGGGTGTTATTGTACTTTATGATAACGTACCATCCATGATTTGAGTTAAAATAATAATGAAGCGAAGTTGAACGAGTATAATAATTGAACTTGTAAGAGACTTGATGCATGTTGACTTAAATCCACTGATGCAATTTTTCTCTTGAACTGTGTTTTAGATGGGTGCAAGAAGCAGAGTCTCCCTAACACCCCAAAGCTCAGCCTTGGTAAGTCTTTTATTAATGAAAAAACTTGTCGCGCATTGACCATCATCATCCCAAATTAAGCCACCGGCAGCTCAGCCATGCAGCCAACTCTAATAACACAGATCAAGTCCCTGTATTCATCAATTATTCTGTTGAATGATACAAAACGAGCCCTTCATTCCAACCATAAAGAGCTTACAGATTGGCATTAAGACATTAGAAACCATGCCAAAAGGATTACGATTAAAAGCTTCTACATCAGTGATTGTCACTCATTTACTCATTTCCTTAGACGGTGAAGGTATCAACAAAATAGACGGCTAAAATTTCCATCCGCTTCATTCCATAATTTCTACGTGCAATATCTACCGGAAAAAACGAAAGAGGCACAACAATAACCACCTACTATCTGGCCGAATATGCCACTGTGCTTTCATACTATATTAACAGCACATAAAATCTCACATGCTTATAACTTCAAGGGTTTCAACCCAAGCGATGCTCGGATCCTGTTGGCCTCAGCAATCTCTGGATCTGGATGGTCAGTTCCATCATCCTTCTTTTCCTTCTTTTCCCTCTTTTCCTTCTTTTCCTTCTTTGTTTCTTCCCGAGTACTACCATCCTCTGGTTCATGCCTTCTAGGACTAGTGCTGCCACGAGCATGTCTCTTGCGGTCCCTGCTCCTACTTCGGCTCCTTCGTCTGCTACGATCCTTGTCTCGCCTGTCACGCTCCCTACCTTCCCTCTCTCTATCTCGCTCCCTCTCACGTCCATATTCCTTCTCGTCTCTCGGGCGATAACGGTCCCTATCCCTGTCTCTGTCTCTGTCCCTCTCCCTATCCCTATCTCTATCTCGGCCACGTCCTCGATCTCGATCATAGTCTCTATCCTTGTCATAATCCCGATCCCTGTGAAAAGGAAAAGAAACAAAGATGAACTTCCTAACCCTGAAAATCAGTCTATAATTTCATATTGAATAATCAATGTTTAGAAAAATAAATACATCACAATAAAGGTGTTCCAATCAGAATTTGCTGCAAACACTGAGCTGAACCTTGCCATGTTAGTTACACAAAGATACTTCCTGAAGGTGTAAAACTTGAAATATTAGTTACATGATAACCCTCAAAACACATGTTCGTTGCATTTGGTTACAATCTCTCATGCTAGCTTTTGGAAAGCAAGAGAACAATTTCTTAATTTTAAGAACACGTTTCACACAATAACTAAAAACATCACCTTGGAGCAACCAATATTCAAAGTAGTTTAACAAAATCAATAAGAGGACACAATAAAATTGTAATCACCACGCTAAAAACTGGACCTGATGCTAAATTGTCTGATCCATCATACTTCTCACTGCACACTGTCAGTGCAGAGAAACCTGGCAGGATCACAAGATGTTTCTATAGGAAGCTGTTTTAGGCCATCCATGGCTTTAAATGCCACGAGGGAAACATGACATTGGAACACTTTTGCCTTCATAAATAGGAGTATGTCAAACAACAGCTTCCACTGATCTATAATATCTATGATATATAAAAAACATACCAACGAGAGCAAAACTTCCGTTGGATGAAAACGGGCCACTTTTAATTATTTCTCTAAGTTACTATTTTCATTAATTCTTGTTGACTAAATTCTCAATAATAACACTATTAATCAAGGTTCAGTTTGGTAATCAACAAATAACTTGTTGAAGAAAAATCTTATATGTGTAAAATACTTTACTGGAAAATCTATTATTTTCTTTTGTTTGGATAAACTCCCAAAAATATTTTCTGTTGTCTGGACAATTCTATAGAAGATATTTTCTATCATATCTCATCTTCAAAAAATTTTCCATCTTCAATAATTTTCTATCATAACACCACAAAAACATTAACATTCATTAACTATGCAAGACATCCAAACATTTTTTTAATATTAAAAATATTATATATGAATAATATTTAATCTTATTTATTTATTTATTTCTCATCATATTTTTATATTAGTTAGTTTGTTAAGAAAATAAATCATAAATTGAAAATTAAAAGAAAGAAGAGATTTTCATGTGTGAAAAATTTATTTTGTATTTTACATAAGATTGTTTCTTAAATTAATCTCAATTATTTTGTATTATATTAAGAATTGCAATATCTTAATATCTTATAGTAATAAGATTCCTATAAAATAATAAAATAAAAATATTGTTGGAAAAAGAATAATAAATAAAGACATAAAACGAATAATGATGTTTTTATTACTTTATTGATTTATGAGATCGATCCCATTAGGAAAGGGGGGCAACACTTTCCACGTGAGATCAATTCCAAAATTTAAGAGATCGATCCTAGAGAGAAGAAAAGGTAAATGAAAATTGTCTTACACGCTTCTTCAACATGTATAACATTGTAGATGAGTCAATGCAATTATTTCCGTTGAATTGTAAAATATTTTACATTTGTAAAAATTCTCTCTTCTAAATGAAGGAAATGATTAAAATTTTTTCTGAAAAAACTTTCAACCTTGCCAAATGGATCCTTAGAGTAATAAATTTATGTGATGTATAGATAAGAAAATATTTTCATTAAGGCTTCATTTGGTAAACTTGAAAATTTTTTTCAAAAATTTGTTTTCAAGCTTTTTTCCTGTTTAAAAGGGAAAAAAAATTTACGAATATAAAATATTTTACAAGTAGACAGAAAAAATTACGTTAACCAATATAAAATATCTTTTGCCTGAGAAGGGCGTAAAACATTTTTCATCTGCCTTCTCCTCTCTTTGGGATCAATCCCATAAACCTTAGAAAATATTATCGTCCCCTTCTTGTGGAATCAATCCCGGAAAGCAATAAAACAATAAAACATCATTATTTTCTTTTCTTTTTCATCTTTTTATTTATTATTCTTTTTCTCAACAAAGAATCATTTATTATTTTAATTCAATTATTTCATAAGGATGATATCACTATAATTTTTTTTATTATGATACTACAATCTTTAAAATAATACAAAATAATTGAAGTCAATTAAAAAAACATTTTATATAAAAAATCTCTCATTTTTTTTTAATTTTCAATTTATAATTTTTTTTACTTAACAAACTAACTAGTAAAACAATATGATAAGAAATAAATAAATAAATAAAAAGGGTTAATAAGGTACTACAATCTTTAAGATGTTGCTTTGTGAGATTGATCCCACAACGAAGGAAGGGCAATATTTTTCAAAGTGGGATCCATCCCATGGTTTATGAGATCAATCCAAGAGAGGGAAAAGCAAACAGAAAATGTATTATGTCCTTCTTGAGCGTAAGACATTTTACGCGAGCCAACGTAATTATTTTCATTGATTCGTAAAATGTTTTACATTAGCAAAAATTCTCTTCCAAACAAGGGAACTGAGTAAAAAACTTTTTTGAAAAAACCTTTCAGCCTTACCAAATAGAACCTAATAGTAAAAAAAGGTTATTTGATGTATAGATAAAAATCTAATTTCATTAAGGCTCCATTTTGGTAACACTGAAAAGTTTTTCTGAAAAAGTTTTTTAAGCTTTTTTCTTGTTTGGAAAGGAAAAACTTTTATAAATGTAGAATATTTTACAAGTCAACGGAAAAAATTATGTTGATCAACGTAACATGTCTAATGCACAAGAAAGACGTAAAACATTTTTCATTTGCTTTTTCCTCTTTTTAGGATTGTCCCATAAACCTTAGAAATATTGCCCTCCCCTTCTTGCGGAATCGATCCCACAAAAAAATAAAGCATCATTATTTTCCCCTTTTTTTCATCTCTTTATTTATTATTCTTTTCCTAAACAAAATATGATCCATTATTTTTAATCAATTATTTCATAGGAATCAACAAAGTTAACTGGGCCAAGCCAAACACAAGCTTATATAGAGATAAAAAACAACCTTTCAAGTTGGAACTAAAAATTGAAAGACTTCAAGGCTTTAAAGTTTAGGGGTGTAAGTGAAACAGTACATTTGTCTAACAGCTCACAAAGAATCCAAGCACTAGGATTGAAAGCTGTTGTAAGTATAAATAGTCATTTAGACATATTAGACAACCTTATATTAGCATATTTTGCTATTAAAGGTTGTATATTAGAATGCTTTTCTATTAAAGATTCTATAACCTTAAACCCTAGTTATTTTTTTCCTACTTCGATTTTACATCAATTTAAGCCACTGTACTAGTTTGCTTTCATTGTTTTGATTTTCATTTTATTATTTCTATGTCTACACCACACCACCCAATCTAGCTTAAGGGGCCAAATTTGGCACCTTGTATCGCTCGTCTAGTGCCTTGAGGGGTAGTCTGACATCCAAACTCCCATCTCTCCTCACTCTCTCCTCATTTTCTCTTCTAAAAAATCCCTCCTCTCCTTGAAAATTTTCAAAAACAAAACACTTAGTTGTCAAAAACACTCCCTAAACCCATTTGAAATACTAAAAGTACCCCAGAAATAAACTCACAAACTCAAAATTGTCCAAAATTTGAAACTACATTCCATGTCCTAAACAAAATTAGGGATTTTTCCAACTAGGCCTTTTTCATACATGCCAATTGACACATCAGCTTATACGTGTCGAAAACTGGCATTCAGTGAAAAGATTAATGGAGAAACTAATAGAAGGACCATTTCGCTAGAACATTAGAAGTACAAGGTCCAACAAGTGATTTTTTAAGCTATAGGGATCAAAATGTTATGTGATCCAAACTTTAAGGATCATGGATGTAATTTACTTTTTGTTTTAATTTCAAACATAAAACTACATCATAAAAGAAATGATAGAGCTCCAAAAAGGTTTTCAAGCCCTTCCATTTTGATACCCTAACCCAGAGGGATCCTCATGAATAGTGCAAGAAGTTGATAAATGGAGGACAAACAAAAAAAAATTGGTGAAATATACCTGTATCTAAGACTGCCATGTCTTCTATCTCTTTCTCTCTCCCTTGCAGGACTTCGAGCTCGATAGTAGTCCTATCAAAAAACAAGAATTCTATCAATAAACAAAAAATCACAGCAACATTAAATAAAACAGTAGTCCATCTATAAGGAAAAAAATACTACAAACCTTTTCATGAGTAGGCTCATCTTCTAAACCATCTTGCTCATTCTCCTCTTTCTCTTCCTCTTCCTCAAAATCATCTTCCAACACACTTTTTCTTGGATCCAAAGCACCAAGTGATTCAAGAGTCCATCTGTCAAATCACAAGCAGGTGGATACTCTCTTTTTACTTCTAGAAGCAAAAAAGAAATAACAAGTTTGGAGACAAAAGTAAAATACTTTTGAAAAAATAATAATTAAAAATCAAAATGCATGAATTCAGTTTATGTGGAACAATTATGTTTGAATGTATGTTAGATTTCAAGCATTAGCTCATTTTAATCAAAAACGGTTATGCAACGTTTGAGGAAGCAAAAGCAAATATTAGAAAACAAGTAGCAAAAGCAAAAATTAAAGGAAGCATCTTCAAAGCAAGTTACATATTCGATAGGACAAATACAATTAAATTTAGCTAATTCAAATTTATAACATCAAGCAAATTACCAGAAAAATTTATATATAACTACCAGAAAAAACCTTACCTTTTCTTAATACGTGGCAGAGCAATATCGCAAGAATAATCTCTAGTCAGAAGTTCATCAATAACCTCATCCACATGTGTCAAGCTAAAATCTGATTCATCCATGATAGACACTTAATGGCACCAATAAAAATAAATCTATCCATACATTAACCCCCAAAAAGAAAACCAAAAAAAGACAAAAAACTTACTTCCATCAGGCGATTTCTGCCTTAATTTTCGATAATCGTTGTATAAAGGCTCTAAATAACGATAAACATCGGTATCAGTCCCCGTAAGACGCAGATAAAAAGCTCCCAAAATCCTCACATATCTGTAATTCGTTTACCAAGAGAATTAAATCGAATTATTTTGTTTTAGTTTATTTTAGGTGAAAATGAAAGAAAAAGAAAAGAAAAAAGACAAAGAGAAGGCAATTTTCTTACTTGTAGTCATCGTTTTTAATGAATTCGACGACAATGTCTTTCTCGGGTTGAATTTGGAGCATTTTCATGACGAGGCACATGAAAGGAGTGGGTTTTCGATTGCCGCCGTAAGTGCCCCCGATATGGTCGAGCTCCATGGCCTTGTCGACCAGCGTCTCCGCCGTCAACCCGAAACACTGCTCCTTCCAGTAGGTGTTCTGGTATATCTTGGAGCGAACTATCTTCTCCACCAGGTTCTGTGGGTTCGTTCCCCTTATGCTCGTGGCAGCAGGGTCTGTTCGGTTCGCCATTGCCGCTTCGGATTAAGCAGATCCTTTGCTTGATTTGATCGATTAAACACAAAGGAGGAGAGGAAGACAGAAAAAGTGAGAAACCCTAAACCTTCCAAATCATTCAAATTATGACATTTGCCCCCGGCCCAACGCGCGACTGAAATTTAGAATAAATATAAAGATATAAACAAAATATCGCTCCTTCGCATAAATGAAAATTATTCCAAAATAAGGTTTTATAGTGACACGTGTTCTGCTGATTTGGTGTGTCTTGTACTTTGCATTGGGCCGGACAGTCATGTGCCCATTTTCATAACATCCAACTTATATATATTTTTTCAATTATGCTTTTAAGATTTACCAGCCTTCACAACTTTAAAATTTTTAACAAATGCTTGTTTTCACGTTTTATAATTTTAAAATTTTTGAAAAATAATCATCCTACGATGCTTACAACTTAAAATTATTTTAAAAATTTTCTTCTTATGAGAATTCTTGTCTTTAAAAAAATATTAAAAAAATACTCTTAAAATTTTAAAAATAACTAAATGCTCAATTTGAAGTCAAAACTTTTAAGTTTTTGACAATTTAGAATCAAACATTTCAATTGTAATAATCAAAAGTCAAACATTTTAATTTCTTACCATTAAAGGCTAAGGCGATAGGTGTTTAACATGTGTAGAACACGCGTATGACATGGATACTGGCTTAGATTTTTACTTTTGACGTAACAGGTGAATTGGATTTTTGGTAAACAACGTTGTTTTGTCTAGGCAAAAATAATTTTGTTTTTCCCTATTTGTTTACCCCCATCGTTTAAAATTTCTCACTATTTCGTTTTCCCATCATTTTAGTTTTCTCATTATCGACCCAAATTATCGACACTTTGCCTCATTTCCTCTCTAATCCACCTTTTTCCAATCATTTTCCTTCTCTATCGTCCTACAGTCTAGTTGGGTATTTGTCACCGTCAGCTTATCAAGCAGTGCTTGTTTGTGGGTTCCCGTTTCCATTTGCTAAACAACTTTTTCATCATAACAACTACATTTTTCAACATAATGTGTAATAACTAAAATTTTAAAATAACGTGTAACAACTACATTTTTCTATATATTGTGTAACAACTAAATTTTTAACTTGGCATGTAATAACTATATTTTTCAATATAGTGGAAAATGACTAAATTTTTAACATGACATGTAACAATTATATTTTTCAACATAACATGCAACAATTAAATTTTTAGCATGACATACAACAATTACACTTTCAACCTGGTTTGTAACAAATATTTCCAACATAACATGTAACAATCAAATTTTAAAACATGGAGTGTAACACTACATTTTTCAACATGACATTAATAGTATTCTTTTTCACAAAAAGTAACAATAATATTTCTTAGCATGCTGCGTAATAAATATTTAGAAAATGACATGAAATAACATCATTTTTTTGTTGTGCTATGGAACAACTTTTTCGACCATGGCGTTTAACAACACATTTTATAAGTCTGACCTCTCACATATTTGCATATTTTGAGAAGAAGTTCACAAACATCCAAAAATCATAAAAATCATTAATAAGTTAATATCTAATGAAAATAGCTAATACTTTATATGCAAACATCCACTCGATTGATAGGTTTAACTGTAAAGCGATGTACTTCATTAAATTCTTGGCTCAATTGAGAAGTAGCCTAAGGCCTGCGAGGTATGGAAACGTTGACACCCTAATCGTGTCACTTATGGAAACAACGTTGAAACATGTCTCTATTGAATTTGATAAGAATGAAGATTGACATTTGTCTTGCACGCTTCAGACACGAGCTAACACATTCCACAATGTTTGATATCATGAGTTGGTATTGCCTTATCAATGATCATGCACGTACTAATCTTTGAGGAAAGAAGAGCTAGTTCAGAAAGGAGATGAAGCAAAATAGGTGACATTGAGGGAAAATTAAGCATAAGATTTAGATCAAAATGATGCCGTTTGTATAACATGCCAAGTCAACTGCCATATCATTAGCTCAAGCGATTTTTTATTACATGTGATATGCGCTTCATCCATTAGTTAACTTAACCCTATATTGTAAAAAATAAAAATGTTTGGTCCTTAACTGTTACAATTGAAATGTTTGGCTTTTAATTGAAAAAATACCAATGCTTTTAAAAATGTTTGGCCAAACATTTAGTTCCAATTTGAACATTTAACCTTTAAAAATAGTTGCTTAAAAATTTTGAAAATAGTTACCTAAATGCTTTTAAAAATTAGTTAATTCAAATTAGTACTTAGAAAGTTTGAAATGATTACTCGATTTTGAAAATCTTTACATAGAGGTTTAAAAATACTTACCTGAAGGCTTTAGAAAGGGTTACTTGGAGATTTTAAAACAATTACCTAAAAGTTTTTAAATTGTTGTTAGGAAGTTGTGAAAATTGTTATCTAAAGACTTATAATGGTAATTTGGATGATTTAAAAATTGGTTACAGCATGGTTTTAAACATATTATTACTGGAGGTTTAAAAAATTGAAATAGAAAATTTTAAAGATTATACTCAAAAGATTTGAAAATTTTAAAAATATTATCTAAAAGTTTTAAAAATACATGAAAATTTTGAAGGTGTAATTGATCTAGTTGGCATAAGCAGTTGATGGGTATGATGGCATTAGTGATGGAAGGGAGTATGAATGGAAAGCAATCCACCATTTGCTGTTGATACAATGTTTTCTAATAGAAGCAAATTAGAGTTCTTTTTATAAATGGGCCTTATGCATATGGTGTTTTTGAAAATAGATCTCTTGATAGTTTTAACTGGTTTTAGCCAGGACAATTAAAATTAAGATAAAATTGCCCTTAATGAAACTGACCCATTTATTTGGCTCCATGCCTTAACTTGAAACCTATTAACGGGTCAAGTATGTTTACAAGATGTGTAACTCCTTAGTTCTTATTGCCAAATCGTACATCTCCATACAAAGAATTTTGTAGAAAGCATTCCTTGTCAGTTCAACTTTCAAGCATTTTTCACAATGGTAGAAGCATTTTGGAGTGGTTATATTTGCATAAAGGTAGTTCACGAATTGAGCAGTGAGAGGTTACATTATGCAGAGAAAGGTATAATATATTATTATTTTATTTTGAACCATGTGGAGAAATGATTTTAGGAATATTGCTATTCTTCATGTTTTTCATTTATGGTTTTTGAGCATAAACGTATGCAGATTGCTTATTCATATTGATATTCTTGTTGTTTGAAATTGTTGAATATAAACATGAAGTTGGTATTATTGGTGTTTTTGGTCGAAAGGTGACAGGGCATGTGTGACTGGTTGATATGTATGCATTATCACCCTTTGATAGGAATTGGGTTTAGGGTTTAGGTATTGCGTGACTGAGGGCTTGCGTACATGTTTGGCACCTTATGTATGACTGGATTTTGGCATGGTGTCACTTAGGGTGTGCGTGATTACATTAGACACTACGTTTAGGGTTTAACATTGCGTGATTGGTTCGTATGTCATTGCGTGAGTGGTTGATAAGTCATTGCATGAATGATTGATAGGTTATTGCATGAATATGGTTTAGGCATGGCATCACTTAGTGTGTGCATAGTTGGTTTAGTTGTTATTAGCATTACGTGACTTATTGATAGATTATTATGTGATGTAATGTTAGTAATTGCTTGACTTATTGATAAGGCATTGCATGACTATTTTTTGAATGAAATAGTGCGAGTGTTATAACTGCATGAAATATATCTGTTTGACATTGCATGACTGACATTGTGTTCATTTTATATTTTTTTGGGTCAATTGTAATACTTTAATATGTATATGTTGGTTTACTTAATAATCTACGCTTGACACATGCATTAATTATTTTGTTTCAAAGTTGTCTAAAAACAATTAAAATTATCATGAGGATCATTTTTGGAGTGAGCTTATAAGGAGCTTAATTTCTCAAAAAGTCCTCTTGTTTTTTTAATCCGCAATGATCGTATTAACTAAAATAGAAATGTTATCTATTTTATGTTACAAATGGCTAGCACAGAAACAGAGTAGGGTAATGTGGAATCTTTGTTTTACATGCTGAGGCACTGGTGGGGGTTTAACTTTGGCATTAACATCTATTGTAAGTGGTTGCATCTACATGTGATACATGAGATGCTATACAAAGTAAATAAGTTGAAAGCCTTTAAGAGAACATGCTTTGGGCATATGATGAACGTTAAATCAGAGAAGAGTTTATTCTGCGCCAGTCTCATGCACAACCTAACACTACGCAGAATCAATGAACCTGGTGCCATATAGGGTGAGTTATGGTTTACCATAGGCAAAATGAAGGCTTAGTTCTCGAAGAAGGAGTTCTACCTGGTGACAGGATTAAAGTTTGGTACCCTACCAGCCCTTATTATCAATCTTTATGAGGCCATCCCTAAAGGAATTCACCAGCAATATTAGGATCGAGGAGCGAGGTGAAGATACAACAAGTTTTAGAAACATTCAAGGGAGGGTAGTTTCAACAAAAGGGAAGCATGACCAAGATGACCCTTGTTTGATTACGAGCAATGTTTTATTTGGTTAAGACTATAGATGATCAATGATTCCATGGTTGTTGTCAGTGGTCGAGAACATCGATGACTGAAATGGTTTCCCATATGGCACATGTGTTTCGAGTCTGATTGTCGATTACTTGATAAGGGGTTTCGAACCTTCAGTGGTAGGAATAGTAGTGAAGAAACATTACCACCTCTTAGATTTATATGGGTGTTTCAAGTAGTGTGCCATACTTTAATATTTATCATTATTCCTTTCACATAAGATTTTATGAGGTGAGTAAAATGTTTCACAATTGATGTGTAGTTTTGGGCATTAGAAGCAATTCCTGATATTCGAATCTTGTTTGGAAGGTAATGCCAGTTTGGACAAGTTTGTCCAAGAATGCTGAAATGACAGTGTAACGAGAGGCCAATAGGCTTCCACATCAATATTACAGGTTTGGAGAGAAACGGCAAGGTAAGTAAAGAAATTATATTTTTTATTTTATTTAAGTTTATTTTTTTGTCATAAGGTAGCTAGGGTTAAACCTAATGGCAATGTATGTTTTGGTATAGTTGCATGTAGTCAGGACCTTAAAGCCCACTGCTTAAAAGATGTTGATTACATATTGGGCTAGCATTGAAGTCAATATATCCGAGAGGTAGTAATATATTCTATTATGGGAGTTGGAGGGTTAATCAAAATTCAATCCCTAGAAAAAGAGGAAGGTAATGGACCGCAAACAGAAAAGTATGGTAAGATAAGATGTTAAGTGGAGTTGCACCACGGACGAAGATGTCTATTCCTTGTTCGCTACTGCTAAAGCCCTCGGTGCTGCGAGGCTCTTGATTCTCCTCTTGCTGCTCTTTATGCTGCTTTTTTTACTGCTCTTCCTTATGCTACTCTCGATGCTACTTCTCTTGATGTTCTTCATGCTACTACTCTTGTTGCTATTACTATGACTCCTCACACTGCTCCTCTTTCTGCTTTTGCTATTGCCCCTCATGCTTAAGCGTATAACCCGCTGTTGTGTCCTTAAATGACAATAAGCTTTAAGCAAGAGATGCAACAGATGCAGACATAGTGGAAAAAAGACTTACAGTCAATGAGGATGAAAATACAGATGGACATGAAACTGCAGATGCAGTTATTGAGGATGGAGGTTGAGCAAGACATGTAGATTCATATGCAAGCAATGCAATTAGAGATCTAGTGGGTAATGCAGTTGGAGATCTAGCTAACGATGCAGTTGCAAATGCAGTCATTGTATCTGGATATTCAACAATCAATATAAGGGTTGGAAGATTGGATTGTCAGTCAACTGACTGATCGTTACGAGGTATGAGCTTTTATCTTTTTTTGTTGCATGAGTTATACCATGTACGATGTATAAACTATTCTAATGTGTTTAATTTTTTTCACTGTGTAGAGTTGATTGATAGGTGAAGAGGATAGTGTGCCAACAAAGAGGGCAACGGTATTGGGGTTGATCTTGATAAGGTAGGTGGCATAAATCAGTCAATTGCATCGACTCTAAGCTCACCTCCCACTACACTAATCGAAAATCATCTTGTCAATAGTCCAACTACGACTTCCTCACATCTTGCTCCTATCCCATCTCTACCAGAGGCCGCTAACATTGTCAACGCACAAATTCTCCTGAAGCTCCACCTCTATCTCAAGTTGAAGAGGCACTTTATCTTGTGAGTAGTCCAACTACAACTTCCTCGTGTCCTGCCCTTGTTCTAACTCCATCAAAGGCCCCTTAGCATGGTTAGATCACACCTTCTCCCGAGACTCCACCTCCACCTTAGGTCAAAGATGCACATGTGAACATAGGTAGCAAATACCTTCGAAGCCCATACGTTAACCTCGCTATTAGTTTAGAGCAAAGTGAAAGATGATTTGAAGGACAGATATAAGTCCTTCATGAAAAACAAACAAGCCAGGTAAAATGATAACAATACACGATATTATGGTTAACGGTTCTAGTGTATTGATTCCATAGACCTTTTGATGTGGGTATTATATATATGCAGGGTTAACATTCTAGACATTGAAAGGTAGGAGGGCCTTGATTGTTTCTAGTGATTGGAGATGTTGATTGAGTTATTGGGTAACCGACACATTGATAAATGCATCAACGTCATTTGTAAGCGGGCACACGAGCACCATCCACAACTCTACAACAGAGAATATGCATTATTGACAGTTACTCTATGTAAGTATATTTTAATAAGTAATAATTATTCAACTGTGTAGGGTTCATTAGTTAATGGCATCTAACTATTGTGTGTAACTTAATTGACAACTTATTTTGTTGGGTCTGAGCAAAAAAATGCAAACTCCCTTGATCGAAAAGACATTCAAGCCGATTGAGGCAATATTGCTAGAACATTTGCTTGAATATACGAAGGGTGGGAGTCCTCCGTGGGGTTTGCCATGACATGAGGTTGACTCAATTCTCATATCGTGCTTTTTCAATGGCCACTGGGTGGTAATGCACATCGACTTGTTGAAATAAAGTATGACGTTAGTCGACTAATCATACAGTCAAACAAATGCAATGAAGTTCGACTTTCATGATGAGCAGATGAGTCCACTAACAACATTGTTTCCCCTTATATGCCATTGAACTGGGTACTTTGTCGGCTCGTGTTGTCAAAAATGACCTTTTACTCAAATGAGGTATAAGTTAAATGAAAAAACCCTAGCATAGCAAGATTTGAACAGTTGAGGGGATTGGGTTATCACTTCATTGCAGTGGTTGATCGATTCCAAGGATCATACCATGAAGGCAAATGCCATAGACAACCTTCAAAAAAGTTTTGCCCTTAAGATTTTTGCAAATAGTGTGACTTATTAATTTTTTTAAGTTTTTTTATTCATTTTTCTAATATGTAAAGTAACATTGTTATGTATCATTTCCAAATTATTTTTTGTTGTATCATTAACAAATTATTCTTTGTTGTATCATTTATAAATTATTCTTTTTTATATTACTTAATAAAAAGAAAGACAATAAGAACAGTTCGGTATTCATTGATGCGATAAACATATGGGTCCAATAACAATATTATTCTTTTCTTATTCATATCTTAAATTTTGTTAGTATTTTACGCAATTTCAATGCTAGAGTTATTGAGTTTACATAAGCCAACCCCATGACTTTATAGGTGTATGACATGTTGAATTGCATTGCTTGACATAAACATGTCACGCGATGCCCACACTAGTCAATATTGCGGGAACATTACGTGAATGGGGTATAGTCGTAATGTGACATATAAATTACATGAATGGTGTGCATGGAATTGTATGACTAGTTGATATTGAATCGCGCGACTAGTTGATATGGAATCGCGCGACTAGTTGATATGGAATCTCATGACTAGTTGATATGGAATTGCATGACTATTTGATTTGGAATCACATGACTAGTTGATATTGAATCGCGTGAGTAGTAAATATGAAATCACGTAAACCATTGATATGAAATCGCATGACCAGTTAATATAGAATCGAGTGACTAGTTGATATTGAATCACGTGATTAGTAAATATGGAATCATGCGAGTAGTTGATATAAAATCGCATGACTAGTTGATATTGAATCACTTGAGTGGTAAATATGAAATCATGTGACTAGTCGATAGTGAATCACGTGACTAGTAACCATAGAATCGCGTGACTAGTTAATATGGAATTGCTTGATTATTTGATTTGGAATCACATGACTAGTTAATATGGAATCACATGACTATTTGATTTAGAGTCTCGAGATTAGTTGATATAGAATCGCATGACTATTTAATATAGAATTACGTGACTATTTGATATGATATTATAGGACTCATTTATTGTGTGTCATATTCTTTGAAACAGGGTAAGGCAATTATGATGGATAATATCAAACCAAAACCTAACCCTAAGAACCATCATAACATTATATCCAATTGAATACCCTAAACCCTTAACCAGAAGTATGAGTAAACACATGAAAGTTAAACCACATGTTGATAAAAAAAAAACCCAAAATACCACAAATTGTTAAACAAACAAATTACAGTATCCTTAATCACAAAATGTAAATCTTCATCTGCTATGCTTGACTCAGCAAGAACCAATGACAACTGACTTCCTTTTTCTCTTAGATTCATCTCAAAAAAAACTCATCTCTATCTATTTCTTTTGGCCGCGTTTATGTTGTCTGATCAGCTATATCTATTCTTTGTATTAGAAGATTCTTAACATTCTGTATCCTTAATTCCAATGTCTACATTCTATTAGTTTGGTTAGTGAGTTTCTCATCAATTCTCACAAATATATTATACATCACATCATTCGAAACAGGATCTGGAATAACTTTAGATGGACTAATGGATGGAGTATCATAGGCAAGATGAATAGGGCTACCTTCAACAAAGTTGAATGACTCATCAACACTCATCTCATATCCTTTTTTCAAGAGCTATCTAATAAAAAGTTTACGAGGCCTGCAACTGGTCCAATCAGCTAGATATCTATTACATCAGATCCTTTTCTTCTTAACAAGAGTCGATATGATGTTTCCGTATGGTAGAGTCGTCTCATCCCTGTAAGGCAACTCCTCTTATTTTGATAATCATATATTGTGCAATATTCACACCCAATTAGGTTTCAATTGATTCCATCATCCATATGTCGTCAACGCTAACATGTCTTAAAAGACTAATCCTTCCCTATAATGTGGACACAAAAAAATTATTTACCAGCCTAACTATTACAGAATGCAAATGATGAGCAAAACATGAATTTGTCATGAATAGTTTTGTTCATCTTCTCACTATGGCCGATATGCCGATTGCTCATAAAATGGGAGAAGTCTAGATTGTCCCTCTCTATACTTCGTTTTCAAAAGTTTCCTAATATTGAAGTCAGACAGTATGAACTTTATTCCTTTCAAAAATGTTCAAAATATATGGATTAAAATTACCAAGATTTTGAAATTTATTTTTACCCCAGCATATGCTAGAGTAAAATTTCCTAACAAGAGTTATGCTATAATCCATATTTGGAAAGGTACTTAGACCCTTAAGTTTATCTATGTCAAAAAATGTATTTAAGTCATGCTCAAGGTCTACGTATGATTGCATTCTCTATTACACTATACTTAGCAGCATATGTGTTTTTCCTAAACCGTGAGGACGAGGACAGAGTGTTACCTTATTCAATGGAAAAACCAATTGATGAGGTAGGCAATTCAAGTGCCAGTTTCCATTTCTTCTTTGAACGTAGAGTAGAGTATTCATCATCACGCTTAATTTTGTGGCCATTGTCACTAACATCGGGTGTAAGAGAAGATACGGTCATTGATTTTGATTATGCAAAAAAGTTTGAGTTTAGGGGTTGAACTTACAGCTAGAGATAGGTTTAAGAGATTTTTGTTGAATTATGGGTTAGAGTTTAGGGTATTAAGGAAACCAGGAGACAAAACAATAACATTTTGAATAACAAGGAAAAGAATTAAGTATAATAATTGCGTGATTAGCTTTTATGTATTAGAAATTGCATGACTAGTTGTTATGTATAGCAACTCAACTCTTAAGACTAGAGGCAGATGGGAGGAAGGGCAAGCCCCCTGCCCCTCAAACAATTTTTGAATTTTTATAATTTATATGTATTTTTTAAAAATTTTATAATTTTACCCCTCTAATAATTTAACAAGTTTTATAACTTTCTTTACTTTTAGAAATTTTTTAATTTTGCCTATACAAAAAAGTTTAAAAGTTTTCTAACATATTTTTATTTTTTTGAACTTTTATAATTTCACCCTTACAATAATTTTTTGTTTAGTTAAATATCCCACAACAATTAGTCAACAACTAATTTTAATAGGACTAAAACAAAACCAGTTGCATTTTCCAAAAGAAAAATTATAAAATCAATTGCAATAGAATTATTTTCAAACCCTACTTCAATAAAAGCTCACAACCACTACTTATTCTATTTTATTGTTAACAAATGTTGTAGAAACAAAAAAAAAATCATTTTATACACTTGTATTTACGTGTCTTATTTGTTTGGTAATTGAATTCTCTGGCAGTGAGCTCTTAGTTAACTAAAGATGCTACTTAGTCCACTAAGTCTTCTCTATCTAGCAATTTGCTTTCCTTTCTTAATCAGTTAAGTAAGGCTTTAACCGATTAAGAGCCTACTGTCTCTGAACTGGCCAACTTGATATTTGGATTTTAGTTGACTAACTCCGTTGATTATCTGACTAACCTCCATTGATTATCTGACTAAGATGCTTCTGTTTTGTGACTCATTTGTAACTTTTTATTCTAATGAGTTTTGATATTTGCTTTCTAGTGATTAATTTATTACTGACATGGATTTTTAACCTGCACACTCAAGTAGTATAGTTAGACATTAATGAGTGAGCATATTTTATTATTATTAAAAACTTATGGAGCCAACATATGTCCTTAGTCTAGCCTATAACTTAGAACTCCACTCGATCCATTGGTTGTGTGGAAAAGTGACATGTTTCATTGAGCCGTATGTTCAATAGATTGAAAGCCCAAAGGCTAAGTGGCGTGGTCAAATTCAATGCCTTATTGTGCTGGTCATGGAACTAATGTTGGAACATGCCTCTGATGCACTCGATCAAAATGGTTATTGGCATTTTTCTTTCCTGCCTCAAACAAAAGTTAATACACTCCGCAATGTTGGATGTCATGAGCTTGTAACGCCTTACCGGTGACCATGCACATGTCCATCTCTTAAGGCCTAATATCATAAGGTTGTCGTAAGCAGGTTTGTAAAGCTGTTTCAACTGATTCATATGTCTGTTAAAATCAGCAAGGCTGTAGCAGTTGGTGGCCAAGGTGAAAATCATAGCAACATCTTCTCATTTGAACCTATTTTTAACATTTTTCCCTAAGTGGTAATTGTATAGATCATGGTACGCATCCATTAACTCTTTCTCAATTGCATTCTTAATGCCAAGATGCTGATCAGAAATGAACATTTTATTTTCAAGACAACCAATCGCACGACGTAATTAGATAAGAAACCACGACCAAGACTCTTTGGCTTCCATGTGGCCAATGCCAAATGCAGTTGGATATATCTGCTCAATCGCATCTTTGCATACTATAACAAATAGAATACCCTTGAATCTACCTTTCAGATGTGAACAACTACAAGTCGCATTATAGCATTGAACCCCCGAAAACATGCCCTGAACACTCAGAAACAATATTTGAATCGTTATTCCTCATCCATAGTGACAGCCATGACACTACCAAGATTTTTACATTCCCATATATGGAAATATGAGGGGAGGAGTTGGAATGACTCTTTTAGGGGACCGAAAACAAGACTCTTCGCATACTCCTTTGCTTGCCAAGCTTTACCATATAGGGATAGAAATTCCCATTTTTGATTCATCTTTTCTATTATTTCCTTAGGTCTTAATGGTGTTACATTATTTCCTTATAGCTTAGTGGAGATAAGCTCACCAATTAACCTTACATTTGTAGCTCGATACCCACCTTGCAAACCATAAATAGTATATATGTGTATCATCTAGAATGTCTGAACTTGCCAATATTTTCCCTTAGGCAACTTTGTGCATACAAAGCAAACTTGCATGCCTTCTCCTTATAAGCAACCTCCAAACAAGCATGACATAAGTTTTTAACTCTAATATCGAAATGCTCTTTTAATGTCAACATGCTCAAAGCTCATTTTAATTCAGCTTTTAATGGAAACACTTTTCGCGATATAAGTGGTTGTCTATTAATCTGGACTCCTCAGTCGTAACTGTTTAGAAGGATATAATATCTACACCTGGAATAATCCATTGATAAGATACCCCTATATTTACCCTCTCTTAATCACTGTCATCAAGCGAATGAATGCTGTTCTCCAGTACAATAGGGTTGTTGTAAATAGGGTTAACGCATTCAGCATCTTCCAATTCAACAATTGTGGCATGGTCATCACATTGAACCTTTTCTAACACAACAGTTGTGGCATGTCTTGTACTGCCATTTGCATGAATGCAATCCAGAATATTGTTGTGCTTACCTTTATCGTCCTCTGAACAATCATCATGTTCGCTAATGTAATCATCTTAATAATATTTTGTAACTCATCATTCCAATCCGCCATGTCGTCCTCTTCAATAACATCTTCAATTTATCATATGCATTATCATCATACGTTAAACGTGATTTCCATGGTTGTTTGTTAGGAAATGCATGGTGTGGTATATCAGAATAATTAACATTTTGTTGTGGGTGATTACTATGTTGGATACCGTGTTCATGTGGAATATCGTTTGCATTTCATGCCTTAAATTGTCACAAACACAACAACTGCCCTCTTTTCTAGTAGAATACTTGCTACATCTTCATCATCCCTGATAACTACATGCGAAACCCCTACGACATGATCGAGCAATATATGTTGCTCGATTTTGTTATTATGTGACTTGACCTTAACAACATTTTCAACCAGCTTCACTAGGCCCGAAAATGACAAATCATTCCCAACACCCCTCACTCGGATCTCATCACCTTTGTAAGTGTCATCAACCCAATGACCACTGTATGTAATCATAAGATTCACATTTGGCAGGTCGTTGAAATTTAATAGAAAATAAGTATTACAATAAGATAATTTATGAAAAATTACCCTTTAATGCATAAAAACCACTTATGCAATGCCTAAGTCACGGAATAACATAAAGTCAGTCTCGCAATGTCTAACACACATTCACACAATACCTAAAAACTAGTAAAGAAAAACCTCAAAACAAGAGATAAATTACACAAGTCATGCACCGTTAGTTTCACAATACCTAATAATACGTCAATCAATGCTTAACATCCACTCACGTTATGTCAAAATAACTAGTCACATATTGACCCAATGTTATGCAATTCATAAAAACCAATCATGTAGTGCCTAAAAAGTAGTCAATGAATGTCTCAAACTAAAATATGCATTGCACAATTCACGTAACACCTACAAGCCAGTTTCGCAATACCTAATAATAAGTCACTCAATGCCTAATATCCACTCACGTTATGCCAATATAACCAATCATGTAGTGGCCCAACGTTACGCAATACATAACAACAAGTCACGGAATACATAAAAACCAATAACACAATACTTAAAAAGTAGTCAAGTAATATCTTAAAACAAAATATGCATTGCACAATACATGCAGCGCTTATAAGTCAATCTCACAATACCTAATAATAAGTCATTCAATGCCTAATATCCATTCACGTTATGCCAACATAACCAGTCATGTATTAGTCCAACATCACACAATACATAACAAGAAGTCACAGAATACATAAAAATCAGTCACGTAATGCCTAAAATGTAGTCAAGAATTGTCTTAAAATAAGATATGCGTTACACAATTCACGTAGTGCCTATAACCCAATTTTGTAATACCTAACAATAAGTTACGCAAAGCATAACATCCATTCACGTTATGCCAAAATACCAAATAACACATTGACCCTACGTCACGCAATACATAAAAGCTAGTCACGGAATGCATAAAAACTAGACATGTAATACCTAAAATCTATTCAAACAATGCATAATATCCATTCACACAATGCATAATATCCATTCACTTAATGTCTATAAACAAAATAATATTCCAACTTTTGGCATCATACCTTTGCTTCTCTTATATAAATAGAAATTAAGAAATTATGGTAAGTAACCAAGTTATTCAATATAATAGAAATTAAACACAGTAACTCATTTCATGGAAAATATGTGATAAATTAATATTTTTATTCATTAGCTGAAAAAAAGCAGATGATACAACATATGAACCATGGTTCATTTCTTTTTAATCTCATATACTATTTCATAAATTTCAGTTAGAATCTTGTTATTGCCTAAAATTTCTGTCTTCAGGACTTCTGTCCTAATCAGCATCTTATCCATCAACCCATGCATGTCCTTCTCCATGTTCTCAATTTGGTCCATCAACTTAACGAAATATGCTATAACATTGTCGAGGATACCTTCTTCTTCAGTGGTAACCCCTTTCTCAGTTTCGCATTTGGAATGATTGAAAGCCATGAGAATTTTGAGATTTTCCTTTAGATGATTTTGATTCAAATGGATAATGGTTCCTTTTATTTATAGGCATGAATGCTGACTATTGGAAGAGTGTTCAATGGTTTTAGGCTTGTTTTCTAATGAATATGGTTAGTTTGTAAATCGATGCATTAAGTGCTTTAAAGAGAATTTCAGAGTTCTGTGTCAGTCGAATTTGAATGGTTTTCTACATTGATATAAATGGAATTAAGGGGATTGAATTGGTTATTAAGTATTCTTAATTCTCTTGTAATTTTACAAAATTTTTTATTAAGGGGACCGAATTAGTTGATAATCAGTTTCAACCTTAGGTAGATAAAACAATTCAATTACTAAAAACCAATCACACAATGCCTACAAACTAATCAAGCAATTCCTAAAACCTTGTCACGGAATGCACAACTCACGGAATTTCTAAAATATAGTCTCGCAACACTTTTTATCTAATCCCACATTGTCTAATATTCAGTCATGTAATGCTAAATAAATAGGTTACCATTCCTAATAATCAATCAGGCTATGCCTAACATCCAGTCACACACCTTAATATTCAGTGATGCAATGCCTAATAAATATTCACGTATCGCCTGTAAACTAATTGATTTCGCTACTCTCAACCAGATTTAAGCTTCCAAAATCATATAATTTACCCATCAACTTTTGTGTTCTATGAATATAAAAAAATAAACCCAAGAACCCATAACAACTAACTTAATGTCATTTATGCACTTTGGGCTGGTGAGAAAGTTGGATGGTGATATAGATCTCAATGGCGTTGGAGAGTTGGATGACGAGATATAGACCCTGATGAAGTTAGAGAGTTGGACGGCGAGATAGTTAAATCGAGATTTAATTTTGAATTTTTTATTTGAATGACAAGAAAGGAGAAAAAAACCAAAACCATTTAAGTTGGATTAAATGATTTAAAAGGTATTCTTATTATGTCATGTCAAAAATTATCTAAAAATAATTTTTGAAGTAAATTTATTAAAAAGGATATTTTTCATAATTTTCTCAACAAATTATCTTTTTATTGTTCTTTTGTAGAAAGCTAACGATCTTCTTCTAGTAAAATGACAATAGGAGAATAGCCTAGGAAGTTGAAACTTTTGTCTATGCTCTGGACATGGAACAAAGTAAAGTGAGCATATTTTGGGCCCGATCTGGAGCCACCACTCATCGCATAATCCAACCATCGCCACATAGAATAGATGATCAAAGACATATATTGGCATAACCGATATGGTAACGGTCTTATAATTATTTTTTAACCACATTTTTTAAAAAAATTTTCAATTTATTATTAAATATATATCACTTATAATAAATTAATAAAATTTATCTTCAATCTTTGAAACTAAAATACCATTCTTATTTCTCCGACTAATAATTCATGTACAAATCTCATCTGATCATGCCTCAAAATATTGAAACATCTACTTGTATATATTTATCTAAGATCCAATAACACATACGATAAGAAAACCAGGTTAAGGGATAAAGTCTATATATTACAAACAAAAACAAGGGTTATCAAGGCACAAGTATTTGCCATTAGTGACAGCTATTTTCACCTTGCCAACTCCACACTATGTCCCTAAGGGCTGGCCTCATGTCTTCCTCGCAAAACCTGTTGTACTCGAGAGTGTCACCAGCGGACTTGGAGAACTCCACCACCGCTACCTCGGGCACTACCTCGAAAACCTCCGCCGTCACGGCTAGTTTTCCTTTCCTTCCCTCCGTTTTCCCTTGCATTTTAACCTTGAATTCCTTCATAGTCAACACCCTGAAATTCAACTTCTTTGCCATGGATTCAAGCCTTGCCATGATCGCTGAAGCTGAACATTTGGATGTAAATAGAGAAGCTGGCTTCGTTTTGCTCTCGAACAAGTTTGACAAGTCAAATCCTGATGACATCGACGATACTAATTCAAACGCGTTGTAGAAAGGTGGTGATGATTTCGTCGTTGCCATTTCCATCTCTCCACTGCTCTCAATGTCACCCTCGTCGCCAATTTCTGCCGATGACTCTTCAGTTGAAACTACAACAGCCTTTGTAAAACCCTTTCGGAACCAGGGGTTTCGCATTATTCCTGGAATTGTAATCCTCTTTACAGGGTCAGCAACAAGCAGCTTCGAAATTAATCTCCTTGCATCGTTTGAAATCCAGGGTGGGAACTCATATTCTGCCTTGAAAACTTTCCTGTACATCTTCATAACATTTTCAGCTTGGAAAGGCAAATACCCTGTCAGCAAAACAAACAGAATAACCCCACAAGACCAAATGTCAGCTTTGGCTCCATCATAACCTTTCTTCCTCAAAACCTCCGGCGCAACGTAAGCTGGAGTGCCACATTGCGTGTGCAGCAAACCATCGTTTCGGAGCTGTTCTGGCAAAGCAGAGAGGCCAAAATCAGTGACTTTCAAGTTCTCATTCTCGTCCAATAGCAAATTCTCTGGCTTCAAATCACGATGGAACACGCCACGACTGTGACAAAACTCTACTGCACTAACCACTTGCTGAAAGTACTTCCTTGCTGAATCCTCCTTTAACTTTCCCTTAGCTACCTTAGCAAACAATTCACCTCCTTTGACGTATTCCATTACGAAAAAGATTCTTGCTTTGGTTGCCATGACTTCTTTTAGCTCAACAACATTTGGGTGGCGCACCAACCTCATGATCGCAATTTCTCGCTTTATCTGCTCCATGAAACCTTCTTTCTTGACTTGGTCTTTGTTGATAACTTTGATGGCTACACTCTCTTGAGTTGAAATGTTTTTCCCGTAGTAGACCTTGGCAAAGGTGCCTTGGCCTAAAACCCTCCCCATCTCGTACTTTCTAAAGATGATATTCCTGGTTCCATTCTTCTTGCTGATGCCTTGGTTCTCAGCTTGCTCTTCCATGTCTCAAGTAAGCTTCTTCCTAATCAGGCAAAGGAAACATTTTCCTGACCATAAAGAAAGGTCATTTGGTTCACTAAAATAAGTGGGATTTCCCAGGGATGTAAAAGAAGATACGGCCAGAAGAAGTTTGGGGTTTGTGGTGCATAATCACAAGGACGGTAAGGGTGAAATAGAGGAAAATTGGTGGGGAAAAGCATGATGTTTGGAAGGGAAGAAAACAGGGGAGAGAGTGAGAGGAAGAGAGCTGTAGTTGATTGTCCCGTATCCGCTGGCGGACATGGTATTGTTTTGGGGGAGAGTGAACTCTGCAAAAAACGGCAAATCACACAGACTGGAAATATCTGAGAATTTAAATAATCGGAAATCCTGCCAATAGGAGAAGGGACACGTGAAATATTTGTGGGGTAAAGTAATTTATGACTTTTCTTGGATTCAGGTCGGCATTCCAAGCGTGAAGCTTCCTCCTGTGTAGAGCCGTATTTGCCAAATCAGTACCCAATTCTCAAAGATTTTGGCACAATCTTAGATGCATCAGGGCTGGGAAAAAGACACAGTGATTCTGGCGGTGGCTGATGAAGTGGGTGAACTTCGCCTCACAATTAACTTGTGAATCTGGCTCGATCGGTAGCAATCCGGTGACAGTTTTTGCTATCAACGTGGTGCCTGTTTTTCTCGATTAAAGCTCACACCATGGTTTCCAAGGGTCCAAAAAGAGAGAGAGGTGGTTGAGATGCAACGAACAAAGGGTCCAATGGCTTTTCGAGGCAACCGCAGCTTCCCACTGCACTAGAGTTTAACTAGTCTCTTATATTGTATAATGTCATATTTAATAATAAGTCTAAGAGTGCATTTTCCCTTTTAGGACTAATAAATGTAATAAAAGAAAACGACTGTGTTTGTTTTTTTCTCCTAGGATTCCAAAATGATAAAACTTTTAATAGTAATTAGTTAATGCACCACACAATTCTCCTAAATCTTAAGATTACTAGAATATGGACATTACGTGAAAACTTAATGAGCAATTGCTTTGTATTCTTGTTTAATAAATGGACAAAATAACTTTTCAGCACGTAATTGGAATTATGCTATTTTATTGGCCCAAGAGTCATGGTTTGCTTTTCATGTTACAGCTGCAGATGACAATTTTTTGCAGCTAAAAAGGATTTTACATTAATGTCGTAATCTGTTATAATAAGAGAAATTTTGTATTATGAAATTATATTTATTTATAATTACATATACAAATGCTTTAACAAACAATATTATAGCATTAAATTTAACCGGATACTGTAATCTAAGTAAGCAATAATATTATCTCTTCCTCTCCGTTGAGTATGTCCTCGTTTTAGTGGTGACATGATTAATTATGTAAAAGACATTTTGCATCCCATCTATCAAACATAAATTATATCTAGACTAAATTAAGTATATTTTATTATGATTTAATCTCTCATATTAAAATTAAACAATGAATTTTATCAATTCAATAAAACAATTTTTTGCAATAATATAGAGTCAACAAAAGAAATAAATTATTAATGTTTGGAAGCCAGGGCAATCCCCTCCTGCTTACCTCAATTTTTGTAGGGCTACGTGTCAAATCCCAAATCTTATCAGCTTACCTATTAGGATTCTCGGTTCTTACTTCTTAGCTTTTAAAAGAAAAAAGATAGAGATGAGTAATTAAAATTTGATATCAGAAGGTTACTTATTATTTTTATTTAAGACAAGGTGAACCAAAAATGATAACCTAGATGTACTTAATTTGTTGTAATAAAAATGGTAATAGACAATCGATCCTAATTATTTGTCTTTATTTAATTTTTATGAAAACTAAAAAATTATTTTTAGTGTATTTTATATAAAAATTTTGTTTTTTTTTATAAAATTAATGTACCATGATTTTTAATGCTAAAAACATCAGGAAAAGCTAATAATTTTGAAATAATACATATATATATATATAAAGAGAGAATTAGGTATTAGAAAAGACTTAATTTTAGAATATCCAAATAAGAAAAAGATGGATAAAGAAATGAGATTTTTCCCCCACATGATAAGTAACTTCTCTATAAGATTGTCTTTTGGTTTGGTCATCTTCTCATGTCTTTTGAAGTGAATAGATTAGACATTATCATTTTATGGTTTATAGCTATTAAACCAAGGGATTGTTAAATTTATGCATGGAATTAAATTAACATACTAGTAAAAATTGAATGAATTATTTAATTTTTTTTATATATGTGATATTGAATTACATGAAAAAATAATTTTCTTTTATTTTATAAGCGATAATTAATAATTTATTAAAACAGCCACTCAAAGTGAACTAAGATGACTACTAACCCACCATTGGATTAATTAAAAAACTTATAAACTTAAGTTGATCGATATGCCCTAACCACTTATAATGCCAACTTGGTGAATGCATGATAAATTTCAGCCTTCTCTTTTTTGGTCCCATTGAGGAGGACAAATTTGAAATATACACATATAGAGATAATTAATTTAATTTTATATTGTTGGTATTATAAAATGGCAAAAGACTCAGTTCTCACAACCACCCCACAAACATGAAATTTAAAAATTGATTTAACTTTCCATTGTTGGTATTATACAATAAGCTAGTGGTCTTCGTAAAAATATTCCTTGAGATAAAAAAACAGGTTAAGATAATTATCACTTGAGATTGTTGCCCCTAATCTGATCAAACGACTTTTCCTCACAAGAAAAGAACAAATTGGTCTTAGCTTACGTTTAGATATTAGTTTGAGAAATAAATATTTGAGTTTTCACCTTATCAGATTGTCTTCAATTGCACTAAAGTATTCAATACCATATATAGCACTTTTATCTTGACTTGTATCGGAATCTACATCCGCAGCCCAACTTTTATTTGCTTAATCTTTCTCTTCATGAAGTCCAACGTCAATTTTTCTTGGGAAAATATCAAGAAGACAACTATTACATGTGACAGGGACCTAGACCAAATCCAAACATAAGGCTAACCTTTCTATGATCAACTTCGTTGTAGATGAGGCAGATAGACTAAGGAAAAGTTGAAAGCTACTTCAATGATTGTTATTATTATTGATTTTGAGAAACTAGAGATAAGGTCGAATAATTCCAAGGAGGCCGAGCATCAATGCTTAGAAAGTTTGGTACCTGTCTCCAAATCCAAGTCTTAAATCTCCCTCAGGGCGTGGAAACCAGTTAAAAAAGGGTCCAAAGCTAGAAGTGATGGCGGCGGCATTCTGAAGCAGTCATCCTGGAAATGACGAGGAAATATTTAAACATGAATAAGAGGGTAGACGGAAGAGACTTCTGTAAATATGTTAGGAGCGAGCGAATTTGCTCTCACTATATCAATTCCGTATTAACAGAGAATTCTATATATATATATATA
>NW_018397274.1:2421207-2421501 GCF_002168275.2 Theobroma umbraticum
TGTTGAATATTATGTGCTAGTTATTATGGATATTCAATATATCTTGCTTAGCTATTATGGATATTGTATATCTTGTTTAACTACTGTGGATGTTATAAATATTTTATTTTAAATTTTTAAAGAAAACTAGATGCATTAAGTAAAAGGGAAAAATTCATTACGTATAAAGATTTAAAGCATCCATATTGAACATAGACATTGCACTCTTAAGTAAGAGTGTTTTGTCATCATCAAAAATAAGAAAGAGAGAGAGAATGTCAACTTCATGTATTTTTTATGATAACAAAACATTCT
>NW_018397274.1:2421511-2422591 GCF_002168275.2 Theobroma umbraticum
TGTCTAATTATATTATTTAAATGTGTAGGAGAAAGCTTAGATTCATTAATATATTTGGTATTTGAAAGTAAGTCAAGATGCTTGTTCTATTACAAGATAGGTTAATTAATTAAAGATGCAAAGAATAAAGAGCTTTAATGAAGACAAATTAGTCTTAACTGATTAACACAAATTCAGAATTGATTAAAGCAATTTTAAGCATTACACTAAGGATAGTTAGAAAGGTCTTATCTTGTTAACACAATGTTTAATCAATTAAGTGGGTGTTGGATGCAAAACAGAAGCCTTTTAATCAGTTAAAGGAAATTAGTTAACTAGTTAAAGGTCAAATTTAAAGTGTTAATAAGCACCAAAATTCAAATTCAAAATATTGATGACAGTCCAAGGCATCAAACAAAGAGATTTAAAGTTGAAGAATTCTTAATTGGTTGGAGCCTATTTTAATTAGTTAAGGATGAATGGAGATAAGCTTTAATCAGTTAAAAGAAGTATTAATTTGTTGAAAGGAAGCTGGCCAAAAATAGTACTTAAAGGTGCTTGAAAATAGAAAGTTATTAATCAGTTAAAGCTGTTGTTAATTGGTTAACACAAAGAAGCAGTGTGCAAGTCAGAGAAGACTTAATTGGTTAGAGCTTGCCTTTAACCGGTTAATGAACCATTGTCTGGACGTTTGAATTTAAGCACAAAAGGACAAAATAATAGCCAGAAACAGCTAGTTTCTGTCTCTAATGATCAGAAGTGATTTTGCAAGTATTTAAAGCCTATCTAACAGTCAAAAATCATATATAAAACTTATCTAAAGTGATTTTGAGCTTAGAAGACCAAAAACCTTCTCTTTACACTTGTATTTGACTCCCAGCCTTTGTAAAAGTATTGAACTTAACTTTGTACATCGTAGATTAACTAGGTGATCAATTATACTTCATCTTTTCTCTAAAGGGTAGATCAAGCTTGGGTTAGCTTAATTATTATTGTAAGTTTTAACTTATCCTTAGAAAAGTTAGTTTTGAGTTTTGATTGATTCTATGAAAAACCATTGTTAAAGGTTGTGGCTGAGCTTGTGAAAAGCCATTGTAAAAG
>NW_018397274.1:2422691-2466859 GCF_002168275.2 Theobroma umbraticum
GAATGGGAATCATAAGCACTCATACACCTAAGTCATACAAGCTTATAGATATAACTCAATAACTTCAAGAGTCAAGCTTGTAACTATGTAAGAATAAATGTATGAGAGTTAAATCATTTCAAGAACTTATCAAGGGTCACTCAAATAATGTTTAAGAAAATTTGATCATTTTGACATAATCAAAACTATAATAATTTTAAAGCTAACAGAATGATGAGACGGATGATGATTGTGAAGACGATTACATTGAGAGGCATGATGACTGTTGACTAATGAAATAATTCATAGTATGAAGAAAAGTTTGCACAATAGTGGTGGTATTGTTTTAAAACTAACTTCGAGAAGGCATACAATTATGTTGATTGGAATTTTCTTATTCAAGTTATGGAGGCAATGGGCTTTGGTTTTATGAGGAGGAAATGAATTTATGAATATATTTCTACGACGAAACTCTCTACCTCAAAATTTCCCATGATGCGGGGTCTTCCACAAGGTGACCCATTATCGCCTTTTTTCTTCATCATGGCTATCGAGGTCTAGCCACTTTCTCCTCTCTAAAGTTGTTGATTATGAGGTATTTCAAACTTTCTTATCTTATGGACTTTTGATTTCCTAACTTTACTTTGCAGGTGACACCGTTTTTTCCTTGAATCGAATCCACACCATGCTATTATTGTCAAAAAGATCCTTCAATGTTGTTTTAAGTTCACTTCTGGACTTAGCATTAACTTTGACAAGTCTTGTATTTTTTCAATTAAGATTTGTGATTCTATTTGTAATGATTTTTCCTCTATTCTCTTATGTTTTGTTGGCTTTCTTTCGTTCACTTACTTGGGCATCCCATTGGGTGTTAATTCCAAAAAAGCTAGTACTTGAAATCTTGTGATCAATAAGGTTAAGCAGAGATTAGGTCTTTGGCAATGCAAATACCTATCGTTTGGTGGAAGGTTAACTCTTATAAACTCTGTCTCAATTCTCTTCCGCTTTATTATCTATCCATCTTTTAGGCTTCTAAAGTAGTCATTGGTAAATTAAAACAACTTAGGCAATCCTTTCTTGGGGGTGGTAGTTCGGAAGGTCATAAACTTTTGAAAGTTAAATAGAGTACAATTTGCAAGCCTAAACAATATAGGGGCTTCGACATCTCTAATTTATCCCACAAAACCTTGGTATTCTCAAAAAGTGGTGGTGGAGATATGGTATTGAGGAAAATGCTCTTTAGAGTAGCTTGATTGTGGAAAATATAAGGATGATCGTGTTCAATGGATTCCCTTTACGGCACGCTTAAATAGGATGTCCGTTATATTGAGATGCATTATCCAAATTCCTTCTAATGATAGAGTTGATGACTCGTTGGGAAATTCAACTTGTCAATGGATTATTGGAAATGAGGCTATGATCTACTTTTGATGAAAAATAGATATTGGATGGTGAAACTCTTTTTTCCAAATATCCTAGCCTTTTCTCCATTGCAATAAATAAATAGGCATGAGTTCTTAATGCTTGCAACAATGGTTGTTGGTCCATTTCCTTTAGTCGTTGCCTCTACTCTTGGGAATTGGAATCTTATAATAAGATTCTTGTTAAATTATCTTCTATTGTTCTACTTAAGGGAAAGGTGGACAAACTCATGTGGAAGCAGGATGTTAAAGGCAACTTTTTGATCAAAACCTTCTACTCTATTTTAGATATTAACCAAAATGATCGTGTGGTATAGTTTCACTCTTTATGGAAACTCTCTATTGTGCCCAAAGTCTAATGTTTTTTATGATTAGCTATTCTGGATTCTATCTCTTTAAAATGTTTCCTTGCCTCTAAAAGGGTCCAACTATTGAATGATCAAATGTCTTGTGCCCAGAGTGGTTTTTCTGAGGAATCTTGTATTTACATGTATTAGCTTGTCAATTCTCATGGAAAGTTTGGAGTCTCGTTCTTTAGTGGTAAGGGTTGTCAAGGTGCTTACCTTGTACAATTTTTTCTTTTATCCAATCTTGGGTGGACTTTATTTTTTTTGGGCGTCATACAGTAACATTGGATGATTGTTTATGCCAATTCATTTTGGTCCTTATGGCTGACACGAAATGAATCAGTTTTCTCTAATAAATTTTGAGATGACTATGAAATTCTCTATCTCATCAAGATGATCTCTTCTCTTTAGATCCAAGCTTTTGGTGGTCCTAACACTGTTGATAACATTGGATGGTGGACAGAATCACGTTTTTTTTCTTCAAGATGTCCCCCTTTCATTATGTTCTGGTATCTTTTAGTAACCACCATTGGATGACACTCTCAAATTCAATGTTGATGGTTCGACCAAAGGAAAATCGAGCTCGTTCGGATGTGGGGAAGTTCTTAGAAACTCAATGGGCTTCATTCTCGGCATCTTTTATGGCCCTCTTAGCTGCCATGATTCAACCTTTGTTGAGTTGATGGCAATTCTCCAAGTTGTTCATTTCTTCTTGTCCTCACAGCTTGTTGGTTCTCATCTTATTGTTGAGTCTAACTTAAAAATTACTTTTTCATGGGTTACTAATGACTTTTAAAGACCATGGGAAAGCTAGATGATTCTTAACGAAATTGACGCCCTCATTTAAGTTATTAGCAGTGTGTTTTTTGCTCATATTCTAAGAAAAGGTAATTCATTAGCTGATTCTTTAGCTAAATTAGGAGTTAATTAAAGTTCTATGTTCACTCCCTTTTGTAAAGCTCATCGTTGATTTCTATTTTAAACTTGAAGTTCATCACTTGTGAAATGTGTGGTTTGCCCTATATGTGATTAACTTATAATTTTTTCTTGATATTTCATTTTTTGAGGATTTTTCTTCTGTTCCGCTGTTTATAAGTTGTTTAGTGCAGTTGGAGTTTGTGTTTTTGTTACTTTATGTTGTGTTCTCTTCCTGACTTATTTATCCCAGGCCTTCTTTTTTCCTATTCACTTTATTGTGTTGTTACTTTGTTGTGTTCATGCTCACAACTCTTTTGATCTAAGTTCCATTTTTTGTTTGACTATGGACTGCTACATGAGTTTAGGCTTGACTTCGAATTTCATGTTTTTGCCTTTTCTTGCTTTTTTTTTCACATGTTTGTTATTTAATTTTCCAGCCATGTTGTTTCAGTTTTTCCTGTGTTGCTGCTTTAAGTGGCTTTTCTGCACACTACTTTGTGCAGTTCCATTGTACATCTTGCACATTTGCTATATTATTAATATATATTTATCTTTTGACTAAGCAAAAAAAAATTGAGACTAGCATTTAAACTAATTTTCTCTAGCTATTTAATTAATATATTGTGTTTCAGTATGCTAAAACCTTCTATTCCATAACACCACATTGCAACAACTAAGACATTATATTATCAAGATTAGAATAGAGAATGCATTCAGTCCATCAACTTATGAAAGTAGGTACATTATGCTTTCAAGTATCTAGTATATATGTAACCTTAAGATCACTTCAATACTAGACACGACAATTTTAAACACGACAACGCAATACGAGAAGACACGGGTTTAAACAGGTTTGGGTTTAGTCTTAACGTGTTTCGTATCTTAATGTGTGAAACACGCTTAACATGTTCAAAACATGTTTCAACACTATTAGTTACATGTAAATGTGTTTTCATGTTTACACATATATTAGTGGCACGTTTATTAATAACCTATTAAAATAAATATTCTAAGGTTATTTTACCCTTATTTAAATAATTTTAAACAAATATTTTAAAAGGTTTTCTGAATTTTATAAGGGTAATAAAGTAATAATATCCAAACGCTAATTATTGTGTTGATTTTTCTTTCATTGTATAAGTCACACAAGCACACTAAACAGTACGATATAAGGCACACTTAGCTTTCTTTCTCTTTTAGTTCTCTCCCCATTCCATTTTCTCAATACTTTCACCGATTATTTCACTATTTCTTCTCTTATTCTATCTATCTGATTATTTCTCAAAAAAATCCAAAAATTCTAATCTTAAAAGCCTTCTCCTCCAATTTGGTGGTGCCATGGTGGTGTTTGACAGGTTTGCTTTCTTCTCAAAATTTTATCAAATATTACTGATTTGAATTTTAAATGTCTCCCACCAACTATGTTTTTTTATTTCAGTTGATTTTAGCTGAATATTTAACTTAATGAAAATTATATGTATTTGTTATTTAAAAAGTTAAATTCAGATTTTAATTTCATTTTCTATTAAATAAGAAAACATTTTACTGGAAACAAAAGAAGAATATACATAGAGTATAGGCTGAATTATAAAAAATAGAAGTTTTTGATTTTCTTGGTTTTGGAATCAAGGGAGAGTCAAGGAAATATAAGTTTTGATAAGCTAGTAGTGCACAATGCACTCTAATTTGCTAGTCAATTTTATACTAATGTAAAACATGTAGAACATTGTTATTACTGTGTTGTTCTGCAAAGATGAAAGGTGAAAATTTGTATTTATTTTTGGCTTGCTACTGTGTGCTTAGTTTCTTTCTATGAGTAGATTGTTTATTAGCTTATGTATGTTTTTTTGGTGCTGCATATTTTTGCTTACTAATGCTATTTATGTTGTTGATTTGTATTTATTTTTAGCTTACTACTGTGTGCTTTGTTTCTTTCTATGAGTAGATTGTTTATTAGCTTATGTATGGTTTTTTGGTGCTGCATATTTTTGCTTACTAATGTTATTTATGCTGTTGATGGTTGCAAATGGAATTTGGTAATCTAAATATTTCTCTTGAATCGAATGTTTATTTTGTGGAGGACACTACTAATGATTGTGTAAAGATAAATGAGGTTGAGGTAGAACAAATTGATGGAGAAAAGCCATGCAAATGCAAAAAAAAAAAAAAAAAGGTTATCTTTAAAAGTTTGGACCTTTTTTGAATGTTTGCCAAAAAAGGGCTCAATTGATAGAAAACCACAAGCAAAGTGCAAGCTCTGTGGCTATGTTTTGAATTGTGAAAGCAAGTATGGGACACGTAATATGAAACGTCATAATGAAAAATGTGTTAGGAGAGACACACATGATATAGGTCAGATAATTTTTTCTAAAAAACATGGTTCAATGTTAATTAGGAATTCAAAGTTTGATCTTGAAAAGTTTCATGTAGTGGTAGTTGCAATTGTGATGCATAATTTACCTTTATCATTTGTGTAGTATATTGACAATAAGACTATATTGACTTATTTGCATGAAAATGTTTTGTTCTCTATGAACACTATTAAAGCTGATATATTTAAGATGCATAAAAGAAAAGGATGTAGGATTAAAAGCTTGCTTCATAAAACACTTGGTAGGATTTGTTTGACTTATGATTTGTAGACTTATGTCACTATTGAAAGGTATATACGTCTTACTGCTCATTTTGTTGACAAAATTGGGTTTTACAAAAAATAATCTTGAGTTTTTCCTTTATGCCACCTCTACACAATGGTGTTGCTTTGAGTGAAAAGGTTCATGCACTATTAGTTGAATGGGGAATTGAAAGTAAATTGTTTTCAGTGACATTGGATAATGCTTCTTCAAATGATACTTTTGTTGAGAAGTTGAAAGTGCATTTGAATATGATAAAACCACTTTTAAGAGGTGGTAAGTTTTTCACATAAGATGTTGTGCTCATATTATTAATTGGATTGTGAAAAATGGTTTGAAAGAAGTAGATAGTGCTATCAAAAACGTTAGGGAAAGTATTAAGTATGTGAAAGGTTCTCAAGAGAAAAAACAAAAGTTTTAGAATGTGTGAACAAAATGCATTTTAATTCAAAAATAGGCTTAAAACAAGATAATCCAACTAGATGGAACTCCATATTTCTCATGCTTGAAAGTGCACTTTATTGTCGCTTGGCTTTTTCTCATTTTGAAATTAATGATTTAAATCTAAGACTTGTCCATCTAGAGATGAGTGGCATAGAATTGAGAAACTTAGCAAGTTCTTGAGTGTCTTTTATGAGATTACTTATGTGTTTTCTGGAGCAAAGTATCCCACAGCCAATTTGTATTTTTCTTTGGTGTTCATGGCATGCATGACCTTGCAAGAACATATGAGCAGGGATGATGCGTATTTGAAAAATATGGTTACTCAAATGTTTTGTAAGTTTGACAAGTATTGGTTTGGTTTTAGTGTGATTTTATCCTTGATACAACATTCAATTTGCTCTTTATAATGAATATGTTGCCAAGGTTTCTAATACTCTATCAACATCTTTAAATCACACTTTTTATGACCTACCTTCTGAGCGAAAGTTGCAAACAGGGAGAATAGAGTTCTTAAAGGAAATTTTGTTTAGTTTTGAAGTATTATTTGTTATTAAAATTTAACATTTTTTTTGTTTTTTATTTGAATATTTTTTAATTGTTTTATTTTTATTAATTAGGAGTTTGAGAGTTTTCAACATGAGTATGAAGCTACTAACAACAAATCTCAACTAGAGCAATATTCGGATGAACAAAAAATTGATACGATAATAGAATTGAATATTTTACAATATTGGAAGACAAAAAAGTTTCATTATCTTGAGGTTGTTGCCACGGTTCATGATACCTTGGCCATTCTTGTATCCACAATGGCTTTCAAATCTGATTTTAGTATTGGTGGTAGAGTTCTTGATCAATATCAGAGCTCACTTAAACCAAATATTGTGGAGGCAATTTTATGTTCTAAAGATTGGCTATTTGGGAAAATTGGTAATACATTCTCATTTTTTCATTTTGTTTTTGGTTATGTTTCTTATGTTTAAATGTATGATCAGAATAAGTTTGATTTATTTACATGTTTCTAATAAACATTTTTTATATTGTAGAATCTGTAAAAATAGAGTTGAACAATCTTACCACGTACGTCATGACTTTAGATATTAGCAAGGAAGCAATGGCATTAGTAGAGTGCTCTACGACTAAGATTAACATTGACAGGTAATGCTTTAAACTAAATTTTAAATTTTATTTATTTTTTATTTTGATCCAATTTATTAATATATTATTTTCATTTAATCATTAGGTTCCGAGACACCAGAATGATGTGACATTGGCAAGCGATTTTTCAATTTTGGTTTAGTGTTAGAAATTGTTCATGATGTGGTGTTTGGAATTGTTCATGGTTGATGCGTATTTAATTATAGTTGAAAATTATGGATGGTTTTAGATATTATTAGTATTTTAAGGTTATATGTTAATATATGTTATTTATGCTAAATTTTATTATATTTGATGCTATTTTTATTTTGTTATAGTTATTTTTATAACTATTGATTTAAATTTAAATGATAAAATTAAATATTTGTAATTTAATTGTGTAATTTAATTATGTAAATGTGTAAAACATGTTAAAAGTGTTAACTATTATTTGTGTTTACAATCGTGTCATGTCTAGAAGAAAAATTCTAACACGTTAATAAACGTATTAATTGTGTTATATCATGTTACATAGTTAATAATTGTACTATGTACGTGTTTTAGATTTTTGACACCAATAATTATTTGTGTCATATTCATATTTGTCCAAATAATCGTTAATACCCTATATTGAGATGATACGATTAGACACACGAAAACGAATTATCGTCTTTATTTAATAAACATCTATTTGGAACCATGCACTTGTGCTATGTGATCAAAAACAATCATCCAGCTATTTGAGGATCTCATCCCTTTTTACTACACATTTATTGACAAGTTCAAACATATCTATGTTTGCAATGTGACAATAAACAGTGTTTAGTGGCGCATATTAGGCTAGATGCTAGTAATATTGTGAAAACATTTTAGTGTTGCTCATTGCTTAAGATAACCATTAGCATGCATGATGGCACTTAATCAGTGACAGCTCAATAACTTCAAAAACTTACAGTTAAATGTTCAAATGAGTCATGTTAATAAAATTAAGAAAATGAAGCCTTTTTTATTAAAGTTAAGAAAGAGTAAGTCAAGAAAGAAAATTCATAAGTGAATATTATAAATTGAAAAAACAAATTTGGTTTTATATATATGAAAAAAAAAATAGCGGTTGGAGACCATTAAATACATATTATCTTTAGTTGAGAGGGAATAGGAAAAATGGTTGAGAATTAATAGCATTGTGGGAATTCAAAAATAATAAAACATTAAAATTTATTAGGCACATAATTAAGAAAGTGAGAAAATATGTCATTTTATTAATTATTTTGACTTTTACATATTTTTATTAGAAAATGAAATAAATAGTTGAAAACCAATAAGAATATGAAAGTGAGAGAAAATAAATATTTATTAACTATGAGAGAATAAATAGATATTTTATTAATTATTTTAATTTTTATATATTATTATTATTATTATTATTATTATCAAATTACGAGATTTAAAATCCTTGCTTTGGTGGCTTTATCCTAAAGCCGGCCCTGCTGTTGACTAATTATTGCTTGGAACTTGGACTAGGTAATTAATTTGAGTTTAAGCATTTGAATTTCTACATCAGTGTTTTCTATCCTAATAAGAACAAGTACTGAATTGAATTTTCCAAAGAGTCTGTTTTCTGTGCCAGAAATGTCCCTGATGACAAGGAAGACATACTTGAAACATCAGTTGCTAGAAAAGAAGAAGACTTTGTTATGATGCATGTCTTCTTTTCAAAGATATTGTGCCTGACCGTACTACTAGTCTGCAAGGTTAGTAGAAAATAATCATGAATTGGAAAATTATAATTCAACAAATGTGAACTGGTCTAAATTATAGCAAATTCAAGAAATGCCTAGTGAACTTTTATATATATTAAGGAGTTTGTCTATTGTTTTTCCTTTTTTTTTTTTTGTTATCAGGATTCTCAATATTTTAAAGGTTTATTCAGCCAAACTTCCTAATCTCACAATCACAAAAGCTAATTTACTCCACTGGCAGGGGAGTGTGTAGCCAGCTGCCATGCAGAGGTCAATTGGTGAAGTTCAACTATGGATTTCTTAATTGACAAAAGGTGATTATTGGCATGCAAATTGCAAAATGAGACGCCTACATAAATGGGGTATGTATGTATGCTCTAGTCTGTCTCGGTCTGCTCAGTGCAGCAGCTAGTTGTGTCGCCTTGATGATGGAAGCTCAAGTCTCGAATGCTCTGCTAACAGATTTTAGAGTCACTCGGCCTGCCAACTTATACCTCCTTGAATTTGAGTGTTGGTTAGAG
This sequence comes from Theobroma umbraticum, assembly GCF_002168275.2. NCBI lineage: Eukaryota > Viridiplantae > Streptophyta > Magnoliopsida > Malvales > Malvaceae > Theobroma > Theobroma umbraticum. Next base: position 2,431,828 of record NW_018397274.1, read on the forward strand.
ACATTGATTGGCTGCACGCAGGCTGAATTTGCTCTTGTTTCTAAACATTCGGATGTCCATTGGCTTGTGCTTAGGATCTTGAATGTTTCTGAAAGTTGTTGGTGACTTTTGAGTTTTGCTAGAGGTTCGGGCTGTAACCCTTTTGAATATCTTATGCCATTGGGTTTAAGCCTTTAAGGTTCTTGTTTTGCACCGTCTGGCATTCCAGTCCAAACTCCATTTATGCAGCCCAACGATAGTACAAAACTTAGCCTAAAGTCTATATGGAAAGTAATCAAGGAATTTTTTTAAATGGAAGAATTGCTCTTTAGCTAATATTCATTATCTCATAGTTGAAGATGTGGTGCTTCATCAGCTTCTGTATCCAGGGGGCTCTATCTTGGTTCAAGAATATTGTACTAATCTAATTCAAGGTGGATGAATAAAGGAAGTGCAACATATTTTGCAAGAAATTTACAAATATGCTGATTTATTAGCTAATTTACATTCAATCAAGTAATTTTTTCATTAATTAAAATGTTATTTAACATAACATTTTATGTTAACGTGTAAAATAAAAAAATCATATGATTATATAATTATATTTTATTAATATTTTATTATTTAATATAATATATTAATATATAACATCAATATCAAATTAAATAAAATTAATAAATAATTATTAATTAATTATTATAAATATTTATTTAATTTAAAATAAACGTATTGTGAAAAATGAAAATCCTAACACGACACACGTACTTTATGTGCTCACCAAACTAATACTCTAATAATATAATATCCCTCATCAGTCATCACCACTTACTATTCCTATGTCGGCTGGATTACGTTACAGTCTCGAATTGTATATTAGAAAAAGAAAAGAAATCAACAAAATAATATAGAACAGAAAAAATGATTATTAAAAGAAGAAATATAAGAGAGTAAAACAAGTCAGGAGAAACACGCCCACCATGCCCACGCCTGCATTGACGTTCTGTATATATAAATAAAGAAAAAACAACAATTGAAAAATTGAATTTGAATAGACCAAAAAAGGCACATGAAATTCATACTAAAAAAGAAAACGACAAATTAATTCAAGGGAAGAACTTGACAAAGTTGATAGACCTTAGAAAAAACAGAACATGATGGCCAAATGTGGGGCTCACATATAGATATATATATATATATATGTATATATATTCATTTCATTTATTTATATGTGCATCACGAATAAGTGGTGATATCATGCATGGCATCATTTCCTTTGGAAACTTCTCTTAGGCAGCCATGCATGCATGTGTGTGTTTCGGGACACGTCATCGTTTAGGTTAAGACGATGACTTCTTGGGGTTGGTTTCGGTTCGGTGGGGAGGTATTCAATTTTTGTTGACTCGTTAAATTAACCCAACTTATTAAATTAAACTTGTTTATCTTCTTTAATTAGATTTAATTAACATGTCTTCATTCACCGTATGAACTCCACCCATCGTAACGTTGCTTTCGCTAAAGTGATACATATAATTATTTAAATTATTTTCGATCTTGTTTAATTTATTTCATTGATAACCTCGAGTTACATTTACGTTACAAGTTTTTGATAAAGTGAGATTTAATAAAAAAAATTTTAGTTTTAATGTAAATTCAATCAGCGATGAATCTAAAGTGGCGATGAAAAATAACAATCGTCACTTTTTAATTTTTAATTTTTATTTTAAACTAAATTATTGATTTAATCTATAATTGATTACTATTTACCACTTTTCATAAAAAATTTTGAATTTATTTATCAAAGTTATATATTAGGACTATCGGGATCAATCCTAATTTAATAGAGTCAATAGGGTTGAATAATTCCATATGTCCTGCGGCTCTATAAAACAGTTGTCTGTCGATTGATTCAGCTTATGTTTTGAACTTGGCCGACATGCAAACATCACTCCATGATTTCTACTATTTTAATTTTCTCATTTTTTTTCTTTTAAAAAAATCTTCAAGTTTCATGAATCTCGTTTAAGTCTTATTCTATCCTAAAGATGGGCCATGCAAATTGTTAAATCAATTACGGCTGGTTGGTGAACTAAATCAGTTTAGGTAAACAATCAACAAAATTTCTACGAAAGGAAAAAGGGTTATGTTAGAAAAAGAGAAATTTTATATTTTGAAATTGGGTATTTTATATAAATGAATAATATATATAAAGTTAATATTATTCATAGTAAAATTAACTAGTTAACAGTATTATATTATAATTCTCCCTAAAAAATTTGTAAAATTATCTAATTAACAAGTCAATTACAATTTGTAGTTAAAGTTTCCTATATTCTATCTGACAAGAAATCAATATGTTTAAATGTATTATTTATTACTTTGGTTGTAAAATAAAATAGCACTTACTCTTTCTTTTTGGTCCAATGTGTTGATCACTTGTAATTTATTTCAAATTTTGATGAACAAAGCGGTGGCTTAGGTACCGACAAATTGACGAATGAATTAACATGTGCCTAATGTATTATAGATAATTAGCTGATAATTAATTATATGTAAGCAAGTCTCATTCTATCAAATATCAATTAATTAAGACACCTACCATTTTCTGCCAAAGATGTTTGGGGTGGCTACCAATATTAATTCTATGTAATTTCTTCTATGTAAGCTTAGTATTAATTAGAACTACCATCTAACCATTTTATCTTTTCTTCTTTCTTTATTTTTTTTTTCAATTTTCACTTTTCTATAATTCAATTCTTATGCTAATTCTATACCAAAACACAACATCTTTTTGTTGTTATTGTGATTAACATGTCAAGAAATTAAATTCATCTCCCACCTAATTGATTCGTCTCAAATTCAACTCAACTCGATCTGAATGTGTATAAAAAAGTTAATTATTCACATCTGATTAATTCAAACTTATAAAAAAATATACTCAAATTTATCAAAAATAAAAGCAAAATTCAAATCAATCTAAATCTAAAATAAATTATTAGGTAACAACGACCCTAGCTATAACTTAAATTAATAGTGTACAAAGGTAACTAGGTGATAGTTGGTTCCAAGGAATGTAATCTAATTGTAAAGTCTCCTGTCTCTAAAGGTGTACAAATGCAAATAAAATCGAAAAATCGAAACAAATAAAAATGAGTTCAGTTTTTTTTGTTCGATTAGTTCAGTTTTTTCTGATAGTTCGATTAGAGTAGTTCGGTTATTAGAATTAATTCAGTTCAATTTCGATCAAAAATTTTTCTAACCGAACTAATCAAATTAACTAAACTTGAATAAGGGTATAATGAGATTTTTGTATGAAAAATAAATCATAAACTATTTGTTATTATTTTTATTCATATTTTTTAATTATTTATTGTTTGTATGAGTATCCATCTTATTTATTGTATTGTTTATCATCACTTTTATATTTTTATAATATTAATTTATAAAACAAATAATATAAATAAATATATACAAATAAAAAAAATTTTCAAGTTAAATTTTCGAAAATCGAACCGAACTAACTGGATTAATTCAATTTTGATTAATTTAGTTATTTATGAAATTCAGTTCAATTTTAATTATTTTTAAATATAAATTTAATTATTAAATATTTAAAATCGAACTAACTAAAATAAGTGTCTACTTTTATTTTACCTGCCCCACTCTTTCTGGAGTTGCTTGCCTCCTCGTGCGAAGATACAAGCTGATTTTCCGTGTAAATTTTCATTAGGCCGACTAGCAAAAAGATTAGGACAAGAATCTCCAAAGTCATTGTGAAGTCAAATTTCGTGTTTAATCCTTTTAAGTGCTGCCTTATCTTTTCTGTTCTTTTTTCTAATGCCTGGCAACTTTTCGGCCCATCCCTAATTTCAACCAGATCCCAATTCTCAAACACGTGCAAAGAAGTATGACCAACGACCTAGCCATTTGCAGCCTTTTTCTTAATTCAACAGTAGAATTTTGAATTTTATTTTCTGAACAAATTAAATATAATATTTATTAAATCAAATGTTTGAATATATTATAAATTTAAAATTAAATTAAAATGAGAGAAAGTGGTGAATTACTAGGAGTTAGGTGACTGTTATGCTTTTATGGCTATTCTTCTTAGTTCTGCGTTGGTTGATCTGGTGTAGATGTGCATTGATTATTTTTTATGTTGTTTACTACTGTTGGGTGTTCTGGTCTTTATTTGTGCTTAATCTCAGTTTATATTTTGTATAATTTTGTTAAGTATTTTTTTTCATAAAAAAAAGAGAGAAGAATTTATTCCCAATAAAATGCAAATAAATTTGTTTCAAAAAAAAAATCTTTGTCGGAATTTTTCTTTTCAGAAACCTCAAGTCAAAAGTCCAGTATTTGATCAGTCCCTTCAAATTGAATGGGTTGACTCTTCATTGTTATATTATTAAACTACATATTTTTGATGTTTTAATTAGAAAAAATAAACTTCAACTTATATTAGGGTGCAGTTGATTTTTTATTGCATCTTTATATTAATGATATAATCTTTTTTCTTTCCATAGAATCAAGTTATAAATATTTTTTGTTTAATACATATGAAAATGTTGAAGGGAAAAAAATCATATTTGAAACCTTATCCTCCTTAAAAAGATATATAACCCATTAAATTAAAATTTAAATGTTATATATATCTATAATTTTGTAACTAAAAAAAATTAATATGGGAACAAAATCAATTTAAAGTTTAAGTTATTTAACATTCGAATTTGGATCGAAATGAGTTTGGATTGAAATTCAGATTGAATTTTGGATCGATTGAACATGTTTTTTTTTTAATTAAATAAACTTTGACAAATCAATGATAATTAGTTGAGAATATATTAAAGTAGAAATTAGGGCAATCATTTTGGAGCATAGAGTGTGCGGTGGGTTTGGTTGAGTCTAGTTTCAGAACCGACGGGATTGTCTTCTACCTAGATATTTGGACACAAAGGTAGAACGTGCCAACCTGGGAAGTGGGAACCGACCAGGCTATGGCCAACGTTAGGTTAAAGTCAAAGCACACATGCAATTTGCTTCAGTTGATGCAGATGGCTCATATTTAGTCTAGTTGTCTATAATATTTTGCCTCTTCAATTTGTATGATATAGACTCACAATTATTTAATTTTAAAAATATGATATTTTAAAAAATCTTTAAAATATTTTAAAAAAATTTAATATATCGACAAAATGAAGGAGAAAGACAAAGGTTAAGATTGTCGAAACCAACATATGTGTTTAACCTGATTTTATAATTAACTAGTCAAATGTTGTTCTTTTGACATAAAAAATATCAAATAATTTATTATTCTTATGTTATTTTGTAACTGATAATAAGCAGTGTTAATAGTGAAAATATAAAGATATTCGAAAAAAATTTGGTTTATTTTAGTTCATCCATGTAAGCTTGGAGGGTATGCGCATGTTTTGCTCATATGCATATGCCTACAACTTATGGCTCAATACTTTTGTATGCTGATATGGGGGTGAACCATTGGTTCCGCTTATAAATGAATTCTTTTTGTAATTAGACTTGATTTTTTTGTAATTAAACAATGTTATTAGTTTTCACATTTTTTTTATAAATAAATAGTTAATGGTCTTTAATTACTAAAGAAGAACCTCTAATGTGTAAAAGTATCAAATTTAATCCTTGTATGACAAAGCTTTTTTCAATTTAATCTCTATATTATAGAATTTTATTCAATTTAATCATTGTACTCTACAATTTTGTTTAATTTGGTCCTTATGACATGGCACAAAGAAACTAATGCGACAAAAAAATTATGGGAATTTTTTTTGGTTTAACATGTCAATGCCATGTCAGCATTGTTTGACATGTTAGTGCCACATCAACACCACTAACAGTCAATTTGGATAGAGTTAGGCAAAAGGATTTGATTGCACAAAATCTCATATTAGAGGACTAAATTAATCAATTTTGAAGAAAAGAGATTAATTGACAAAAAATTTATAATATAGGGACCTATGAGATACTTTATAAAAAAAAATTAATCAATTTGTTAACTCCTCAAATCCATACTTTGGCATTTACTCATGTATAAGTCCTTTTAATATTTTAGTATTTTTCTTGGAGAATATTGCCTACGTTATTAATCCAAAAAAGAAAAAAATATTGGCTATTTTTTCACATCTTCCCATCCTACTATGATTGATGAGGTGTTAACTTATATCCAACTATGTGTGACAATGGCAATGAATGAAGAACTGTTTGCATATATCTTAGCAGAAGAGGTTAGGTTGGCATTATTTCAAATGGCCCCATTAAAGGCTCTTGGATCGGATATATTGCTAGCTTTATTCCATTAAAGATTCTGGGATGTTCGGGAGCTAAATATTCATCAATTTGTGATTGATTTTCTTAAAAGAAGGCTAGGAATTGCAATTATAAACATGTAGCTTTAATCCTAAAAGTTGCTCTTTCAAAATTGGTAATCCAATTTAGACCAATTAGCTCGTGTAACGTTCTTTATAAAATAGCCTCCAAAGTACTTACCAATTGACTGGAATCTTTTTTGCCCATTATAATCTCTAAAAATCAGAGTGCATTTGTTTCTGGCAGACTGATTAATGATAATGTTGTTGTAGCTCATGAGGTTGTTCATTTCTTGCATAATAAGAGACAAGGATAAATGGGCAATTTTGCACTAAAACTGGATATGAGCAAGGCATATGATAGAGTTGAATGGTCTTTTGTTCGAGCTATTTTGCAAAAGATGGGATTTAATGAGAAATTTGTTGCAATGGTTATGGAATGTATTTCGACAATGACTTAGTCAATATTTGTTAACAAGGTCCTAAGAAATATGATTGTGCTTACCAGAGGATTGAGATAAGGTGATCCGATGTCTCTTTTTCTATTTGTAATCACTTTTGAAGCTTCATCTAATTTGTTGCCAGCGGTGAAGATTAGTAAAAATTTTTCTAAGTTGTAAATAAATAGAGGTGGTCTAATCATTACCTATTTATTCTTCATTGACGATAACATGATTTTTGGGAAAACATGAGTTCAGGAGGTGATGAATCTTAAAAATTTATTTGAAAGTTATGAACATGTGTTAGGCCAAAAAATAAATTTTGAAAAATCTGCCAGTCTTTATGGTTAGAATTTCAAGTGAAGCAGATATGGATACGTACAATCTATCAAATTTTGGGTGTACAGAGAGATCAATGGGGAGGTAAGTTTCTTAGTATGCCCCTTATTTGTGAAGGTTTGAAGAAACACAAATTTAGTTATAAGGAGAGAGTTTTGAAGAGAATCTCCAATTGAAAAAACAAATTACTTTCAGCAGCTAGGAGAGAAGTGTTAATTAAGGTGGTAGCACAAGCAATACCTATTTATATCATGAGCTGATTCAAATTGCCTAATGGGTTATGCAAGGAAACTGCTTCTGTTATTGCTAAATTTTGGTGGGGAAGGAATGATACAAATTCAAAGATACATTGAAAGAATTGGCATTTTATGTGTTTGTCAAAACATTCTGGAGGCATGGGTTTAAGGGACACTCGATACTTTAATTTGGCTATATATACAAAGCAAGGATGGAGATTGCAAATGGAGAGGTTTACACTTGCTTACAAGGTGTTAAAGCCTCGATCTTTTTGCCAAGGAAGTTTTTTGGAAGCTCTTATGGGTTCCAATCTGAGCTATTTATGGTGTAGTATTAAAAAGAGTTAAGGCCTTATTAATTGAGGTTCCTATTGAAGGGTTGGCGATGGGCAGAAAATTCTACCTAAAAAGGACAACTGGATACCATACAATACCTCTAGACTAATTGTAGCAGGTCCAAATATGGTGATAAATTCTATAAAGGTTAGTGATTTTGTTGAGTTTTAGGTTGACTAGAATTCTATATCTTATTTGATTAGAATTTTGGTTTATGTACAACATTAAGTAGTTGTATAGTTTTCAACTTCTTATTCCACATAGAGTCCTAATCACATTCTACTTTGGACTTTTATACTATAAAAGTGGATCTCTAGTCTTTAGAATTGTAAGTAGTGCTTTGAGAGCTTTAGAGAAGGGACACTTTGTAACTTTGTCTTTTACTGTAGGTGGAGCTAGAGTGGTTTGGGTGAGTGTTCTTGGGAGGTTATTGAGAAAGACGTTGTGCAAGGATCTGAGTTAATGTTTGTCGCGGGAGGCCATAAAGGTCAAATTTATTGTACTTTAATTTCTCAATAATATAAGAATAGTTTCACTCCGTGGATGTAGGTAAAAGGCCGAACCACATAAATTTTTGTCTTTTTCTGGTTGCTTGATTTCTCTGGATTTTATCTTTGTTGTTTCTTGGGCAATTTCCATAACAGATTTTATAATGCATTAGTAGATAGTTTAGGATGTCGAAAAGGTAAGAGATTACATTCTGCAGTATGAAAGTAATCTTATTCTTTCATTGTTGTTGAGTTGAAGAAGGCCAAAAGATCAGTTGGTGTGGCATAATAGTAAGAACAGGGAATATATTGTTAAATTACGATACAAGTTGCTTTGCTTGGCATCAATGGGGGAAGTAATTGGGACAAACTTTTTTGATAATGTAGCTTCTGAGTGGAGGAAATTATGAAGGCTTAATATGCTTAGGAAAATTCTTTGATTTGGATGAAAGATCCTTAATGGTTTCACTCCAACAAGCGCTGCTTTGATTAGGCGAAATACTATTGTTGATGTAGATTGTCCATTATGTATTGTAGATTTAGAAATCAACTTTCATATTTTATGTGATTGTTCTTTTCCTAAAGCGATTTGGTTTTTTTCCAAGTGGGGATTTAGTGACATATTGTCAGAAATTACCATAGAAATGAACCAGAGAGATGAAACAGAGGACTGTGGAAAAGTTAAGAAGCTATTGTGAAGGAAAAGAACAATTCATTCAGTACTAAATTCTGTCATTATAAGAGTATTTATACAAATAGCTTATTAACCCATCTAACCAACTAATCAATTACTTTTAACCAATTACAACTATAAAAGTAACTATGAACAATAATAGTAAAACTAAACTTTACATCTTGTACAATAATAAAATTACACGTGTTCTTCACTTGTTCATGATTATACAAGTCTTCTGCTCTTTTAATCATCAAACATGATCAGTCTAAAATCTTCTTTAGATATCATCTTTACCTTCAGCTTTCAATACTCCCCCTCAAGATGAACTGTGTATGTTATGCACATTCATCTTGCTGAGGAGCCTTTGAAAACTCTTTGGTTGCAAAGCCTTTGTAAGCAAATCTGCAACTTGTAGTGTTGTTGAAACATGAATAGGAATGATTAACCCAGATTTTACTTTATCACGGATGAAATGAACATCCATTTCTATATGCTGTGTTCTTTCGTGTAAAACTGGATTTTTACATATATGAATAGTTGATAGACTGTCTGTGTAAAGCTTTATAGATGTAGAATGTTCAATTCCAAAATCTGCAAGTAAATACTTCATCCACATTACTTCACAATAGGTTGCAGCCATGGAATGATACTCTGCTTCTACTGAACTTCTAACAACAACTGATTGCTTTTTAGACTTCCAGTTTACTAGTGATTCACCAATGAAAACACAAAAACCAGTTATTGAGCTGCGTGTGTTTGGACAACCAGCCCAATCACTATTTGAATATGCAGACAATTGAAAATCAGATTTTGATTTTAAAAGAATGCCTTGCCCTGGAGAACCCTTCAAGTACTTTAAGATTCTATAAGCTGCCATCAAATGAACATGTCCAGGTCTATCCATAAATTGAAAGAGTGTTTGAACTGCATATGAAATATCTGGTCTTGTGAAGGTCAAGTATAAAAGTTTGCCTATAAGCTATCGGTATACAGTAGGATTAGTCAATTCTTTTTCAACAGTTGCCTTTTCAAATTTATGATTATAGTCTATAGGTGTAGACATTGGCTTTGCACCTAGAAATCCATGCTCATCTAGCATATCTAAAACATACTTCCTTTGACAGATTGAAATCCCCTTTGCTGATCTAGCCACTTCCAATCCAAGGAAATATTTAACTTTACCAAGATCTTTGAGTTTGAAATGAGAACTTAAATACCTTTTAACAACATCCGCCAGCTGTAAAGAACTTGTACTAATAACAATGTCATCAACATAAACTAGAAGTGCTATGAATTCACCATTCTTTGCATTCATTATGAATAATGAATAATCTGATAAAGATTGCTGGAAACCAAATTGTATCGAGGCTGTTGTAAATTTTTCATTCCATTGACGTGAAGCTTGCTTTAAACCATATAAGGACCTATGTAATTTGCACACAAGCTTAGCATTAGGTGGATACTCCCCCTGAACTTTATAACTGGGTGGTAAAGACATATATACTTGTTTAGCAAGATCATCATTAAAAAATGCATTGTTGATGTCTAACTGAGATAAAAACCACCCTTTTGTAGCTATTAAAGCCAAGAAAACTCTAACAGTGCAGTGCTTGGCAATAAGACTAAATGTTTCTTGATAATCAAATCCCTTAACTTGACTATAAGCTTTGGCCACTAACGAGCCTTAAACCTTTCTACAGTGCCATCTGCCTTCATTTTGGTTTTATAAACCCACTTACAACAAATAGCGTGAGAATTAGCAAGTAGTGGAACTATACTCCATATGCCATTATACTCTAAAGCTGCCAGTTCAACAGCCATAGCATCTCTCCAATGAGCATATTTAACAGCTTGATGATAGGTACTAGGTTCAAGAATATGTGACAAAGAAACAGTAAAAGCCTTGTATGTAGGAGACAACTGAGTGGTAGATAAAAACTGAGTGATTGGATATGAAGTAACAAAATTGGAAGAATTAGGGATGCCAATATCATAAGCTTTAAGATATTTAGGTGGCTTTCTAATTTTGTCACTTCTCTTAGGTGGTACAAAATCATTAGGAATATCAGCATTGTGAACAGAACTTGAATCAAAAGAGTCAATTGTAGAGTCAATATGATTACCAGAAATAGACTGTTCTTTAGACTTTGAAGGAGAATTATCAAAATGTGAAGATTCTGAAGTATTTGAAGATGTAGGAGATTGAATGGAAGGTGCAGAAACAAAAATAGTAGCATAAGATGGAACAAAATGAGGTACAGCATCCAAAAAATCAGAATCTATGTCATGCACATGAGGTGTTTGATAAAATGCATGATCATATGAATTTTTGTCAATAGATTGAAATGGAAATACATGTTCATGAAAAATCACATTCCTAGATATTAGAATCTTGTTGGCAAGTAGATCATACACCTTATATCCTTTGATACTATTTGGATATCCTAAAAAAATACACTTACTAGCCTTTGGATCAAACTTTTTCCTATACTGACTAAGAGTAGAGACAAAACAAAAATTACCAAAAACTCTAAGATGATCATAAGAAGGTGACTGTTTATACAAAAGTTCATATGGAGTTAAATTGTTAAGAATCCTGCTTGGCATTTTTTTGATAATATGAATAGTAGTAAGAATGGCATATCCCCAAAAATGAAGAAGAAACATGAGACTGATGCAATAAAGATCTAGCAACCACTAAAATATGTTGATGTTTTCTCTCAACTCTACCATTTTGCTATGGAGTTTTAACACAAGTAAAATGATGAATCTGGCAAAAAAATCTATGAGAGCAAAATCTTTTCCATTGTCAATCTTTAAGATTTTAATACAAGTCTTAAATTGAGTTTTAACAAAATTAGTAACACTAGAAATAATAGTTGAAACATCATACTTGCATTTGATCAAAAAAACCCATGTGAATCTTGTAAAATCATCTACAAGAGCAAGAAAGTATCTTTGATTAGAAAAAGTAGGAATTTCATAAGGTCCCTATATATCAGCATGTATAATCTCAAAAGGACTGACAGTAGCTTGTACATGAATAGGAAATGGAACTCTTTTTTGCTTAGCCATAGGACAGACTTCACAAAATAAACCTGATGAACTTTGAACTTTTGAACAATGTTCATGAATTACATTTATTCTTTTTAGAGGCGCATGACCTAATCGAAAATGCCACATATCAAAATTTGGATGTGTAACTACATTACTGAAAACTGAAGACATATTGACCGATTTAATGACTTTATTAAAACTATACTTGGACAGATCTTGTTCATCTTCATTTACTTGCATGAAGTATAAGCCTTTAATGATTTTAGCTACCCCAATCACCTTGGATGAATTCAGATCCTGAACAACACACATTTCATCAGTAAACCAGACACAATTTGTTTTTGAACCAGTGAGCTTACTTACAGAAATGAGATTAAACTTGAAACTAGTAACATATAAGACATCAGTCAATGTGAGAGATGAAGTTTGATAGTTTTAACATGAGTGACTAAAGCCTTTGCCTTATTTGAAAGTTGTACATAGCAATTAGACACTGGTTTAACAGAAACAAAGTTATCTAAAGAACAAGAAATATGATCTGTTGCCCTTGTATCTACTATCCAAGAATTATGCTTGATCATGATGGCATTCACATGACTATATTTAGATGGAAGATTATTGGAATTACTAGAACATACAAGACCAAAAATGATACTTGCAAATGCAGAATTGACCAAGGAATGTTTGCTTTGTTGAGAAGATGTAAAACTTTCCTTACCATCATCAATGTTAATACCATTCTCATTTAAAATATTCATCAACTTGCTGACTTGCTGTTTAATGAGTGACATCTAAAATATGGTGCTGTTTCTAGCAACCTCATCATCTTGTGCAGGCCGTTTTCCATCAAAATTAGATTGTTTTCCTCCAATAGTAGACACATTCTTCACCGACTTATCTTTCTTGTATGCATTTTTTCCTTTGTTGAACTTAAAATCCTTAGGAAAGCCTATTAATCTATAGCATTTATCCTTTGAATGCCCTTTCTTGTGACAATGTGAATAAATGACATATTTCTTAAGCCTTTTCTTGTCATCTGATACTACTGCCATGGCAGATGAATCTAACACTGGTTGACCTTGAATCAACAAATTTCTTTGTGCCTCTTCCCTTAACACCATGCTATATACTTTATCCAGACTAGGTATAGGATCCAACAAGATTATCTGTGATCTTATAGCAGAATAAGAATCATTCAAACCATTTAAGAACCTAAAAATCATATCCTTTTAATATTGATTTGAATATTTCTTAAAGTAATTAGGATTGCGTTTACCACATTCACATTGTGGTAATGGCCTGTAATTCCTCAATTCTTCCCAAATTCTTTTAAGTTCAATGAAATAAGCATCCACAGATCTGGTTCCTTGAGATATATTTCCCAAAGTGAATTGTAAATTGCATACTCTTGTGTCATCAGATTGTGAGAAATTTTGCTTCAAAGCATTCCAAATTTCAACAGTTGAATCTCTGTAAAATACAGTTGAAGCTATAGAAGGAGTTATGGATTCTAATAACCAAGCCACTATTAAATTGTTGCATCTTGTCCACGAATCAAAGAGTGGATCTGTCACAGCTGGTCTAACAATAGTTCCATTCAGAAACCCTAGTTTATTCCTAATTGAGATTGCTAAAAGAAAGGATCTACTCCATGAAACATAATTGTTCGTATTAAGTTTGGGTGAAATAACAACTGATCCTAGATGATCAGAATGGTGTAAAAAGTAAGGTGATTGTGGATCTTGAACTGGAGAAACAACAAATCTACTTATTGTACTTTCTTCCATGAAGATTCAAGAAATCCCAAGAATAACAATAGAAACTCAACAACAATTTCACCAAGAATGATTCTAAGTAACTGGAAATCAACAAAAAAACAAGTAAGAACTTCGAATTTAAGAATCTCGAAATCCCTAACCTGAGGTTTGCTCTAATACCATGTCAAAAATCACTAGAGAAATGAACTAGAGAGATGAACTAGAGAGATGAAACAGAAGATTATGGAAAAGTCAAGAAGCTACTGTGAAAGAAAAGAACAATTCATTCAGTACTAAATTCTATCATTACAAGAGTATTTATACAAACAATTGATTAACCCATCTAACTAACTAATCAATTACTTTTAACTAATTACAACCGTAAAAGTAACTATTAACAGTAATAGTAAAACTAAACTTTACATCCTGTACAACAAAAAAAGTACACGTGTTCTTCACTTGTTCATGATTATACAAGTCTTCTGCTCTTTTAATCTTCAAACATGATCATTCTAAAGTCTTCTTTAAATATCATCTTTACCTTCAGCTTTCAATACATATCACGTCATTTTTCTTTGATAAATGATTAGTTTAATATGCTGCTACAACATATAGATAAAAATGATATAGAGGAAATATGTTGAGTTATGTGGGCTTTAAGGAAGAGTCGAAATTCAGTTGTGTTTAAGAATGAAAGCATGAATCTGAGCCAGATTGTTCAAGTATGACATGTATGCCTAGTACAAGGCTGCGATTTTTGTAGAAAGGTTGAATCAAATAACTACTTGCTCTGAAGGCAAATGGTGGAGGTGTCTAGCTCGAACCAAATTAAATTGTGAACCTACAATTTTGGAACTAAACGACGAAAGGTGGGAAAAATCAAGTTTTGTCATTAAAAACTCTAATGGGGAGCTAGTGCTTGCTGGTAGTGCGAATATTGTGTTCAATACAAATTCTACGGCGACTAAGTTAAGATTGTTGCTATGGGCCCTATTGGTGTGCTATCGAGAAGAAGCAAATGTTCATGAAGTTGAAGTTGATTGCTTGCAAGTGGTTAGCTAGATAACGAGCAAAAATTTTAATGAAAAAATGGGACATGTGGTTGAAGATTGTTGTATGGTCTTGAACTAGTTTAATTGTTCTATTTTAATGCATTGTAGATAGAGGCGGACTCATGAATTTTTTTGAGTAGTGTCATTAGGATGATACTCAAAAAGTCTTTTTCTCGAGTTCGGATCTGTTGGGAGAGTACTTAGATCAAATTCAATACAACTTTGCTTAAAAAAATATTATTAAGTACCATCATTAGTAGAATTTTGTTGTTATTACTCGAGATTTGAATCTTGTGAGAGAATTTTTTTTCTTTTCAAATATTTTTTCGTGGCTTATTTATCTAAAATTATAAAACTTGTTAAAAATTACTATTCATTATCATAAATTAAAATATTAAAATTAAATAAAAGTTGATCTTACATAGCAAATTATCAAGCTCAATAACTAACAATTTGATAATTTTCTATTCATTGATCAAAACTAAATATAAGTATCCACAAACCACATAAAGTTAAATACAACAATCAAATAATCAAATAATATATTTACAAAATAAATCAAAATAAAAAAAGACTCATAATTTTAAGATATTATTTGATATGCAATACTATTTTCTATTAGCTAGATTATAATTATGAATCCAAATTATCAAATTAAATCAAAAATATTTAGATATAAAGTATTTAAAAACTTAATTTGAGTTAAAAATTACTTACGATGAGTTGTTTTAAGAGAGTGAAAAACACAGCCAAGAACTGAAAAAATGAAGGATTTAAATTTTTAGACAGGAAGAGTAGTTTAAGTTTTGACGTTTTTAATAAAATCTTAAATTACATAAATTTTTTTTATCTTTTCTTATGTTATTTAAATATTAATATATAAATTAATTTTTGATAAATCATTTTTACTTGAAGTATTTGACCCCACTTTCCATAAAATTACAAAAAAAAAATAGATTCATTAGTATATTAACTACAATAAATCTTATATAAATAATATAAAAAATAAAATAATTTAAAAAATAAATTATGTCATGTGACACCACTTCTTCCAACATGAGTCCGCCCATGATTGTAGAAGAGATGCTAACATGGCTGCTCATGTGCTCGCCAAATCAGTTAAAGACCCAAGATTGGAACAGATTATACGGATAGATATTACTGATTTTGCCTAATTCAGCTCAACAGGCATTTCAAAAAGATTTTATGATGTAACGATGTTGGGTAGGGAATTTAGTTGGCATGATGGAAAAAATATTCTTTTTGCCTTTTCATGATTTGTGCCATTGAATTTTTCCATAAAAAAATTTTATGAAATGCCCTTTTTCATTTGCAATACGAGGAGCTATGTTTATAGTTATTTGCTTTGTTTCATGTTGTAATTGGTTGAGTATTTTTTTATAAAATAAAATTCTCTTTTCTCAAAAAATTAAAAAAAATAAAGAAAAAAGGAAAAACGTGCAAAAGGAGGAGACCCTATCCAATACTTGGAAGAAAAGAGAGAAAGCGTGTCAAACTTTTGGTCCATCGCTGGCATTCTGAATTCCTCCCAAATATTCCAACTTGCTTAGACGACCGTATGAATCTGACGACTTTCGCTGTCACCATCAGTTTGTACGACTCCAACTATTTGATCTTGACAACTTTTGGGCTATATACTAATAACACAATTTATATACCAACCTATATTTATTTATTTTTTTATGTTCTGTTTTATTAATACATATAAAAGGACATACTTAAATCTCAATCCTCTTTTATTAATTTTGGAATATATAAGAAAGTTTAAAATTCCTCTCATTTTGCTTTCCATATTAGACTTGAAAAAAAGAATGATCATTAAATTCCTACCATTTTATCATTTTTTTCTTGTTCTTTTCCTAGATACTTCATTGTTATAAAATTTACTATCTTCTTTGGTAGTGATTGGAGTCTTATATTCAAATAGTAAATCAATTATCATTAGTTAAGTGTTTAGATGCATTTAAAATAAGACCTTAATGACATAGTTAATTAGACGAAATGGTTATTTCATTTCTTTCTATTTCTTGTGTTATATATACCTCATTCACATATATAAAATTATATAATTTTATAATACAAAATTTCTCTTTTCGTAACATAGTATTAAAGTAAGTGTCAATTTGGTATTATTCTCTTCGTAATAGTCGGATATTGTAATTTTTTTTATCATGTGTTATGTTTATTACGCGTATACTTGAGAGATATAAAAATGGTGATAAAAAATTTCACATCTATTAAATAGAGTGTGTTTTACACATATAAATATAATAAAAATCATTCAATCTACTATCAATTGATTTTAAATCATATATTTATGTTAAAAATTTAACAATGGTAATGTCATAATTGAAAGTTAAATAAGGGAGAAAAAGAGAAAGCAAATTGCAAAACAGAGTGGCAATTAATCCCAAAAGAAAGGGCTAAATTATAAACAAAATCCACACATGAAGAAAGAAGAACAAAGAAAGAAAAAGAGAAAAGAAACATCATTAGATACAGAGTTCAACAAAAAAAGGCTTAGGCTGAGAACAACATCATGTCGGTCCAATGAGATTTCGTGAGAGAAGACAAGGTGAGAAACTCTGCTCAATCGTTTTTTTTTTAAACTGCAACAGGGGATTCTCCTCATTTGGACGCCCAACCTGATACCACACATGTTTCACCACTCTGTTAACTCTTCCAAAACGTAACATGAATGTATAAACATGAATTCAATGATATGTGCTATCTGGTGTATGCAAAATTCAAATCCCTCTAAAAAAATACATTTTCACGTGTTTAAAGGCATTATACACGTGTTTTTCGCCCAGAGTAAGATGTTAATTATATCATATAATAAGATAATAAGTATATTAATTAGTGGTATTAATTTCATCAAGGTTGAAAAAAGGGGTCATGTTGATGTAGCTTCCAAAGCAACCTTGACATGAATATCAAAGGATTCTTTTCCCTGTTTTGGGGTTATTATTATTATTATAATAATAAAAACCCCTGGACATTAGGATATGAAGAAGGCGACCTAACTCCTTAACTGAAGTGTGAACCAAAGCAAGAGTTTGAAAATTCCAAAGCATGCGGTTGAGAAGCAAGACCGAAGAAGATGCAGTAAGAAAGTATAGCAGCGATTCAGTGGGTCGCTAGGTTTTCTTCATCAATTTTGGTCGTCGAATTAATTGCAGGTGGACATGGAAAAAGCTGGTCCTAGGAATTCACATTTGCCATTTGGATTTGGTCACGAAATGAATTGGACTTGGACATATATTTGATTTTTTTGTAAAGAAAATAAGATTAAATGGAAAGCTTAAGTGCATGAACTCGACTGTTTTGTTTTTTTTTTTTTGTAGGGATTGAATATTGAAATTCAGCAGGTTCAATGAACTGACCGAACACGAAATGTTTCATTGTTTTCCTTCTTTTGTTGTGGGTGAGTCGTGGTCCACGGTTGAGTCTTGTTGTGTACTTTGTATGGAGATTGGGTGAAGGACTTTTTTGGGGAAACAATGGTGAATTCGTGAGCCAAGCCATGATCTCATTGCCCATTACTCCCTGACGCACCCTCTCTCTCTCTATCAACTCTCCACCG
Source organism: Theobroma umbraticum (assembly GCF_002168275.2). NCBI lineage: Eukaryota > Viridiplantae > Streptophyta > Magnoliopsida > Malvales > Malvaceae > Theobroma > Theobroma umbraticum. The sequence continues at coordinate 2,450,133 of NW_018397274.1, forward strand.
TCCACTATAAAACATGTGTTAATTAGTCAAGGCCTCTGCAATTTCCCATCTTTTTTTAATAACACTCCCTTCTTTTCCGCCTTGGATTTTTTTCTTTCTTCTTTTCCAACTACATGACATAATTAAACTATGATTTTAGCTTTAAATATACTACTTTCTTTTTTTTAATATTAATTTATTACTTTTTAAATGTGCTTAAAAAAAAACGAAAATTTTCACCAGTAATGTATTAGATAATTTTTCGATTTTTATTATCAATAAAATATGTTTTTTAACCGTTTAAAATATTATTTTTTATTGTATCAAAATATAAATTCTTTTTCTCAAAAGCAATTAGAAATTAGTAAGAAATCAATAGAAGCATATAGTTTTCGTAATTCAAACAAAAAAAAAAAGTTAGTTTATTTCATTTTTATTAAAGATCAAAAGATTTAAGAAAAATGATATTTTTTACTTTGCAGTCAAAATAAGAAATCAGATAATGATTCTTAATTAAATATAATTTGACCCTCATTTTCGTAGAATAATTTTTTTTCCAATTCTTGACATTGTTTGCTTTTATTAGTTTTCTTAATTTCCAGATGTTCTCAATAAAATAAATAAAACCTCAAGATAATTTTATTTTTTAAAAAATAAAACAAAAAAAAAGAAATTGTTAATTACCAGTATCTAGTTAACACGCCTGTTTCTGCCTCTTGATGGATCAACACGACAGTTGGGAGTCAAAAGTGTTTGCCAGCTGTCAGTGATTGAAACAGAGAATTGTTAACCCTTAATTAACGTCTTAACTATGTCTGGTAATCTTTATTTGAACAATAATAAACACAATGCATGTGATTGATACACTAAGAATAGCAATTATAAAGATTTTCTTTCAATTATGGCTGTCGGCTGTCGTTTGAGGACCACTTAGCTACAAACCCGGGGCAGCTTTTTTTGTTCAATTTTTGAAAAATTAGTAAAATGTCAATTAGTCAACTTGACTAGTTCTTTTTGTCAAATGTAGGGTCGTGATCCAAGTTACTCCCTAAAGGAAACCTTTGATTACCATGTTTAACAAACTTTTATTTATTTATTTAATACGTTTTTATCATTATATTATCCACCCGAATATATTTATGCAAAATTCAGATTGATAAAGAAACATCTCAATTATCCAAAAACAAAATTAATTGAGTCAAATCATGTTGTATGTTAAATTTGTTAGTCAACATAATTATGATTTCATTTTTGATTTTATATTTTTAATTTTTCAAATATTAAATTAACAATTTTATTACATCAAGTGATCTTATTAAGATCTTGAAAAATGTATAATACTAAAATAAATCCTTGAACTATTTAGTAAAATTTAAATAAGTTTTAATTTTTTATTAGTTTAATCAAATCATTATTATTTTATTTTCAACCAAGATTAATAATGGACTAACTACTTATGTCATTTGTCATTGTATATAATGTAATGTTGATATGGCATACTAATATAGCATCATAAATAATAATGTAACATGATTATATGATCATGTTTGTTTTTCATCTTTTGCATCAACACCATGCTAGTGTCACGGGGTCATTACCCTCTCCTATGAAAACTGATTGTCACAGGTGTGCAGCACCCCGCTTCTTATAGCCCAGGACCTACCCGTTCCTGCCCGATGTGGGATCGTCACACCCTCACCCACCCGATTCGACAACGTCCCCGTTGTCGGGCCACCGCTGCCGCCGACCACCCTGCCTACCCCTCTCCGACCTTTCCCGGACCCGGGCGCTTGGTGTGAGTCGGGACGAGGCAACAGTCCGCTCTGATACCACTTTGTCACGGGGTCATTACCCTCTCCCATGAAAACCGGTTGTCACAGGTGTGCAGCACCCCGTTTCTTATAGCCCAGGACCTACCCGTTCCTGCCCGATGTGGGAGGAGTGGATCTTTCCTCGTCACACTAGCACCATGTGAGTATAAAATTACAAAGTAGTATATTTTGATTAATTACAATTAATTGACTGTTAATTAAAAAGACCTAGTTGACTTAAAATAAAAAATATATGAATTTGATTTAATGCAATAGAATAATAAAAACTTATTTGATTCAAAATAAAAATATATGAGTTTTTTTTAAATTAGGAGAGGGGGATTCGAGCCTTACGTTCTGGATAGGAATCATGTACCAACTAATGAGCTAAATGCTCGAGTGCAAAAATATATGAGTTTGATTAAATACAATAGAAGAATACAAATTTACTTTAATTCGAATAGTTTAAGAGTTTTTTTTTTCAAATTTTTTGTAGGAAAAAAAAACCTTAAAGTTAAGACTTCACATATAATTCCCTTAAACAATTATTAAAATTATAGAAATCTTTATTGTGTAATTATTAGATTTAGAATTATAATTCCGTTGAATAAACTGGAAGCACTATCCAAATAAATCCAATTTCACCAAAAGCAATAATTACTCAACTATACTTACGTTCAAACAACTTTCAAAGAAGGGAATTAATTAATTAATTAGAAATAATTAAAATGGGCAATAGAAAGAGACCTAACCTACTTGTATCTGAGGAGGGACTTTTGGTTTAATTGTTTGTCATTTTCCTAAAATGTGAAAGGAATAATACATATAAAGTCCAAATTGGTTGATTGATAGGTGCACCTTAATTTTTCTGTGGATAAGCAATAAGCAATTGCCCAAACCTAAATTCTAGACTTGACAAAAAGGGTCAATGAGAATATAATTTTCAAACCCATGAGACTATTATTTTTCGATTGGTCATTAAGCATTCTTACCAACTTTGCTCCTAAATAAATTTTACTCTTCTTCTTTGTTAAGCATAATTGAATGAACCTTAAACTTTAAGAGAAATTTGATAATTAAGACTGATAATTTACTACTGAAATACTAAATTATTAGATTTGGATGGAAATTTTAGCATTTATAATTAAATAATCAATCATTTTATCATATTTCAAAGGATTGAATATTATAAAAAAAACTATATATTGAACATTTTTTATGGAAATTTTAACAGCTAAGCATACTAACAATTTCTCATGTATCAAAAATAAAATATACCATTTAAAAACCATAATATTGAAAGATTTTTATTTTTATTTAAATAGAAAAATAACAGTAACTAATGCCATGGATCACAATAAATATGTTTAAAATGAGATTTTAGATAGCACTTGAGTATTTGACTCATTGGTTGACGCATTATCCTCTTGTCGAAAGAGGAGGGTTCAAATCCCCGTCTCTTAATTATTAAAAAAAAAAACAGCAAGAAATTTACATGCATAATTTTTCAAATGATTTTTATTCAAAATATGTTTTATTTAATATTTTACAAGTTCTCCTTCATGAATGATTTCAAATTTTTACATTTAAAGCATTATTTTAAGTGGTTAATTGCTTACAAGAGTAATCAAGTATATTGAAAAAGAAATTAATATTTATTTTTTTAAAAATTTTGCAACAATTTATATAGTTCCTTTGTACATGTAAAAGCTTATTGAGCTTCATCTACAGGGCAAGAGGTACATTCCTTCCATCATATAAACTCTGACCTTACTTAATATTCGAATTTGAGAATTTCAAGTTAAAAGTCTCGTGTGTGTTTCCCTAAGAATGCAACACTCTATACAATTACTTGAATAATTGCTAAAGTTAATCAGTCATTACCTCATCATATGCACATTTTGGTTCACACCATGTTGTTATATGATTGATGGGTATAATCTCATTAATTTAATTAATGTCTTCATTTTTCTAAATCACCTAAAAAAGGAAGAGCATAAGATAAGATCAAGGGGCATAATAAATTATCCATATTACCATCATGTGGAATTCATGTACAAGGTCAAAATGTTTACTGCATTATTTTAATTTGCAACTTTACCTTAATTATAATATAATTTTTCCCATTTGATTGAAGCACCTTTTCGAGAGTCCTAGGTTCGTACCATACAAAAGGTGTTCCCCCATGCCTTAAGAAACGAATAATTAACAAATAAAAATGTTCCATTGCCACTTGTTTTAATCAATTAGCATCTTGTTTAGGTAAACTAACTTGCTCCTTTCTCATATAAGAGAAAACCATATATTCAAATGATAAAAGTGGGGACGAGATTTATTAAATTGGATTTTTTTTCGCATTTTCTTATCCCAACTTGAATGCTTTTGTAAATTTATCGAAAATATATATATTTTAATTGACATATCAAACTTATATGATCTAATCATATCGATCTTATCTATAAAATTTGTTTATATTTTAAAATTAAATTTTTATTTAAATGTAAAATGTTACATTCTAAGATCACTACTCAAACCTTACCCGAACTAATGACATGTAATAATTTTAGTATTGAAAGCTTACCTAAATTCAATAATAAAGACTCTTAATCTTATTTAATTGAGTCAGATATTATAAAGTACCCATAGACATTCTTAATTTTTTTCTTATTACATAAATTAATTATAATTTCATAATTTAGATTTAAAATTAAAAATTAAAAATTTAAAGTTATAATGATTAGAGTCTTGCTAAGTATAGAACCATGAGGTCCCTGATTCACCACGACAATATATCTTATCATTATCTAAAAGAATTTTTCTTTTATAATTTTGGAATTACAAAGAGCACCAAAATTAATTAAGGAGTATCTAAGAAAAAGAAAAGAAATAGGAATATGCATGAGGTGCAGCACATGAAAGTCAAGAAGAATTCAAAACATTCACTCCCTAGCGAAGAAGCGTTACAATAAAATAGTAGTGATTCATTTAACGTGGAAAATTCCTTGAAAACGTGATGAGAAAGCAAAGCCCACATCCATTGTGATTAATAAATATTTCAAAAATAAAGAAAAAGCAGACCAAAGACAGGACAGGTATGGGTCCTGTAGACAAAGATTGGTCAACAATAAACCTCTCTCTGCTTGTTCATTCGTCTCTCCAAAAACAAAACAGCACCCAAGGTTTCATTACTTTTATGGTGTGCTTGACTTTGACAATATCAATAACCCCAAAAAAAAATTTGTTGTGCCCAAAGGATTTTCAAACCCAACCGACAATCTCGTCCATCCCTTCCCTCTCTCTATATTTTTTTCTTTTATGTACGAGCACATTCTCCATGTAATATTACTAGTATATAAATAAATAAGCTCTTTATTGCTCTATCACCACTTTAACTAAAAGCACATGCCATCATCCTCTGACCTGTTTGCCTTATCTTTCTTTCTCTATTAATTTATTGCTCTCTTTCCACCAAGTTTCCCCCAGCTTGTTTATTTCTCTTCTTCTTCTTCTTTCTATATATAGTTTTCTAGATTTGGTTCTTTTTGAGCCAATCTGGAGAACTTGGTTTGGAACTTCAGTTGAAGGTTATTGAGCAAAGCTTCTTCTTCTTCTTCTTCTTCACTTGGTCAATTCGAGGCAACATCTGGCTTTTTGGTGGATAATATACTTGGTCTGGGTCTTTTGCTTGAAGATTTGAAAGCAATAGTTAGTTCTGGTTAGAGAAAAAGCAATGGATTCTTCTTCATGGGTGGATACTTCGTTGGATCTTAATGCTTCTGCCAGGTCCCTACAACTTGGGACTCCGGTACGTTTAAAATTTGATCTGGAAAAAAAAAAAGAAAAGAAAAGTTTCTCGCTGTTTTCACACGGTTAGTTGAATTGCTAAACTGAGAAGCTTTTTGATATGTTATGTTTCAGAAGAAGGAGTCGACTAGCAACTTAATTGTGTTTGGGAAGAAGCTTTCAGCGAAAGAAGAGGTATGCCCATGGATATTTTATGGAAATTTAAAAGGTTTCTATGGATAGATTTCAATAAAATTAACATCCAGGAGAATTAATTTTATTGGAAACAGTCGTCAAAGCTTGCTCCTTTTGGGGGTTCTTTTTAAGCTAATTTTACTTGTGTTTGTTTTACACAGACTGGTGCTTTGGTGGAAGAATTGAATCGTGTAAGTGCGGAAAACAAGAAGCTAACAGAAATGTTGACAGCAATGTGTGAGAGCTACAACGCTTTGCAAAGCCAGTTGATGGATTTAATGAGCAAGAACCCTGAAAAGGAGCTTAGCCCTTCAAAGAAAAGGAAGTCTGAAAGCAGCAACAACAATGATAATAACTTTGGCATCATCGGAAATTCAGAGAGCAGCTCAACTGATGAAGAGTCATGCAAGAAAGCAAGAGAAGAAATTATCAAGGCCAAAATTTCAAGAGTTTCTGTCAGGACTGAAGCATCTGATACCAGTCTTGTAAGTTTACAACAATCCCCTCTATATTGAACATAAAATATGGCTCAATTTGATTCTAAGTAGATTAAATTTACTTGGTTATTTAAGTTGATTATACATGTGACTAATTGAGCAGTCTTGATTTGTGTTTCAGGTTGTGAAGGATGGATATCAGTGGAGAAAATATGGACAAAAGGTTACCAGGGATAATCCTTCCCCAAGAGCTTACTTCAAATGCTCTTTTGCACCAAGCTGCCCTGTCAAGAAGAAGGTAAGCCAAGCTGCACTTCCCCTTCTTTATTTCATGATTACATAACAAATATTTAGAGCAGCACATTAATTAAGCTGATTTTCCTGATGTTTTCAGGTGCAAAGAAGCGTTGAAGATCAGCTTGTTCTAGTTGCAACCTATGAAGGTGAACACAACCATCTTCCCCCTTCTCAAATGGACGCAACATCAGGTTCAAGCCGCTGTATGACCCTTGGTTCGGTCCCGTGTTCAGCCACACTTAATTCATCTGGACCAACCGTTACTCTAGACCTCACAAAATCTAAGGCCAGTACTGATGAAGCTAGAAACTCTAAGTCCAAAATGGAGTCACCAGAAGTCAGACAATATTTGGTGGAGCAGATGGCATCTTCCTTGACAAAAGACCCCAATTTCACAGCAGCACTAGCAGCAGCCATATCGGGAAGAATGTTTTCAACAAAGTCCAATTGAAAGAATGGATAAAATATCATCAACATAGATCAATTAGATTTTTCTTCCTCTTCTTCTTCTTCTCTTTCCTTTCCCTTTTAGGATTTGTCTGGTTGGGAAAATATTCCAGCTGACAAAGAGTTGTATGATTTTATGAGCAAAGTAGATGGTTACGAACTTAGAATGTTGTAAATACAACATTGCAAAAGAATTGGGAAAAAGACCCAAACAAAAAAAACGGAAAATAGAACTTGGAATCTGTTCAAGCATCAGCCTCTTGTAATTATTCTTTGAAATTGAGTATGAACATCAGGTGTTACGTTCAAAAAAGAAAAATTCGAGCATCAAGTGTTCCCCACAGCTTTCTATGTTTTCATGTACAAAACTTTGAGAGAAAATTCTATCATTACTTACGAAATTTCTCCCCTTTAATCAAGGAGAGTGAAATGAGTTTTAAAACTCAGTGAATGATCAGATGTTTTAAGCTCGATTATATTTTGTTCACAAGATAGAAGAACGGAAGCCAATTTCTGCCTTTCATGTTCATTGATTATAGGATAGTTAAATCATGAAGGTTTCAAGGTGAAATTGAACAACAAAAACCAGGGAGAAAAAGGATCTATGGCCATTAATAACATTCATGATCACTCATCAATATTCAACAAACAAAATCTGGGTAGAAAACTTTGATTTTGCTTTCCGACTAGCCTACATAACAATTAGTACTCAAAAATGATTCTTGATTTAGAAGAAGTGTATAGCTATAATTCCCTATTAGTATAAACTCATCAAACCCCATGTTCGATTCTTGTTTTTTTTTTTTTAGCTTAAATGTTATTCTTCTCATTTTTAAGATTTTGTATCATTTGAAGACCGAATATATTCATTTTAAAATTGAGAATTTTTGAACTAGTTGATACTAATTTGACGAAAGTTTTTATTAATATTTTAAAGCTTTTGAAGTTTAGTCATTACTGTTTATCCATTAAGAAAATGATAATTAATAAAAGTAAAAAACAAAAGCGAGTAATATGATTGAGGAAGTGAACAGGGATTGCAAAACACAGCATGTTCTCTACGTTTTGCAGACTTCCCGAGTTGTGTAATAAGACAGAAAGAGAGAGGACCAACGCTCCCAACCAAGCGTGTGCGCCCACATGCAACTGCTCCAATTCCGTACAAAAGATTAGTCGTAAGGTGAATCCAGCTGGGCGTCTCTCTGTGTCATTGATGTGATAAATGCACTGAAAGCAGGCCGAGGCTGAGTCAGCAGACTTTTTCCTGTTAAGGGTGCTTTCTTTCTTTCTGGACAATTTCTCAAATACTCTGTTAAGCAAGGGATTATTCTTACAAAACAACTTGACCTTTCGATTAGAATTAACTGTCCATCAGTCCATGTTCCTCAATTACGTCGCATTTCATTGTCCCACAATCCAGAGGAAGATGCCCACATTTTCTAATTTCTAAGCTGGAGATATTCCCATTCTGGAGGCGAAGATTTTCCAGCCACCACCTCACCTGACATGACAACTCATAAAGGGTTTCTTCAATGCATTTGTGGAAATTTCTATTGATTGAAAATTGTAAGGATCAGCTATCCTTTCCATCAAAGTCACGGCATTTATAAGATGCAACATGCATCTTTCTCCCTAGTTTCTAGACAAGTACACATTTGTACACAAAGCATTCGCCAGCACTCACCAAAGTCTCAAACAGACCAAAATTACAACCCCTCAACAAAAACCCCATATGTATGTATGTGCATATATATATATCTACACAGTTTGAAAGTAACTCCCAGACATCTAGTGATAGGCTATCCCAAGCCAGTTGTCTCCTCAAGTTTTCTAGTTTCACCATTTGCCTCACCATTGCCCTTTTCCCTTGATTCCAATCCCGTTATGCATTCCAGGAATCTAAAGCAACTAATGAGATGGTCATTAGTCAGTCCAGCCGCCTGCATAAATGAATATACGACTGTCGGCCCCACGCTCCGGAATCCTCTTCTGACAAGATCTTTGCTTATCACTTCTGATTTTGGACTCTTGACTGGAACCTGGCGAGGGTACCGGAATTGAACAACTAGTGGCTTGTGATTCACAAAGCTCCAAATGTACTTGTCAAATGACCCGAACTCATCTATTACCTATACATAACAGAAAATTGCTCTTGAATCATTAAAGAACAGTGAATCTCTTTAAATTCATTGTGAAGTTAAGGAATATTAGTTAATTATAACTGATGTTTTTTCTACTATAATGTGCGCTAGTTTTTGCCAAACAATCAATGATTCAGAGAACACTCCAAGAATTTGCATTTTGCTTCTGCTATGTAAAAACAAGAGATTCACAAATCAGTAATGAAAATAAGTTCCTACCTTGCATATTTGACGTGCATTTTCAATTATGCCTCGAATCTTCGGCTCTGATAGTGATAGAAGAGAGCTGGCAAGGCTTCCAGGAGCACATATCTTTTTCTCACTTAGCTTTGAAACGGAACTTGGGTCAAACTCCAGAAAGATTTCCCTGCACACAAATAAAAGTGATGCCGATCAGCATCAATCACACGTAAAAGCCCCCCAATACCAATAAATACTTACACACAATACTCTGGATGAATACTTGAAAGCTGATGTGACAACCACTACAGAATTTGCAGTTGACAAACTCACAGACACAACTATTCATAAAGTATGACCAATACCTAAACATATGCCTTTTCCTAAGGATGGTAGGCCATGTCAGTTCAGCCAAAGCACCTGATAAGCTCAGCAATTCAAACAGTTTCCTGCATTTGCAAAATAATGAGGCTAAGGAAGCCAAGATCTGAAATTTTGTGTAGGCATTTAAAAAAGGTCGAAGACAGACATACTTGTCATCATGAACTGGAACTCCCCATTCTTCATCGTGAAAAGCAGCATAACAAGGATCTTTCAAGGAGCAATAGCAGTTAGTAGTTGCAAATGTTTATAAGATATTAAAAGTGACTTAAAAACAGACGCTAAAAGCGAGTGGTACATAGTATTGAAGATCACTATAAGCCTTAGCAATATAGGATTCTTTTGGGGAAAGCAAGTCCCTACAGCCTTAATGAATTGCAAAGGAGTAAGCTAGAGCAGAAGTATTAGGACTTAGGAGCGGCAAATCATATTATTAAGAAGGAGCATGGATTTTAAGTAGCTGGATATGATAAAATGAATGCAACTCGACACAACATAAATCAGCCTAAAACCCTATATGAAAATTAGCTACAGAAATTCTTTTCCACTACATTACCCTATCTCTAAATACCACAACCAGTCATTGTAATTTACATATAAAACAATTAGTAATCATGCTCTACATTTTGCCTTTTTTTTTTTGTCGCTTAAATGAAATCAGATAACCCTTCCTATTCACTGGATCCATAGGACTAGACTGCTCCACCATCTTTGGTGACCTCCTTAATGAAGAATAACCATAGAAGTTCCGTACAAGATCAGATTAATCTGAAATTGCCAAGACAATCTGTAATTTTGGTCTAACTTTCATAATTTTTGTCACTGAATTTCAATCAGATAAACCCTCCTAATCCAGCGCATTCACAAGTCAAGATTGCTAAAACATCTCTAGTTACCTTACCCTTAATTAAGAATAATGATATAAATGTTATTCTTAATTCAAATCCATCCAAAATCACTGAGATTAAATGTAACTTTGCCCCAACATTTATGCTATAATTCAATTAACATAAATATAAAGTACATTCTTTGGTCTAAATTACCAAACCATCTATAGTAACCTTCCCTTAAAAATTGTATTCATAGTAATTCCATACATGATCTCATCAACCTGAAATTACTGCGATAACTGCAGTTTTATAGCACTCAGAATTGTAATTACAGAAGTTAAATACAAGTCATATTTTACAACTCATGAATCATGCAAATAAATGCATCCAGACATGTGCGCAGACACAGCTGAGCTGCTGTTCTAGTTGAAAACAACACTGCATATTAAACAATAAGAGAAATGCCCTCTGGTTCTTTTTCTTCACATTTAAAACAAAATGCCCATACATTTAAGTACAGTATGGAATATAGCAAAAAACAATTAGAGTTAAGATATGCACTTATAGATGCTTGGTCTCTGATAAAACTGGCTCAAAGTATGAGATGGTCGGGATCAGTAATCTATAAGTTTCAGGATGGGCAAATCAGCCAGCACAGTTCTGGAACAGGTAGTCTACAGAATGAGATTTCAGTGATACTAATTTATCTATTAACTTCTTTATCAGCCATGCTAAAACATCAAATGGCATACTTTCTAGGTTAATCAAATGTTTGCTTCAGATAAAAGCTATCTATTCCACTCCCAAATCTGATACTAGTAGACACAAATGGAACTGAAAAACCAAAATTGTGAGTAATGAATGGAAAAATAAACTAAAGGAGACAGTCACAAAGTTTTCTTCTTGAGGAAATAGGGATTGTGGACCCAGAATATAATACTAAATTTTGCATGGTTTTACTCAATTACATAGGAATCATTTTAGACCCATCCTACTTTTTAACAATTACTACTCAAATCCATCCCCCCTAAAACTGACTCTGCTGTAGTTCAGGGAATAGCAACTTTCACCTAAATAAGACTCAGAACCAATAACTTAATCTACAATTGGACTCCGTAGAATCCCTTAAGAGTAATTATGTTGTCTCCAAAAAGATCCAACATCAAGAAAACTCAACTCCAACATGTGAAAGAACATAGTATAATAGGAGCATGAACAGCCACATAAAGCATTAACCTTTCTTGTCTCTTTTGTTGTAAAAATCGTACAATAAGTCTAGCACAGTGCTTTTCACATATTACCTGCTGATTCTTGCCTGCATATTCACTAACCAATATTTGTTGCTGGTACTATTCTAAAAAACAGGAAACGAGAATAAAAAGAAATAAAACTACATTTAAATCCTATGGCAATAGAAGGCTAAACCTTTCCTAGCAGTATAAAAATTTGTCCATAGGATCCAAAAGTTGAAAGAAAGCCATTCAGTAAAATTTACTTGTATTTCCAACAGAAAGGAGGACAGCTTTCTTAAATAGCTTCAAAGTCCTTAGAATGAAAATGACTACCGATTGTACCCTCTAAAATAAGTGCCAAATCAGCAATGAGACAATACCAAACTCAGTTAGTAACCAACAAGCAATTTCTTTTTGACAACTACTATAAATAATTCACCAAGCTTCGCCCCTTGCTACCCAAGAAATAAAAAGACTTGACTGGACTTAAGTGTAGGTTGTGTCAAGTTGTTTCTCCATTCATCTGTTGAAAATTAAGACCAACAGTAACAAAGTATACTACTTAGACATATATATGTTTCAGCCAATTTCCTCAAACTTGTCAGCAAGTTCTAACATAATTCAACTATTTTAACATAAAAATCAACTCCAAACTCCAACCCACTATAGACATAAGGAATAAGATCATTGCCAATTACCAAAACCATATCACCTCAGCTGGAAAGAACACCAGAAAACATGCAAAAACATACCCGAATTTGGTGTTACCCATCCACACCTTTTCTTGTCCTCCAAGCAACCACCGCCCCCTGACTCCACCTCCACCCCACTCTCAACTCTCTCCACTTTCACCCCCCTTTGCTTCCTCCTCACACCAACTCCGACTCCAACCCCACCACCCCGCCGCCCTCCTCCAGTCCTCCCACTCGACGACGACCCTGCGGACGAAGACGATGCTCCACCGTCCGACAAACACGACAAGCTCATCGATAAATTCCCCGCCTTCCTTTCCTGCTGCCACAAAATCGATGCAGTCAAAGTCAACGATTGAGGAACAGGCATTTGTTGCTTTAGTGGGCTCAACAATTCTTTCTCCTTCTCTTTCTCTTTACGCTCACCAGTTTCTTGAACCGGATTTTCCGGTTTTTTAGCCGATTTAGGGGCAGGCTTTCTAGGACCTTTGTTCCCGGTCGGGCCCAGAACCGACCTCGCTTCCATTTCCGTTGCAATGTTAACAGACCTTACCCTCGGCGGTCCCGACATTTACGGCTCAATTGTTTATCATCCCAAAATTGACCCGTAAAAGCTTCTAATTTAGAGCTTTCTGGACTAAACCGTACGCTCTTTTACTAAGTAATTTGAGGAAAGCAAGGTTAAGAATTGTAGCGCAGAGGCGAGAGAATGCGGGTGAAGAAGAAAGCTTGTAGGACAGAAATATCGTGCTGCACTGGTGAGATTAGAGAGCTGTGTTAACAAAATTGGAAGTGGGCTTACTGTGGTTTTCGAGAATGTTGTTGTCTCGGAGGTGGGAAACTGTTCGAAAGTCTGAGAAAATGGGGTGAGAGACTGAACTCTGCTTTTCGGGGTTTGGTGTCTTTTCGATGGTCGGGGGTAGCTTTGGATGTTGGTGGCGAAAGCAACGAGTCAGAGGTTGACCAATCAGAGGGCGCCGCGTCAAATTACTGGTTTGGGTTTTTCAAAAGGTGGTATTTGTTTTGTCCGATTCCGACCTCAGACGATGTGTACTGTAAAGCATAGCAGCCGAGGCGCCTGGCTACTACTGAATCATACAGCCGATCTTTTTTCTTTTGTTTGTAATAATTTGTATTGTATTTCTAATTACAATTAGATCCGTAATTTTGGACTTGATATGGTAACACTTAACACAGTAAAAAATATATAAAACGGATTTGAATTTAGTTTTATCTATTTTGTGTTTTGATTGTATCACTTGTCTGAGACATTAATTGTGTCTTAAACACATTAGATATAGTTAAAATATATTTAATTAATTAGGTTAATTGTATTATTCATTTTATGCATATAAATAGACAGACTTATTAATAATAATAAAAAATTATTGACATAATATCTAAAAGTTTTATTAAATTAATTAAAAAAGATCAAATAAGCGTTTATTCTTTTTTTGTATTTAATTAAGTCATGTATTTTTATTTTGAATCAAATAATTTTTTGTACATGTTTGATTTTGATTTGCAAAATCGAATAGAATGAAGTATAATAGATATTCTATGAAAATAGAATAAAGTAGGAATATAATAAAAATATTATTATGTAGATTGGTTAACGATACGGAATAAGATAAAAATTGTTATTATGATTTATTGTATTGTTTAGTTGGTAAAAATTGTTTTGGAATAATAAAAGAATAAGTGATAAAAAGACAAAAAACTCTTTATAATAATATATGATTATTTATTTTTATTTTATTATTTAAATATTAATAATTTATAATTTATTTAAAATATTAATAATTGATAATTTAAATAATAATATTTTAAAATATTAATATTTTATTTATAATTTAAATATTATTTATGATTAAAATATTAATAATTTTAATTAATTTTTTAATTTAAAATATTAATTTTTAAAAATATATGATTAAAAACTTAAACCTTTTATTTTAAATCTTTTTTTCTTTTTCTTTTTTTTTCATTTCTCTTACTTCTCATTTGGTTAGCCACTAGAGATGTTGTCAGTGGAACAGTGTGCCTATCTAGTTATGTAGTTGCAAATTTGGGCACGAGATCTAGTCGAGAACACTAGATTCAACATTTTATGTGACTAGATCTAGATAGAGATGCTAGATCCGGCACTTCCCATGGCCTTATAGTCACCTTCGCCATGCTGTCCCCTTCTGGTGGTAGGTGAAAGATTAAAGAGAGAAGAAAAAGGGCCAAAGCTGAAATTGAGGGAAAGAAGTGTCACCTCCTAAATCCAGGGGCCATGATCGACACAAAGGTATAATGAAAAGGTCCCATTTAACCCAAGCAAGACTTAAAAAAAAAATCTAATTACTTAAATTACATCACGGGATGCATTACCATGGAATAATTCAAAATGCATGTATACTTATACATATCAAATATGGAAATATATTAGTTTGCATGATCCAACACTCAAAGTGCAGAAGTAAACCATTTCAAAGATCAAAGTATACACTAACTCATGGCATATCCAAAACATGGTCTCCTTGTGGCAGGTCCCAAAGTATAACATTTATTTGGAAAATGTAAGACAAAATTCAATATCTTAATAACACACAAGACCAAACTAGCGGAGTACAACTTAAAGAAAATGGGTTGACATTTACTGGGTGCCTTATCAAACACCTGCCAATATCTAACCAAAGTAACTCCTCCCAAAGGATAGGGAGCCAAGTAACCTACTAATATAAAATAACAAATACATCCTACATGTATGGCTTATAAATAACTCTATGAGCAAATATGGAGAGCGGGTACACGCTAAACGGAAGAGTGTTTATCAAATGTAATTTCAAATTAATGCAAGTAAATCATTTTCAAAGTCCACTTTTTAAGCGTAATCAAATTTCCAATATTTTTGAAGTTTCCTTCTTAAGCGTAATCAAATTTCTAATATTTTCAAAGTTTCGGTTTCAAAGTGCAATCCATTTTTTAAGAGCATTTAAAATGAAAACAAAGTATTTGTAAAGTTTAGTAGTTTAAAACAAAACCATTTGTATTTTAAAGTCTTTAACTACATTTTGAATATTGATAATTTTATGTTATCGAATTATTTTAGTTCAATTTTGTTATTAAAAATTAGTTAAGTACTTTATTTTCAATTATAATTTACTTATTTTTAATTGTTTTTATAATTTATTTATTTTTAAGTGATTATTTTAATTTTATGTTATTTTTTTAATTTAGTCATTATTTATTAATTTTTATATTTTTCGTAGCAACTAAAGGAATTGGGTTTAATTCTGGAAAGTAAGGTGTTGAAAGATCCAAAAGTCTACTTGCATATGTTTCAGTATTTTGGCCATAACTTATGTTACAAAATTTCAAATGATACGATTCTTAGACCATTGGAAAGTTAAGAGATAGAGTTACAACTTTCATGAAAAACACTTTACCTAGCTTTGCCTTGAATATAGAGATATAGCATCGAAAAATAACTGAATGTAATGTGGGGAGAATGAAAATTTTAAAAGCTAAAAATTGATTTTTTTGGGCCTCTCATTACACTTTTAAGCCCAAATAAATCATAGGTCAACTTAGGAAACTATTAGTTAAGAATATGAGGTTAGACAACTTTTGGGGATTCAAGAAGCTAAAAGTTGAGGTTGAAACTTAGAGACTAAGGCAGCAAATATTTATTTTGTTTTCTTCCTTGGCTTTTATTTTTCTTGTTAATCTCAATGGTTAAAATTTATATAATGTTATTTGTCTTTGCAATCATGAGTAGCTAATTTTCTTTTTTTAGGATTGCAATTGAGCTCACATGTAATCTGAATTTTTAATCTCTTTTCTACTTATCTTTAATGGGATTTGAATTATTTATTCTAATTTATTCTTAATGCTTTTAATTGCTTGGCCACCAATTAAATTGACTTAGGAACCTAGACAAATTTGAAAAAAGGAGTTTAGTATAGACTAAAATTGAGATAGCAAATAATCATATTAATTGATTTATGTATAGGATAGGGATATACCTGTAGACCATATGTAGCCATATTAGAGTATAAACTTATTAAATTTGTTTTAATTTCAATTCACATAGGGATATAATGTTTTGGTTAAAATAGATATTTTATAAGATGGGTCAAGAGACCCTTATAAATAATTTAAGACTCTAGATTAACAATTCAACCCATTGAAATAAGTTAAGGAAGAAAGGTAAGATTTAGATGAAGTGTGAGGGATATTGTAATCCTAAGCTTGTTTGATTTGATTTTAACTTAAGTTATTATTACTTTGATTTTTCTTTTTAATTTAAATTTTGATTAATTAGTTTTAGTTAA
>NW_018397274.1:2466869-2468588 GCF_002168275.2 Theobroma umbraticum
TTGATTGTTTGGATAAGATTAAATTATTATAATTTTAGTACTTTATTAAAATTTTAAATCAATTCTCTATAGGATCGATACTCTGCTTACTTATATACCATCTATTCGATTCGTATACTTGTGTAGTAGAATTTTAACTGACAAATATCAATACAATTTAGACAAAATTTTAAATATTTCCAAAAATTTGCTTCACAATTGTAATTGGATCATTGCAAAGTATTTTCAATAAAATCAAGTGTTTATAAAAATTAATAATGAAAAAAATCATTTGCATTTTTAAAACTATGAAAATTCGAAAATAAGCTTTAGATAGTGATACATTACTCAGATGTACTGATACATTTCAAACAAAATGTCTTATAGGACTTCTTAGACTCGAGGTATCAATACTTTTCAAATAGAATGCAGTTTTAGGAATTTCTAGAGTGTAGGTATCGATACTTCATCTTGAAGTCTAGATACCTTCTTCATAGAACATAATTTTTTTGTCTAGAATACCATTCATTCTAAGTTTTTAAAACAAGTCCAGAATCATTCCAATTCAAAGTCATCAAAATTTAAATATCGAAATCGATACAAATACCAAGAATTTAATCCAAATACGAATCAAATAACCATTTAAGTAGATTGTGGACCACTAGTCAAGAAGAATAATCAAACAAAGTGGGTACGTTGCATTAAGCCATCGACCTTATAACAAAAAGGTAAGATTGCATTAACTACCTAGCAAAACAAAGTGTGCCATAATAGTAACATGGTCCTATACATATTGCTAGCTTTATAATTGATAATTTGTTTTAATATGACAAATGCTAATGATAAAAAATATTGAATGCCTAGTGCATTGCACTTTAAAGAAAACCCTGTGACTTTAGTTAACAAATAGGCTAGGTGCTTAAGTTCAATATTTGTTGAGAGGCTAAAACTAACTTGAAGTATCAAGACCTAGAAAAAAGGCATCGAGATTAGTTTGTTTATGTACGCTTGAAGAAATAGCTAAAGGAAAACAGTGCATCAAGACTTCCCTGGACAGTATCGACACTTGTTGTTCAATTTCCTACTTACGCAAGTGCACGTATCGTGAAGATAATATAGAGATGAGTAGAGTGTTGATCTCACAGAGAATTGAATTAATCCTTATTGTTAACTACTAAAATTAACACACCTTAATTTTACCTAAACAATTAAAATTTAAAAAAATTGAAACTAATAAACTAATAACTAAAACTAATATATCGACAAATTTAATTTTAGTAATTATCAAACCTAAGATTATGATATCCCTCAATACTTTATCTGAATATTGTCTCTCTTTCTTAACTTAGTTTAATAGATTAAGTTACTAACCTAGAGTCTTAAATTATTTACATGTCTTTGTCGAGTTTCTCATAAAAATACCTTTCTCAACTAATTTATTGTGTGTCTATGCAAATTATATTTAAAAAAGATTCATTAAGTTTGTTCTTTAATTTTGGCTACGTATAGCTTATAGGTATATGTCTACTCTACATGCAAATTAAACCACCTAATCTACTAAGTGCATTTGATCATATGCTATTCTATTCAAAGTCTACCTAAATCTCCTTCAAGGTTTAACCTAGGTTTCCAATTCAATCTAATTGGTAGCCAATCACCTAGAACCATTAAGAATAGAATTAAATAAATAACTTAAATCTACCAAATATAAGTAAAAGAGAGATAAATAATTCAAACTAC
>NW_018397274.1:2468598-2519509 GCF_002168275.2 Theobroma umbraticum
CAATCATAATCTTAAATTAATGAATTAGTTTCCTATCAAGTCACACATTATCATTGAATAAAATTTAAACATTAAAACCAAGAGAATAAGAGAATAACAAAAAGATAGAAAAAACCAAGGATTGTTTTTTTAATCTCAAAATCTCCTTGAATCCTTCAAATTCCTTTAACGACTTTGTGGCTTGATTCTCAGATGTCAATCCGATATTTTTTTCTTTCCTCCTTTAAGTCTTTTGAAAGGTTTTTTTTATAGGTTTTGAAATTAGGCCAAATTGGATGAAGAAAGAAGTCAATTCTAGCTGGGATTCCCTCATTAGACTATGTGGGTCACAATTTTGCTCAATTAATTAATAGAAATTGTAATTGTTCTAGGATTACTACAGTATATCAAATTTGAAAAAATTTTTGATTATCTTCCAAGTCGAACTAGGAAAAGTGGAAAACATGAAAGTTGTATATTTTTCTCTTATCTTTCCAATGGTCTAAGGATTGCTCTATTTGGAGTTTTGTAGAGAAAGTTAATCTCAGAATACCAAAACATGTGCAAAGGAAATCAACACCTTAAAATTGCTCTCCTTTTTTCAGTAAAATTCTTCTTACATCAAATACCTACAAAAGTACAAATAAATTAATAACAACCTATCTTAACTACACTAACATCAATTTAAGAATAAAATTAACTAAGATTAGATCGACTCACCTAAATTAACTAATTTAAAATAATTAAATAAAATCTGCTAATTTTGATGCATTACTATAAGAACTAAGCTAAATTACTATAAAAATTAAGCTCAAATAACTCTATATCATAGAATTATCAGCACTATCATAGAGTTATCACCACTACTCTTAAGAAGAGTTATATTTCTAGAAGACAAATATTAAAGTATCGAGAACAAAAGCATTAAATATTGAGACAACTTCATAGCAGTACAAAATTCCATAAAGCAAGGATTTGTGTATGGAGACACATTTTCAGAATTTCAATACCATGCCTTGAAATTTTAGATTCAAGAGGAGAAGTCCAAATGTATCAAAAAGGAAGATCTTGAACATTGAGACAACACTTTCAGAGGGTGAACAACATAAAGGAAATGCCTAAGTACCAAGGCACATTAGATCAATATCGAGATTAGAACTTCAAAATTCAAAATTCAAAATGGACAAGTAAATTAGTTGAGATCAATTTGTAAGAGTATCGAGATGACACTCATAAGGCAAATTCCAGAGAGCAAACTGAAATGAATCGAGACCAAGGGAATATGGTATCAAGAGAAAGCTTAGTCAAAATTGTGCATGGAAGATAAAAGTATCAAGAAAGACATCTGAAGTATCAAGCTGTCAACAAGCAAAGAATTTAAAGTATCCAGACTTGAATCGCAGGTATTAAAATAGCCTTTTAAACAAGCTAGAAAAATACAAGGTTAAGAGTAAGAATTTTGAAATTCAAAAGCCCAACAGCTAGTTTGAGATCTCTAAGTATAAAAAGAAGGCTGAAATTCCTTTATGAGAGAAGATAGCACATTAAGAAGAAATCTTAGGCAAGAGTGAATCCTTCAAGAGAAAATTATTCCTTTTCACTCTTCAAACTTAGCGTTTTCATCTTTTTTTGATTGTTGAGTTGAACTTTTACTCTTTCATGAAGCCTTCAAGATCCCCTTTCTGATTTCATTGTTGTATTCTGCTTATGTAGAGGCAAACTCCTTGAGCATCACTCTTATTCTTTGTAATCTTTTGAAAAAAAATTATACCTTATCCTTGTAAAGGTAAAGAGCTTAAAAATGGTTACACTTTAGCTCTTGAAAAGATAATTGTATAAATTCTACTTGATCCTTGAAAAAATAAGTGATTCGTTCTGCTTGATCCTTAAAAAACTAAGTGTAAGGGTTATGCTTGAGCTCATGAAAAAGTTCTTTATATAGGTTATGCTTTAGCATTGAGAAATTATTAGAGTTAGTGGATTTCTAACTCCTTGGTGAGCCAAGGGAGAGGACGTACACATTAAGGCCAAACCTCTATAAATCTCTCATGTCCTGTTTGTTACTTGATTTTCTTACTTGTGTTCATACATGCTCATTATTTCAAAGCTTTCCAACAAAAGACATTCAAAACTCTTTTTGCTTTTTTTTTAATGGCTTCTTGTGTTTGATTTACAAAAGAGTTTTTTATTTGCACCAAAAAAGGGATTTTTTAAATGGATTTCAAAACACTCAGTTCACCCCCTTCTTGAGTTTATTCCTTTAAGCTTAATAATTCTAACAATTGATATCCAAGCACTAGTCTCAGATTTATATGTTTAAACACTTTGAGGAAAGATCCATAAAGCTCAAAGATCATGGCAATAACTTTCATATCCATTCCTCTAAGTGAGAGACAATCTCTGGTAAAACCTCAATTTTTTTATGGTGGAAATTATCCTTAGTGGAAAAGGAGGATGGAAATGTTTATTCAAGCTCATGATCTTAATGTTAATTCAAGCTTGTTTGGGTTTGTAAGTCTTCTTTTATATCAAATTGGGCTTGTAAGCTTATTTTTTACACTCCCGAAGATGTCTCTGTTTTCATTCTAACATAAAACAAAGTGTGTTATTTGTAAAAGATATAGTATGATGTCTTTGGTTAGCTATGCAATAGCTCTCTTTTTCTTAATTTTCTATTGTTGTTGCTCTTAAAATTTTGCTCACGTTTTTTCTCTTAAAACCCTAAATTAGACTTCTCATTATTAAGTTGGACGATGGTGGGTTTCGACTTTCCAAGTTTCCCAAACATAGTTTTCATCTTTTTGAGGTAATGCTAGTAATGACACTATGATGTTGCATTTACTATATACAAAAGTTTACTTTATTTGCTTTTAATGATAGTGTGAAGGAACATAGAAAGGAAAATGTCAAATGTTTGGTTTTAACACTATCATTGGTGATAGTGTCTTTTGTTCTTATCTATGGTGACACCAATGCATTTTGACGATTGTCTTGACTAATTTGGTCTAGATGGTAAGCATGGGTCGGGGCTTCCTTTGATTGTTTTTCTAAAATTGAATATGTTTTATTACCACTTTACTTTGCTTTGGTGTTAGCTATTTCTTGCTTATATTTATTTTATTCTTAGAGTGAAGGAAAGTGTCAAATATTGTAGAATGATCAAACTTTTATACTTTGCAATGTTTCAATTTTTTTATGGGAACAAATAAATGTTTTCATTATCTAGCATCCAATCGAGGAAAGATTGACATTGCCACAAAAAAAAGAGAGGAAAACTTGACATTGTCATCTTTAGTTTAATTTGATGAAAATTTGATTATGGAAGCTGAGATTAGTCTTTTCATGATTGAGATTTGCATATAATTGGACATGGAACACATGAAGTACAATATAATTTGGTATTTATTTTGCATATGAAATTTTGCATATGGATAGAAACTTATTGTCATATCATCTTGTTCTAATATATACGTTAAGGTTTAATATATATAAATTGAAAGATCTAGTGTTAGAAGGAAGTGGTAGGTTTTGGTGAAGGTTAAAAGAGCTTATCCCCACATTTGCATTTTCATGAGGGGAGATAATAGCTATCACCTTTATCACTGTGATATGTTGTTTAAAAATGTTTCCATTTATGGGAAAGAATAATTAGAGTAGCCATGTAAGGCTTGCAATTCAAGTACTTGTTCACACAACCATGAGGCTTTAACCCCAGCACCATTGTAATTTACTACATCATGCTCTCATTATGTCCCAGCTAATGTAGGCAAAACTATAACGGAGAAAATGAAAGTCACAATGATTGCTACTTTCAGGTCATTGTGGTAAATCTTAATACTATCACAATTTGAAGATTTTTGGTATGCGACGAAGTTGGTTTGCTTTGAGGAAAAGGATGTTGAGAGAAAATGGATGTTTGGAAGAATCAGGGTGATTGATATGAATGCAATGTTTCAATTTGGGTATTGCTAACCATAACAAACTTTTGGTTAGTGCTTAAATTTTTCTTGTTTTTTTATGAGTATGGTTATTGTCTATTGATATTTTGCTTATTTTATATGGAGGTTTTAAGTTTATTGTCATATGTAATAGAGAAAATGAAAGTCACAATGATTTCTTAATTGTTGTTGTGAAATGGATCTAAAACCAAAACTTTAAGAGAAGAAAAAAATATTTTTCTGAGAGAGAAGCTAAAACTAGAGAAGAAATGAAAATGCTCAGTAGTAAAATGGTGCAGAACCCAACATTTTCTTCATGCAATTCCATTTTTATAGTATTGGGTTACATGAAATAGAAAAGATAAGAAAATAAACATAAAGGACATGTGGACAGGCAATGATAGCTAGGTGAGCCATTTCAGGTTTGATTTCTTGTACTTGAAATACAATCAAGCCTTAACACATGGAAGCTACCGTAGTGTTGCAACCAACAGAAAAAACATCAAC
The DNA here is from genome assembly GCF_002168275.2 of Theobroma umbraticum. Classification (NCBI taxonomy): domain Eukaryota; kingdom Viridiplantae; phylum Streptophyta; class Magnoliopsida; order Malvales; family Malvaceae; genus Theobroma; species Theobroma umbraticum. The sequence goes on from NW_018397274.1 coordinate 2,473,023, forward strand.
AAGGAATAAACTGAAAAATTAAATATAAAAAAAAATTGACATAGTAAGTAGGTCACTTAATAGCAATCATGCGACTTCTCTTTCTTTAACTCAGAATTGTTTTGGTGTGGGACTCCATTGTTGAGTATTCAAAAAACTTAGTGTGAATATAGAAACCATTCTCAACAATTGTTTTATTTGTTTTTAGAATGTGTATCTTGTTGTGCAGGATAAAAATATCTTATAAAAATCATGGATAAAAAGAAAGATCATGTTTATAAGTGGGAGGATAAGATGTTAAAAGAATGAGTGAGTTATTTACATATTAAGATTAAATAATTAGACTTTTATTTTTGAAATTATAATTTTATAGTTTTTAGAAAATACAAATAGTTAAACAGTATGTTAGTGGATTAATACTACATGTATTAAAGTGAAGGGTAAAAATTATTCAAAGATATTAAAGAAATGTGCCCATGTCATAAGGTATGATATCAATTTTTTCAAATTTATCATAAATATATATTAGTATTTTTCTATTTTATTCTTAAAAAAGGTATTTTTGCCTTACATGTTTTTAACATGAGGCATGGATTTATTCAAAAAAGTGACACCATCGATAAAATTTTTATTAACAATGAGGAGGTTCAAGTTAGGGTTGAAGCAAGTTATTATGAATGTAATAAGAAATATTTTTTAGTTGTATTTTTTTCTCGTTAATAATTATTATTAGCATTATAGTCTAAAATTGTTTAAAATTATTTTTTATTTATTTTAATCTCATGCAACACCTGTACAATGCTATTTTTGAAATTTATAGTGTCGTAAGTTGGCTATATAACAAATGAAGCATGTCATTCCTAAAAGATATAATACGATGTCTGTAGACACTATAGTTTTATATGAATTTTAATTTTCTTATTTATTTGTTTATTTTTTTCTTTTATTTTTATTATTATTTCAGTTTGTTACTTTGTCTTTCATTTTTTATTTATGTGTTAAAGGGATTAAAACTAAATAAACTTCAAGGTATTCTAGAAATAAAAAGAACAACAAATAAATAAAATAAAATAAAAGAAAAAGAAGCAAAAAAGAGGAGAGAAAGTAATAGCTCAGCAGGGTGCGTTCAGTTACCTTGCCAGATGCGAATTTTTCACATCTGACAAATAGCCCTTCAATGTTGGGCCTACCTAGGTGGATGCATCCCCAACATCCATGGTAGATATATAATGCCTCGAGTGACCAGAGAAAAACTCCTAGCTGCAGCATTTTTAAAAAATTCCTAAAAAAACCCTAGCAGCAAAAAAAATAACAAGAAAACCAAAAAAATTCCTAATCTTCTAGTAATGGGGAACAACCATAATCAATGAAAAAAGAAAAAAACATGAAAACCAAAAATGAGAGAGGCGGTTGTTTAGGATTTTTGGTTCATTTTTTTAGGTGGGAAGATTTAAGGAATTTTAGGGGGCTTGATCGTTTGATGGTCGGCTAAAAGGGGGAGGGGGGAGAGATTAAGGCCCTTTGATCTAATTTTAAACTAGAGGCAAGGGGAGAGAGAGATTTAAGGTTTTTTGGCTTGATTTAGGGGTTGTTGGCAAAAAGGGAGAGACATTTAAGGGTTTGGTGACCGATCCTCAAGCCGCCGTTGAAGGGAAGAGTAAGAGAAGAAGAAAGGTTGCAACTCTAAGTTTAGAAAGAAAAAGGTGAAGGGAGGTTAGAGAGAGAGAGAAAAAAAGAGGAAGATGGGAAGAAAGGAGAGCAAAGAAAGTTTATATACTAAGGTTAGGAGAGCATAAAATGTTTGAGGTCGGATTGGTGCAAAACGATGTTGTTTTTGGATAGAAGGAGAGGTTGCCGATTACGCACCAAAACGGTGCATTTCAGAGGAGGTTCAGTGGGCATTCGAGAGGTAGACCGGCTAGGGTAGGCTGATTGTGTTGGGTTATTGTTAGCTCATTTAAGGTATACATTTTACTTTTTCTAATGTTGAATTTATGATGTTGTGCTTGACCCATTGTTTAGATTAGAGGAAAATTAGTTTTTTGATTAATTAGAATAAAAGATAGAATATATAAAATTTATTAGATGATAAAGGAAAATATATAAATTGAGAAAGAAAAAAAATATAAAAATAGATAAGGATGAAAATAAAATGTTTAACAATATATATGTAAAAGAAATGGAGATTAGGTAAGAATATAAAAATAAATATATATAATTATGTCCTAAATAATAGCAAAATTAGGTAGAGAGGGTTATTTAGTTATAAAAATAGATCCAAGAATAAAAAATATACATAGGAAATAAATGAACATATAATAAATAGATTTAGGTGGATATTGAATATAAAAAATAATAAGGAGGCATTTTAAAAAATAACCCTTAAAGATAAGATGTTTTCAAAAATAGTATCTTTTATAATTTTAACTATTTTTAACCAAGTTGGATAAAATTACCTTGAATGAAATTACACGCTATGATGTTACACACCATGTACAAAAATATGTTACATGTCATGGTTAGGTTGTTACATGCTATATACAAAAATATGTGACACGCTATGGTTAGGTTATTACACGGTATGTATAAAAACATGTTACACGCCATGGTTAGGTTGTTACATGTTATGTTAAAAAAAAATACTGTTGTTACACGCCATGAATAAAAACATATTACATGCCATGGTTAAAAAAGGTTGTTACAGGCCATGTTAAAAAAAATGGTTATTACATGTCATGTTAAAAAAATATTATTGTTACACGCCATATTCAAAAACATTTTGTTACGCTTTAATGCCTAAGCTGTTATTGTTACTTACAAACTAAAACTTTAAATCCTCTTAATTTTTTTTTATTTTTATTTTTTTGATAATTTGACACCAATTAAAGTGTTTCTAACATGTTTTTATAAATCAAAATACAAATTTTTTTTATCTAAAATACCTATTTTGACTAAAAATAAAAAAAAATCATTGAAAACCTAGGTTAATAAATTTTAAAATTTTGAGTTTATTGGTGTCTAGATCTTGAATTGATCCAATTAAAAGCTATTTTAAACATTTGTAATCATTTCTACTATTTATTTTATCCAAAATACCCAAAAATCAAATTCTTTAAATAGCCATCCACTTAAGTACATCAAAACCATCATTTGGTGTCTTCAAAGTGCTGGAAAGAGAAATCTGAAAATGCGAGAGAGAGAAATCGAGGAGCATAATAGATGAATGCCGAAGAGAGAAATCGATAAAATTAGAGAGAGTGAGATGTTGAGAGAGAGAAATCGGAAGCACAAATGAGAAGAAATTGTGATGAATGGTTTAATTTATTTGAAATAGTTTCAAGGGTATTTTTTTTTAAATCATCGTTAAATATGGCTAAAAATTGTTAAATTTATTTTGGTTATTTTTGAAATGCTCTTATCAAGGAATGTTATTCCTCACAATTTCTTCAATAATAAGCATTTTGTAATAGGAATATGTTTACTTAGATTGATAATATATACATAGAAAAGGAAATATATGGTTAGATTTAGAATATGTTTAAGAGAAAAAATAAAATGTAAGAAGAGTTTAATGTTAGACATAATCATAGAATACATAATTATGTGAATTTATATAAGCAAAATAGGAATGAAAATGAATTAGGAAAAATTAGAAAAAAATAAGAATGTAATGGAACAAGATATGTAGATATCAAATTAGTTGAAAAAGATAGTTTTATATAAAATAGAGAAGGATACAAATGAAGAGAAAATGTAAATGGGGGTAAGATAAAGAATTATTTATATAAATAAGACAATTATTTTATTTACTACCAAGGATGGGATGCTCATTTGGAATGCGAGGAGTTGCAATTCCAAAAGGATTTTTCCTAGGCTTGGAATTTAAATTAAAACTTCACCATTACGATGGGAGGGTTTTAATTATGAAATTCCAATGTTTTTGATTTTAAATAAACAAAAATTATCATATAATAAATTAATCAATATACAAATACAAATATAATAAATATAAAAAAATAGATGACATATACTCATTTAAGTTGTCAAAAGATAAGTGTAAATTGTAAAAGCACCTGAGCATTTGGCTCATTAGTTGATACATTATCCCCGTACCTGAAGAGTAGGGTTTGAATCCTCCTTCTCCCAATTATAAAAAAAAAAGTGTAAAATTGTAAAAATAATAATACTCATGACAATAAATAAATAAATAAGTAAAATATTCAATGATAGGAAATTCATAATAATGAATGTATTTAAAGTATAAAAGTTAAATATTAGGTTATATAAAATATATATAATAAATTTATAGGTGCTATTCATCTTTTGTTGCTTATGTCTTTTAAAAAAAATTATGAAAATAAAAAAAGAATAAAAAATGATATTTCTTTCAATTATTTTTTTCTTTTTTTTCTTTTTCTTCTCTTTATTTATTTTAAAAATAACTTGCAACGATAGTCATGCTCAGCTTCTAAAGATTTTTAGAGACGTTTCGGTCTTTTTGAGGTAATGTCAATAATGATGTTTAGGTGTTATATTTAATATGTAAAAAAATTATTAAATTTTCTTTTAACAAATAATGAAGAAATATATAAAGGAAAATGTCAAAGGTTTAGTTTTAACACTATCATTGGTGATGATGTTTTTGTTCTTACTTGTGGTGATGTCTGTATGTTTTAATAATTCTCTTATCAAATTCGGTATTTATGGAAAAACATGGGTTAGGAATTCTTTTAATTTTTTTTCTAGAATTGAATCTGTTTGTTGGCGCTTTGATTTGTTTTGATGTTAGCTTTTTGTCGCTTATTAAATTTAATATATATATATATATATATTTGTTTGGCGCTATTATTAGTATTTTATGCTAGAATTGTTTAAAGTTATTTTTTTTCGTATTCATTTTAATCTCGTGCAACACCTATGCAATGCTAGTGCAATACTGATGCAATGCTAGTTTAGAGAATTGATTTTACAAAAATAATATACACCAATATTCACATTCACTATCTTTGAGTTTTATTTTTGTATTTATCTTATTTTAAGTGTTACAAATTAGAATATATATCATGACCCATCCCAAGCCTAATAGGTAAGTCCACTCAACCTGAGAAAGCTTTCAATACCAAATCATCCAAATATTTAAATTTAACATTTGGAGAAGACTTCATCTTATTTAATATGCATGTTTGTGCATTTATACTCAAAACATATATTTTCTTTGTAAATCCATATCATTTTTTCAAACACAAGAATATGTGTAAAACTATTAAAAGCCAAGAAATTCATGAATTCATATCTCAACATATGGTGCATTGACCAATGGTTAGGTATAAACATTTATCAAAATTTTAGCCAATGAAAAGTATGACTCGAATTCAGACTCAACAGAGCAGCTCAACCAAAAGTGGGTAACCTCTACGGGATGCCTTGATGTTCGCATACCAAATGCTAACTAAAAGAAGACTCATTAAGTAAGCCAACCAAAGAACTATGGATTTGAAACAAAATAGAATTTACGTGTGGTGAGATATAAAATTTTAGTGAGCAAATACAGGAAGGAGAACAAGTAAAATAGAAGAGTTTTGAGTAACATATTTAAATCAAACATTCCAATTTCCAAATCAAGTTCAAACCTGACTAAATGCATTTAAACAAGGGAATTAAACATCCTTTTACATACCTTAAATCATGCTTAAAGTACCATGCAATCATAGTATATGGATACATAAATAAAATCTTCAAACAGGGTTACACACTCATAAACATTGCATTTTCCACTATTAGGGTCAACTTCCCTTTGACAGGGATTGACCTTATGACAAAACATTATCCAAGTGTTCTGTTTTGCTAGGGTTGACTTTTTTTTGGAGGGGGTCAACCCTAACTCTTTTAGAATTTGGCCTTAAAACTTTTCAATTTCACCTCACATTCCTTGCAATCAAATTCTTTTCCAAATTAGCGCTTCTAAGGTTTCACGTCATGTGCATTAGAGTTGTTACATGCATGATGTGCAACAACTCTGGGCAATGTTTTACTGATTTTGCTACACGCCATGTTTACTACACCTCATGTATAGACAAAATTTACTACAAGCCGTGTACTAAAACATGTAATTTTTTTTTGTTTTAATATATTGTTTACAAGCATGCCATGTAACAACTCTAAGTAATATTCTAATTTACTCACAAAGTTTCAAGAATTAATGGTTGCAGCAATAAACCCAATAAGATATCTTGATGTCATCTCTACTTTAGGGTGTATATATTGACTACGATATGACCAAATGTCGAGAGATAGACCATAGCATGATGACGACGGTGCTTAATAGAGAGCTGAGAAAGTTAACAAAGCTGATACAGTTTAGAAATGTAAAAGGAGAGCTAATATAGTTCAGTTGAAAGAGTTCGAAGAACTGAAATAATTGAGTATTTAATTTCTCTATGGCAAGAGGGAGATATCGAGAAATTAATTTGTCAAAAATGTTTTTAAGGGCATTTTGGCCTACTCATGCCAAATTTGAGTAAAAACAGATAATTTTACATGAATGATTATTTCTAAAATCATCTTGTAAGGAGGATTATTTTTTACAATTTCTTCTTAATACTATACGGTGTTGTTATGTAATTATCCCAAACATACAAAAACAACCCAAACCAAGAAATTCAGAGAGCAATACGGGGCAAAAAGTTTAGGTAGGGACCCATCTATCCAATTACCTTCCACACATTCAAATCCCCAACGCCCGGAGAAAAGTTCACAAAGCCTTCCAACTAGAAAAACCAGGAAAGAAAATACAAACCAAACTGAAGAAAAGAAAAGCTACACACACGTACAGGAAAAAAAATTCCATGGCTGCTACTCTGTTGCCCAAAACTGTTTCTCCAATCCTTACAAACCCACCTTCAATTCCTTCTGGCCAATTCACCACCAAGCCACCATTTTTTAGCCCACTTGGCCTCTCTCCATGCACCAAAAGACTAAGTGTTCAAACCAATGCTAAGAAAAAGAACCCATGGCTAGACCCTTTTGATGATGGGGAGGACCCCAACATGGAGTATGGTTCGTTGTTTACTGATGGTAAGCAAGAAGAAGATCCTAGACCACCTGACAACCCGGATAACCCTTATGGGTTCTTGAAATTCCCAATGGGATTCACTGTGGAGCTGGCTTCGTTGCCTTTGAAAATAAGAGGTGATGTTAGGAGATGTTGCTGTGTGATCTCTGGTGGTGTCTATGAAAACTTGCTGTATTTTCCTGCTATTCAGTTGATCAAGGACAGGTATAAATTTGCAGAGTTTAAAATATGGATGTTGTTAGTTTGAAGGATTGTGTGATGGCAATAGTTCGTGTTATGTCTTGTTTCTGTCAGATACCCTGGTGTTCAAGTGGATGTATTGGCATCAGAAAGAGGAAAACAGACTTATGAGTTGAACAAGAATGTGAGATGGGCTAATGCTTATGATCCTGATGATGAGTGGCCTGAGCCTGCTGAATACACTGACATGGTTGGACTTCTTAAGGTTGGTGGCTTTGAGGTTTCCATGCTGTTTCTTAACTTCTGTCTTGGTTTCAAATTAAATACTTATAAGAGAGGCACTAAACAAAAGCTTAATATTGTTTCTCCATCTAAGGAAGATACAGTTAATCAGTATGGGTTCTCCACCTGATTGAGCGTGTTTGCATTTTGGTTCAAGTTTGTCTAAGGATTACCTGCTGAACATACGCGTTCATGTGTGTTCTCTAAGTTAGTTGTGATATTTTATCAAATTTTTAATCCAATCCTCCAGGGGAAAAGAAAAAGGGAAGAAAAGTGTGGGAACACATGAAAACTACAGTAAAGCTGATTTTATGCTAGTTAAAAGTTGTAGACATGTTGAATGGGGACTTCAGCTTTTTATTCTTCTAAACTTCCTCATTGGTTAGTTGGTTCCCCAAAGGATCATATTTTATATAGTATGGCATTATTGAAAGTTAATACTTGCATTTACTCCTTGCATGCTGAACAGTCTGACATAGACATAAAGGTCTTAGCATTCTAACTTATTTACTCTTGTCTTGCATATTTAGAACTTACAGGGGACTATCAATCTGGATTAGATTGTTATGCATGTTGCCCTGTTCTCGCAGAATAGGTATTATGACATGGTTTTGTCAACCAAACTGGCCGGCCTTGGCCATGCAGCATTCTTGTTTATGACAACTGCTCGTGATAGAGTCAGCTACATTTACCCAAATGTGAATGCAGCAGGAGCAGGATTGCTTCTATCAGAAACTTTTACAGCAGATAGTATGAATCTTTCAGAAGGAGGATATAACATGTGAGTTGTGCAACATAGAAATTCAAACATTTGGTCCTTGCAGCAATTTAACTAGCACAATATATCACTGAAGCACATGTGCAAACACAGACACAAACACATTTAAGAATTATGTAAGGATTTTCCTTTTCATTCTTGGTTTCAAGTGGGCTTGTATGGTATAGGTACCATCAGATGGTTGATTGGTTGGGAAGACCTTTTCGGAGTGTCCCAAGGCACTCTGTTGGCCCACTAAGAGTGTCAATTTCAAGGAAGCTGAAGGAGGTTGTAGCAGAAAAATACAGGACTGCAGGTGCAGAGAAAGGCAAATATATTGTGATTCATGGAATAGAATCAGATTCAAAGGCTTCAATGCAGTCTAGGGGTGATACTGATAGCTTGCTTCCCATTCAAGTATGGGCTGAAATCGCCAAGGATATAAGGTATGAACTCCATTTAATTCTTTTTCTAATATATTGTGACAGTTACAGACGTTTGTGGTTGTGATGATGCTAATCTGGTTACTGATAAGGGTCAGCTTATGCTGTAATTATGTATCATGCATCTCCAAATACTAATCACAGTTTTTTTACATAAATTTGATTTTTTTTTTCTATTGTGCAAACAGGGGATTTAAGCCACTTTTTGTCATTCCACATGAGAAAGAAAGAGAAAATGTGGAGGAGGTAGTAGGAGATCATGCTAGTATTGTGTTCATCACTACCCCAGGGCAGGTTTGCACCTTCTTTCATTCATTTTAGAGACTTAACTAGTTTGTGCTAATGATTCCTTGGAAAAACTCTTTGTTTGAAACTTCACGAGACTTGTAGCGTTTGCAAGCCTCTAATGGCTGATCTTGGCAGGCATCGTCTAACTTATTTGCAAAGATGCATATATTATGAACATTTAGGGCTGTGAGAGCTATTAGTTTAGTTGCATTAGTATTGTGATACATCATTTGCAACCTCATTTCACTCATTTACTATCGTTAATGTAGGAAATGTGTTTGATATGGAACAACATTATATTAATCACAAGATTTATCTTCAATATTTGCTTTCATATGGTGTGTCACAGTCCACCAACCTATAAGGTATTATCCACTTTGATCCCTTAGACTTCATAGTTTTGCTCTACTGAAAGACGTTTTGCAAGTTAAAAAGGATGTGGACACCTAAATACTCAATCGTCCTCTAGCACACAACCGATGAGGATTCACTACTGCCCTTTAGGAACCATGACAACGTGCTTGCTCAACCCATGTCGTAACAAACATCTGGTCCTCCAGCAAGAATAGTTTTTTGAAGAATCAAACAAGTGATAAATAAGAATGGCGAGTAAAAGACACTGAGATTCTAACACTGGAGCCTTCATTCTATGGTCCATTTCTGTAGCTGGCTGCTCTCATAAATGATTCAGCTGGGGTGATTGCTACAAATACAGCAGCTATCCAACTTGCAAGTGCACGTGAAAAACCAAGGTAGTTTTTATAATAATATAAGAAAACTTATTATACAGCACCACTTCTATTGGTACTTATGATTCTATTTTTGTGCAGCATCGGTCTGTTTTGCTCTGAGCAGAAGGGGAAACTGTTTGTTCCCAATGCAGAAGAGAAGAAATGTGCCATTGTCTCATCCAAGACAGGAAAGTTAAAAGATGTAGAAGTTGGGGCTGTTAAACAAGCCATGCAAATATTTGATATGTCCTTTGCTCTAGTATAGGGGATTTTGATCACTGATTCTTCAGATCTTCTTGTTCCTTATTTTCCATTTCATTTCTGTTTATATTCCATTTTGCATATTGCAAGAGAATTAATAAATTACATACATCTTGAAGGTGGGGCATACATTGTCTTTCTTCCTAACTTCAAAAAAACTTTGAAGTATAATGCAATCTGCTTAAGGCAGCCTATACAGGAATTTTACCTAGGAACAGATAATACTACCATATAAAGGTATAAGGTGAGGCCAAAATTCCATATTTCAATTGCAAGAATGACTCTGAAGTAGGTCCTAGTAGACTTGAGGTCAAATTACAGTCTGGCTCATGCTCTCAAACTAGGCACAGGAACTGCACCTGATAATTATAGTATCCGAATCCCTTCAATCAGCAGGCATTATTTGGAGAGGGCCACTAGCACCTTCAGCCTCAAACATCTTGATAAACATGGTTCATTTTGGCTTACGGAAATAATTGTCATCCAAATGGTGAGACAGCTTATTTCACAATCAAGACCTCAAAGTGGCAACTTACTTTCAGCAAAACAAACAAAAGAAAAATGAAAAGGTGGTAACTTATTTACATTACTAGGTAGTAGATGAACATCAAAAGGTATTCAGCACAGAGGCATATAGAAATCAAACAACTTTTCCACCATCCATGGCATTTAATTGAAACTGCTCTTCAAAAGGAGGAGCTTTATAATGCAACAAATTTAAATGGAGCAGAAGGTGCTGAAATTATAGACCTAATACAATAACAAAAATGAAAAAAATAAAGAGTATCTTTAGCCAATTGTTACCATGGCAAGTTCTTCAAAAATCACTAACTAGTCAAGTGCAACCTCCAGCTATCAGGAGAGAGGCTTTGCACGTGTTGCTGGATTTTCTGTTGATTCAATGTGCATCATAAATAGATAACCCAGTGACCAGAGGAGAATATATTGGAAGGGTACCCAAGATAGACATGCAACAAGACTCATGATGCTGCCAACATACTGTGGATCTCTAATGAACCCAAATGGGAATTCTGTTACCCAGGGAATATTCTTTCCAAAGCGTACACCATAATAAGTGCCAGATTCACCAAGCAACTGATACACCCTGTAAAATTACATTTTGGTAAACTGCCAGAGGTAGATCTAGACTAGAAGCAATATAGCATCATATCAATTCAATTGAGGCTAACAACCTAAATGCACAACACAAAGCAGCTGATACACACCATAAATGACATTTCAGAACAGCACAGTAAGAAAGTGATATAAAGTAGTAGCACCTTATCATCCAAGTCAACAGGACAACCTAACCCACAAGAGCAAGATTAAATAGAAGACAACAAATAATTTGTTACATGGAGAGCAATAGAGAAATAGTTTGCAGAATGGTTTTGGTCCTACAACTTTTGTGTGCAGAATGAGAGAAAATTAGTAAATTTCTAAACAAATACCTAGTGTTTCCCAAGTAGACCAAATTAGAATTTTTCTGGATTCCATTTTCTAGAATAAGCCATCAGAATCTTTGGAGACTCCATATGTACTCAGCACTCTGATAACAATTGTAATAATTTGATATCACAATCATCAATGTCTGGTTACAAGCTAAACCTGACAGTCCAGAGGTAAAGGGAAACAGGACAAAACTTGGACGAAGAACTACTACAACCAGTTTTGCTTTTATGATAAACATAAAAAATAAGGGCTAATACTATATAAGCCCTTGAACTATCCCAAAATTCTAAAAAAAAAAACAAAAGAAAACCACTCTTATCCTTTTATTGTACCCAAATAAACCCCTATTATATGATTTTTACCTAGATAAGCCCTTAAAAGATGTCATGTGACAACATGTGACCTTGGCAGTCATTAAGCTTAATGGTTAGCTGGCATCTTTCGCACACATGACAAACTTGGCTTTTCTAACGTGAAGAAATTGGCTGATCAAAATGACAATATCTTAGGAGGGAATATTTCCCATTCAGCCAATTTTGGCATGTAACAAAAGCCACGCCAGCATCCTAGTGCAAAGGAGACTAGCTGGCCATAAGCCTAATAGCTGTTAAGTTCACATGATAAAAGTGACATATTTGTGTCAACATAAGGGCTTATTTGGGTTCAAATCATAAGATAGGAGCTTATTTGGCACAATACAAATATATGGACTTATTTAAGGAAAGTAGCAAATCGTGGGGTCTTTCAACATCATATAACCCATGCTCTAGGCATAGCATATTGCAAACAATCCCCACCCAACAAGTCAATTAACTGTCACTACATCTTAATTCCCATGTCTAAGATATCATCATGGGAGGTAAAGCAAACCACCACAATAATAGACAATAAAAACTAACGAGGCAAACAAGTATTATAGGTGATGCCTCCACTTCTGCAGTGATAGTTAAATAATATCTTTCCCGAATTTCATGATAGAACTCTGGATGATTAAATAGTCGGTTCAAGAATATTATGCACATGCCCAATCATTTACCACAACAAAGGAAAGCACAGTCTTAATCCTTTAGGAAAAGATCAGATGAGTAAAAGCTCATTGCAAAGTGTTTTGAACCCCCAACAAGTCCCAAAACAGCACCTATGAGATGAAGACTTTCCACCCATGAAAACCTTCATTGGAAACACTAAAATGAGGAAATTTTTGGACCACCGACTACACTTATATTAAAGCAACTTCACCTCCAGGGTCTACAGTGTCACTTCTCAATTGTCTCTTTGTTCCCTCAAATAGGAATACTTGTTATTTCAAACTCAAGACCTCACTCACTGCATTCCCCAAAGGAGAGACCATTTAGCCACCATACCAGCTGCTTTCCTCCACTTATATTGGTTCCTCATTTTCCAAATCCTTTATTTATCTAATGATATAACTAAAGGGGTTAACCAAAATAGCTCATATACTGATGGATATACAGGCATATGAACTTGTTATTCTTAATCAAAAACTGACTCATGGAAGAACCCCAATAATCAAACTGTATTTTCTTACATATTTGGGATGATTTCACACGCACCCAAGACAATATATCCAGCAAGTTAGTAACTAGCTGCTTTAAAAAAATGAAGCCCGATTACATCTATACTAAGGTGCTAATGACATATTAGCTTGTTATGTTATACAGACAGAAATTCCAAACAAATACCAGGAAAAAAACAAAGAAGAAAGTATAGAAATATAGGGTGACTAACCTGAAGTTGAGGAACTGACCAAAGGCAAAGAGGGGCCAAAAGTGAAGAGGGGGAGGCCAAGAGAGGGAACAAACTGAAAAGAGAGAAATGAACTGCACCAGCTTGAAGAAATGGGAGAAAAGGGCCATCACCTTAGATGGGTCCCTTCCTTTCCCACAAAGGTTCACCCATGACAGAGGATACGTCCATAGCAAGTAGTAAAATGGGAATGGCACCAATATCCCTATGCCTGCCAACAGCCCCATTTGCTGTTCTAGTTTTTTTCCGCTCTACTTCCTAAGGGGAAGTTCAGAGTTGTGACTCGCCAAGGATAGAGTCAAAGAAATCAGGAATGTATGGGAATCTGATTCTTGAATGGGCCACCATTGTTATGTATGTTATTTGGGTTAAGGTTTGGTAACAAAAATGGGTCTTTTCGGCCTGTTTATGGCCTCATGAGGTGCCACCACCTCAAGTCTCATGGTCTATTCTTTCTCTTCAATCTTTGCTTAAACAAAATTGTCAAATCTGTAAATCAAGTTATTAACCTCTTGTCTTACAACTACAAGAGTAATGTATTTTGAACCAAGAATAAGGTTGAGACTGGAACATAGCGCCCGCAAAAAAGTTGCAGATGGGTTTCAACTTTCAAATCTTCAGTGAGGAAGATACTTCGAGTCGCCATGGTTCACCTTTAAACTGGAACTTCAAATTTACTCTATGGGCTTCGGGCTTGCTCTTGTGGGGGAGGGAAGCTGGCTACATCTAATGGGCTATGAGCATGTCCTTCGCAAGTTTCTAGTCATAAAAGCGTTCTCTAATCTCCATCCCTTAAACTCTCTCAAAAATTAAATTTGAAATTCATTATTAAATTCTTGATAAAATTATACCAAGATTTTATCATTTAAGTTAATAATTTATATACATATATTTAAATCTTAATTATCAATACTTTCTGATTGCTACAATGGACAATCCAACACTTTCTTTAAGTAAATACAAAAAATAATTGTGTATGAAATTTGATTTATTTAACAGCTATATTACTGTGTCTACTCTAACAGTGGACACAATATAAAATAATAAATGTAAAACAAAAGTCATAATACTTGAAAAAGTCTCTAAATTAGTTAAGAAAATTTAAATAAGTTCCTATTCTTCTATTGTATTTAATCAAATTATGTATCTTTATTTTGAGTTAAATAAACCTTTATGACTAATTGTCATTAGTGAAAACATTAATTGTCGTTTTATATCCTCGTGACACTAACATGAAGTTGATGTGGAGGGTGAAAAATATCACATGACTAGGTCATCATGCCACATCAACATACCATGTCAGCATGTCACGTGGTTTAGAATAACAAAATGATATTTTGACTAATAACAATTAGTCAATTGTTAGTCATAAGGACTTGTTCGACTCAATAAAAATATATATTTTTTATAATTAGGGAAGGAGGGATTCGAACCCTTCTCTTTAGTCAAAGGGATAATGCACCAACCAATGAGCCAAATGTTCGAGTGCAAAATAAAAAAAATAAAAGTATAAAAGAAAAAATAAAATAAAAAAATAAAAAATAAATAAAAATAAATAAAAATAAAAGTATACTTGATTAAACATACTATGTTAGATAAATAAGCTTAAAGTAAGGTAACCGTGAATGGAGATTAATTGGTTTTCAAGTAAAAATCCCAATTTTTAACACTTAGGACAATACGGAAGCTTGAAAAACAAAGTTGTAAAATAGAATATAAGCTTAATGAAAATTAAATACAAAACGTAAAAAGTACTCAACCGAGATTTTATAAAGGTTTGACCTTTGATACCTACATCTTCTCTTTTGATAGCACAAGGCATTCCAATCCACTATAAAGTGCCTTTCAAGGATCAAACATAACTTATACAAAAGTTACTACCTTTTGAGGATCAAACACAACCTTCACTAGCCACTACTTTTCAAGGATCAAGCGTAACCTCTCTACCTTTTGTTTAGAGATATAACTAATATTACCTTTTCTAGACGAGATATAACACTAACACTACCTTTTCAAGGAGGTATAACTTTCTACACTATCTTTTACGTGGAGGTATAACCAACAACCGTAGATTCTTAAAGCTTAATACCTCTAACAAGGCTGATGAGCTATATGGGTTCAAAAAGATGATGGTTTTCTAGGAGATAAGAATTGATGAAAGAATATTTAACTTAGAAATTTTCAAAGGTGAGGAAAGGAATGATCTTATTATGTTTTCTGCTCACTTTCTATCTAAAGGTAAGAACTTTAGGCTTTTCTCTGGTTTCAACACTTTTTCTCTAAAGGAATGATTTTTCTCTTCTTTCTTCCTCTTGTTTTCCACACCTCTAATTGTTCTTCATGTTGGTATTTATAGTCCTTTTGAGTTCTTGCCCTTTGGAGTAAGTTTGGATTGAATTTTCGTATGTTTTGGCCAATTTGATCAAGTCTGTTGTACTTGGAGAATTGATTCTTTTTTCTTGAGTTATCGGTTCTTCATGTCATTCTCAAATTCTAGAACTTTTTGTCTCCAAAGAATCAATTCTTTCTTCTTGATATGTCGATTCTTTCTTAACTTGGCTCATAGGTGGCACCTGTACAATTTTTTAAGAATTTATTCTTTTTTCTCAAGGTGTCAGTTTTTTACTGTAGTCTGGAGCAAAAATTTAAATTTGAACTTGATCTTTGATGCTCAAACCTTATCCATTTGTCTTATCTCTTTCTTGTTCTCCAACTTTTTGATTTTTCTTATTAGTGCTTCAAAAATTGATATCTTCTTTTTAGAGAATCGATTCTTTGTCTTTAGACTTTTTTCTTTTTTTTTATGCTGAAAGTTCCCTGCAGGGCCCAATTACTCTATTAAAATTTTATTGATGAAAAAAAAGGTACAAATTGGAGGGGGACATAAATTGTACCTCCAAAATTACATGAAAAACATATAAAAAATGATAAAGCTCACATATTAAAGATATTACTTCCCATGCATAATGATTTAGAATGCAACTGGAAAGTAATATTACTTCAGTGTATGATTCTATGAAAAAGAAAGAACTGTAAATTAGGAGTACTATTCCTTTACATTTATCTAAAACAAACATAAGGTAAATTTATTTTGTCTAATCTAAGGATTCCTCGGAGCGCACCTTATGCCTAGGAAAATACTTGAAGATTCTGGTGCGTATACCCATGATTAGAGAGATAGTCTCTAGTTTGGCTCCCTTCTCTATGAATGTGCGAAATGTGGAAGACATGACACTCAAACATTTTTTGACGGATTCTAACAAATAGGGAATTTGGGAGGAACCTTTATGCCTTTCTTGGATCATTTGTACCACCACCTTAGCATCAATATCTATCCATACTTGAGACACATTATACTCAATGCATAGGAGGAAATCACAATGTAATGCCATTAATTCTACTTGTAATGAGTTATGTGGTCCAAAATTTTCAAAAAGCCAAAATTAATGGTACCTGTATGGTCCCTAAGAACTCCTCCTTCAGTAGCATTCTGAAAGGCCTCTTTGGAGCTACCATCAATATTCAACTTTAGTTCTCCTATCAATGGTTTAGTCTAGTAAATAATTTTTGGTGGTTCATGACTTTTCTATTCAAACTGAAAGCCTTAATGTGCAGCAATGTCAAGATCTCCTTTCCATTATCATTTACGTAATAAGTTCCCCTAAAAGAGCTACCTCAACATTTTCATAATTCGCCATATCACCCTATTGGGATACATTCCAAGTACCCTATGCTTTGCATCATTTATTTCAACCCATAAAAACCAAAAAATTAGTAAAGGCAATAACATCCGAATATGACCAAGTTTAGTATAATCCTTTGCGTAATGCTAAGAGTGGAGCACATGTATAAGATTTTGAAGATTATGAACATAGATTTGAAAGAAGTTTATGAAAAAATTCCAAACCTATTGTGCAACTAGACTTCCCCATAGGATGAGTAATACTATTTCCTTTGATTGGCAACAAAGACACTTAGATGCTAACTGGAAGCCTTTTGTTTTCATCTGTACCTCTACAAGAATATTATGCCCCAGGCATCATAAGAAAAAAGACACAATCAGTGGAATGCTCTTATGCCAAATAAACTTACCCAATGGATTTATAAGTTGTCTTTGGCGAAGTAGGTCCCATGCACTTTTAGTAGTGAATTCCCCATTTAGTGTGAGAACCCAATATGCCAAATCCTCCTTGCTGCTACTAATAGGAATCTTCAAGATCTCATTGACAATTATGTCTAGTAATACAACTTTGAGCTTATCCTCGTCCCACTCATTATCATGAAGAAAATAATTAACTTTAATCATGGAATGATGATATGAAGGAAAAGAATTTACTAGAGACTCGTCACACATCCAAGCATCATGCTAGAAGAACAATTCTCCCTTACCTAACCTCTATTGTATTTGCTACCCAATTATGTCTCAACCATCAATCAATCACTTCCATGTTGGGGAATCATATAGCTTAATAGCAATTGTATGAGGAATTCACCCGGTGCAATATTTGACTCGCATATATTATGCCAACAAGCTTCTACATGTTTGAAATCTCCACTAGAGCTTTGTAGTAAAAGCCTCAAAAACATATTTCAAACTGCAGATGTCCAGACCACCTTCTGAGCTAGGAAAAGTAATTTTATTCCAAGATGTCCAGGGTACTCTTTTGTTGTCCATGGAACCTCCCCATAAAAAACTTTTAAAAAGTCTATCTATTTTTTCAATAATACTCACCAAGGGTTTGGGAACTTGTAGTAGGTATATTGGCAAAGAAACTAGAATGCTCTGCAATAATGTGATACAGCCTCCAGGAGAAAGAACTTTATTTTTCCAACTAGTGATCCGCTCACGGATTTTAGTAATGAGTGAGTCCAAAAGCATTACCTTCTTAGCACCTTTGTAAAGAGCTGCACCCAGATATATAATGGAAAAGAAACAATGTGGTTTGAGAAATAATTTTCCTTTTGGAGTTAGGTATATTATGAGTTGTAATAATTTTCTAAGGGTTTACTCTCTGTCCCAAAATATGCTAATATTCTTGTAAAAAGCCAAGAATTTTCTCTAAAGCTGATTTGCTTACATTAGTAAATATCATAATGTCATCCGCAAAAACAAGGAGGCTAATATTCATGGAATAATTGGAATGAAAGTGTAAGGAACCATATTGAGCAAATAAATAATTGAGACCTCTGGATAAATATATATAAACAATAGAGGTGAAATGGAATCACCTTGTCTTAAGCCTCTCTCTAATTTGAAGTAACCGACCGAATGCCCATGAATTAATAAGGAAAACCAACAATTAGAAATACACCTCTTGATCATGTCAATCTAATGAGAGTTGGAGCCAAATGTCTCCAAGATTAAGTATAGAAAATCCTAATGCAATCTGTCATAAGCCTTCATCATATCAAGCTTCAAAATCACATTGCCACCTCGAGCTTTGTAGTCAATTTTTTTGACTAACTCTTGAGCTAACAAAATATTGTCACTGATTAATCTGCCACTCACAAAGCCACTTTGTTTATCCAAAATTAAGGAAGGTAAAACTTTAGCTAACCAGTTCGCCAATAATTTAGTAATTATTTTATTTAATAGTACATAAACTTATTGGACGAAAATCACCCCAAGAATCTGCATCCTGTTTCTTAGCTAAAAGAACTAAAGTTGTAGAAGTTACCCCCCTTGGAAGCGTTGCTCCATTGAAGAAATCTCTCATAGTTGTCAAAAGATCATCTGAAATTATATGCCAACATTGCTAGTAAAAAACTGATGAGAAACCATCAGGCCCTGTAACATAATCCTTTTCAGTATCCAAAATCACTGCCCTCACTTCTACCATTATAGGTTATACACATAAGACACAATTATCATTTTCAGAGATTAAATGAGGAGTTACATTAGCATTAAACCTGATAGTATCGATAGATTTAGCCTTCAAAAGATTTGCAAAATAATCTACTACTAAAGATTCAATCTGTTCCGATTCCTTAAGAACAATTCCTTCACTGTTTGTAGTTCTGAAAATAAAGTTTTTCACACTTTTTTTTTGGCATCCTTATATGAAAAAACCTTGTATTTCATTCTCCCTTTACCAGCCAACAAACGCCTGATTTTTGTTACCAATGCATCTCATATTACTTTGCAAGTGGTTAAGCTTAGCATATGATAGTTATAGGTGCTTCCAGTTTGCAAGTGATTGCTCCTGTTGAAATAACTTTTCACTTTCTTCTGCATGTTTTTTTGCTACCTTGAGATTATTGAAAATATCAGCAAACACATGTTTATTCCACCCTTTCAGACTCTCTTTCAAGCGTTGTTGTTTGAGCCAAAAAGCCATCAAGCCAATTCCTTGCACTAGATATTTCCAACTCTTTTCTATAAAGCCAAAGAAGTCGTGATGTTTCACCCAAGCATGAAGAAACTAAAAAAATGAAGGCCTTTTAAGAGAATAATCTGAAGAAGAAACCAATAATGGACAATAATCCGACCCATTTCTGTTTAAATGTTGGATTCTTGTACCAAAAAATTGAGTTCCCCATTACATGATATAAACAACCTAATCAAGTCATTGAAACATATGAGAGTTGGTCCAAGTGTATCTATTTCGTTCAAAACCTACATCTATCAATCCATAATCAAGGAGAGTAAGTGCAAAATCCTTCATAGAGCTAGCATGAGGTTTTGCACCAAAAAATCTTTCATCTTTGTTTAAAATAATATTGAAATCACCTTATGCTAGCCACTATTCCTATATACCTGTTGCTATATTTCTCAAACAATCCCATAAGTCTTGCCTTTCAAGCTTAGTACACTTAGCATAAATAAATAATGTTTGAAAAGAGAAAGACAGCCATGGAAATGATATTTTAATATACAAGCACTTAGGGTGATCAAACCTGGTTGTACAAGATACTTCATGAGTCTAGAAAAGCCAAATTTTTTGGGAGTAGTTGCAAATCGTACCTTTAAACCCAAGCTTTCTCTTGAAGAAATCAAGCTTAGAAACATGAACTATTAGTTCTAAAATGGCCAGAATTTTAATTTTATGTATCAGCTGTAACATTTTTATTTTTCTTTGGATAGTTTTACCAGTTACACCCTTTACATTCCATATCAAAGTACTGATCATGGATAAGTTTTTATAGAAAATTGCATGGAAACAGAATCACATGTTCCATCTATCATTGACATATCTTCCTTCTTCAGCGAGCTATCATCAGCTGGGTCAAAGGAGACTGCACTGTCAGATTCCCTACGTCTTGAAACTACAAGATGAACCTCAAGTCTTTGGCTCCCATAACCCTGTATAGAAGCCACTAGAAGAGCTTCTTCATTGAAACCACCGATTTTCACCGTATTTTCTCTCCCCTAATCCATATTTTCTTGATGAATGCCATCCCCATGCCATAGTTGCCACTCGTGACACCTTTTTTTTTTTTGCATGGAAGGGAACCAAACTGGTTTCTTTATCAAAACCACACTAACCTTGTGAGTTTGGGATATGTTCACCATTGCCTTCTATCAACTCTTTACTTGTGCATGCAGTTGGGGCTTAGTCAACTTTTCCTCCGATGGTTGGGTCTTATCTGGCAGTTGGTGGTCACCACCTTTTATCACCGACCCCGATAACCATTCCGTTAGCTTTTTATGGTTTTTTTTTCTTTTTATCCTTTCAGACCGTGACATTATATGTATTCTCCACTGCCCATTGGACATAGTCGTGGTGTCTAGTATTTTCCACACTATATCTTCCACTGACCCTAGCATGGGCGGACCCTTAAGAAACTAGGTCTTCATCCATTGTTTCTAAGGCCAGAAACCCTTTTTGAATTCCTTCAATCTCACTCTTGGTGTCCCTACAATCTGTCGGTACATTTGGTTGATCATTGGGAGCCATTGCCAAACCTTGAAAGCCATCAACGGTATTCGGTTGCTGCCCCTCTTGCACAGCAGCATCTGTGTCCTCAAAAAATTACTGATTTGTGTTAAATACCCCACCATCATCAATCATTTGGTACCCTGTGACTACCTGCCCCAGCTGAATGGCTGCATGAGGTTTTAAAATATTTTCTAAGATTAAGTGATTATAGTTCACCATCTCTATTCTCCCCTGTTCCACGTGATCGCTATCTCCCATCTCACCAATCACTCCAAACCTGTTAGATATCATCATCGATTCTCTTTCTTGATATAGGAATATGATATCCACCCCTTGGGAGTCCTTGGCACCACTTTTACCTACCTTTCCCATCATCTACCATTTCATACTTTGTTTCTAGGACTCCAAACGAATCGATTCTTTGGTTTTTTCTCTCCTAGGCATTAGATCTCTTTCTTTTTCTCTCTCTCTTCTTCTCATCAACAATCACAAGTTTTTCATCCCCTAGAGGCTTCTGTTGAATAACACCCCACTTCTCCAATTTGTGCCCCATCACCACATATGTTGAGACACTGTGTCCCATATGGCAACAGTGCGTGCAATATTTCGACATCTTTAAAAACTTCACTTTTTATGTAAAACTACTAGTGATGGTCCTAGTTTGTCAATCACGAGTAACAATCCATACCTGATCCAATGAAGGTGCTTGGTAGTCATACTTGACATAGACCTGTGCCACATTTGGCCATGAGCCATTCGTCGTGGCTTCATCCATGAACAAAGGACATCTTACTATCTTGACAATCATTAACAAAGCTGATTTCTTAAAGAAAATAAACCCACAGGTTAAGAAACGAGATCCAAGCTGGTACTAATGATAACTCTTTCTCCGGTTGAAAATCTAAAGACCATTTAAAAACTCTCATTTTTTGGTTACCTATAAACTAGAGCTGTCTCATCCAAAGCCAATTAAGGTCATGCTCATTAGTGAGATGAATTAGAATGTGTTTGTAATCTAGCCATTTGATCTCATAAGTACCCATGAGTTTTATACCTTTGAAAGTAGCTCGGATCTCATTCAAGCGTGGCATTCTAGAGAATGTCCCAACCATGGCGTGTTTTAACAACTGAGCTACGGTTGCGATCTCATCGTCAAAAAAGGAAATAGTCGATCGATCTTTATACCAAAAAGGTTCACTGGTTAAAAGGATTATGGGGGCTTTGTCTCTTGTCGCTACAAAAAAAAATGATTTTCTCTGTGCACAAGGTGAAATAGGAGGTTGTTCTAGAGTCTCCATGGCTTGCGACAAGCCATGTTTAAGTGGCTGCTGAAGGTTTTTTTGTTATGAGTTGGTTTTGAGAGGCCCACAATTGCATAGGGAAGGAAGGAACAATCGACAAGGAGGTAACGGGAGGGTTCAGCGGCTAGCCAGCTGCCATCCTAAAAGGGTCAAGGAGTGGGGGAAAGTCTTAAGAGTTTAGAGTGTTTTCCAGTTTACCCTAATTGCAAGGTTTTTCCTGATTTTTTTTATTTTGAATTTTTTCCCTTTGTCTTCAAACTGGGGCTTGGATTTCTTTTGTTTTGCTAGAATCGATTTTTGCTCTCTAAGTTGTTGATTCTTTCCTATTCCAATAGCTATTGTCTTTCCAGAACTGATATCTCATTTTCATAAAATATATTCTTCTTGTAAAGAAGTAAAGACTTTTGCTTTCTGTGTAATGAAAATCAATTCTCCATTTACTAAAAGTCGATTCTTAAGATTGATACTTTGAGTTTGAATTTGTTCAAAAACATTTTTCTTTGTAAGATTAACTTCAAAACTCTTGAGTATTTTTTTCAAGTTTAAAAACATATCCTAAGCATTTCCAAAGTGTATTTAAATCAATCAATTTTTTCATTTCAAAATTAAGGTAAAGCTAACAATTTCTACCTTTATGATATGATAAAATTAAGAGCTAAATTTGCTCCTTGAAGAACTCTCCCAAAATTTTTCTTATCATTTTAGAAGATTTTAAAACTAGGGTAAAGCTATAAAACAAAAGGTTTGTAAGCATTATTCTTGAGCAAAATTCTCCCTGAATCTGTGCACTTTTGAAAAAGATTGGATGATATTTTGAAAGAACTTTTAAAATCAGTTTTCAAGAAAATCCAGCCATAAACACAAGTAAGGCATTAGCAAATTTACTCATAATATTCTTTCCCTTTTTGTTATATAAAAAAGAATGAAAAATAGAGTAGAAACAATATATAAAGTTCATAGAGACAACATAGGGTTGGTTGCAAGAACATATTAAATATGTGCACAAGGAAATAAGCAAAATAGATACTTCATTAAGTAAAAGAGATACAAAAGAACATTTGCAATACAATCATCTATTACAACAGAACAAAAAGTATGCAAATGTTGTGCAATGCAAATTTGTTTAACATTCAGGAGGTGATCAGAGTTCAAGCTTAAATCAAGGTTATGGATTTTGAGCTTGTCATATAAAATCTTCTGGTTTTGAGACAATTGGCATTGGTTTCCTAAGATTGGTTTCAATCCATTTTTAGGTTTAACCACATGACTATTCATCTTGATAAAAGAAAATTTGTGATGATCAACCATTATCTAGAACTTAAGAATATGATCTGTCACCATTTCATCAATCTTTTTGTGGATTTCATCAAGCCCTTTTAACCAAATTCTTTCTTGGTTGTCCATCTTAGCACAAAGGAAATGATGTGAACCTTCTGGCATGTATTCTATACTAGGTAATCTAAATGGACTTTCATCAGCCTTTTGGAAGTGTTTCATATAGAGGTGGAGAATCCATTGGGGAATCGGGTATATTGAAAACATAAGAATATTGTGTTGTCTCCTTGTGAGACAGATCATTAGTTTTTAACGGATCAGTCTATTCTTCTTGATTTGTTACTTGTGTTTCCTTTTCTTGATTTTGATATGCTTCTTATACATTTTTTCTATCCATTCATTGCTGACATAATCATATACAAAACTCAATCTCCCAACTACAAGCTAATCAAAACTATTGACCTTCTTAGCAGTAACTGGTTTGTTTAATGAAGTGTCAATCTTTATCTTTTCCAAAATTTCTAGGATGGCCATTCCATAAGGTAAGCTATTTCTTCTCCTCTAGTTAGTAATTCCATGTTTCTGTAAACGAAATGTGCTAGATCGATTAGAGTGCATCTTTTGATGTGGTGCATGAACCTCATGTCTTTAAATATTATTGTATTACTTTTGTAGTTGAATGGCCTTAATATTTATGTTACTAAGATATGCAAAATTGTGTCATTCACATTAAGTCTTGTGTTGTTGTTTGGATATTTGACAAAGGTGATTGGCCCACCTAAGAATTCACCTTTTAATTTTTCTTTAGAGATTGCATTTTCTTCTTTGATATGGGTAATCACATCTCTGTTAGTGGGCTTCAACTTTAATATCTTCTGCAACAATGTTAGCGTGATGAAGATTTCCTTTCCACTATCCAAAGTAATGAAGGAATCATCATGGTCTTTCATATCTTCATCATTATCTCCTTGATAAACTATATTACCATTTGAATAGAATACTTGCATTAATTTCTAATAGACTACTCTGATCATATTCACATAATTATACCATCCCAGTCTTCTTAAATTCTCAATATATGGCAACTTAAATTCGGTCCCAAACCATTCTAAGTCTATGATTCTCCCATAAGTTACCTTTCTTTTAGAATAAACCTTATCAAATGCTTCCCTTTCTTCTCTAGTTATGAAATTGATATTGAAAGGATTCGATTTTTTAGATCTTAGAGTTCTAGAAGGCATTGTTAGAGCTTTTCCTTTCTTTTCCCTTGATCTTTTTGATGCCATTTTCTCATAAAGTTGATTCTACCATGAAGGTTTGCTGTAAAGAATCGAGGGTTTGGAAATAGGGTGTTGGTTCTTTGTGTACTAAACTGACTTTTCTTTAGAAGACTTGTATTTGCAAATGGATTGATTGAAAGCTCAATAAAAAGTTTTGAAAATAAGAACTATTTTTTGAAAAGTTTCACTAGTTTACTCTCGAATGACCACTTTTGAAGAAAAAAATGTTTTAGAGAGAAAAGATTGAAGAATTGTGACTTTTGAGTGATTTTTGGAGACAAGAACTGTGTTTTAATGCTTGAACGTTTTTTTGAAAAATTGGTTCTTACATGACTAGAATCAATTTTTTGTACCTTAACATTCCAAGAATTTTGCAAGTTTTTTTGAAAATTAATTCTTAAGTTTTAAAAAGTCGATTTTTTGAAATCTTAGAGTATTTTGAAAAGTATTCTATATTTGGAAAATCGATTCCTTAGAAATGAGAAGTAGATTCTAATGTATCAGGGAAGGCAAAAAATAGATTCTGTTAAATATGAGAATCGATTCTACAAAATTAAGATGTCAATTCTTGAACCTGAAAGTCTTGAAAAACAAAGATTTTTTATCCTAATCAAATACAAGAAACCTTTTAAGGGAAGAATTAGGTTCAGTACATGGCTTTCTTTAAGCTTAAATGATGTATGAATGTAACAAAACATCACATAATATTATAAAAATCAATGCTAAAAGGTCTTGCTGTTGCATTGCATAATGCTATCACAATTCCTTGCACAATGCTGTCACAATTCCTTGCACACGTAGTAGTCTAAACGGCTATAAAAGAGAAATGCTAGTAGGATGGCAGAACCCTTCGCAAGGTTGGGTGGCAATAAACTCAGATGGCGCATTACGTCGCAGTACTAACTTGGCTGCTGCAGGTGGTGTTCTATGTGATTATAATGGATATTGGTTAGGCGACTTTGCTACAAAGTTGGGGAGGTGTTCTTCCTATAGGGCCGAATTATGAGGGGTCTTACATAGTCTTCATATAACAAGGGATAAAGGATTTCGTAGGTTATGGTTACAGGTGGACAATAAAATCATGGTTCAAGCAATTACCACCAATGCATCACATCCATGTGCGAATTCTGACTTACTGGACACTATTTGCAGATTGTTGCAACTCGACTGGGAGGTGAAGATTTCTCATATTTATCGAGAACGGAATATGGTAGCGGATGGCATGGCCAACATTGGATTTAATTTAGATAATAGCTTTAGTTCTTATGATGTACCTCTTCCCAAAGTCAGTTCTATGTTGTTCAATGACTTGTTAGGAGTGTGTTTTCCAAGAATGATTAGAAATTAATAAAAATTTTATTAAAAAATATCAATATGCTATAAAATTATCATTAAGGCGACATTCATTCAAATCATAAGGTCAAAAAATTATGTTTAAAGATGTGACTTGGAAATTAATCAATGACATTCAAAACATGTTGTCTAATCAAAAAGAAATGATCAAATAAAAAATCAATCAACAAACAATAAGAACAACCAGTCAAGATTTATATTTCACATGTAAGATTCTTTTAGGATAGAAATCACCTAATTTCTTTATATGCTCAATCTTTATGATTTTTCTCCTCCTTGTCTTGATTTGTTTACAAAACAAATTCGTACTTGATTTTTGGTATCCAAATTTCTTTGGATCCTTTTGTTGGTCACAACAATCGAAAAGCAAATTTTCTTTGAAGCTAACACTTATTTATCTCTATGGAGTAAACAATTAAAAAAAATTCTAGAACAAAAATTTATTTGTTTCACTCTTGAAATCTATTCAATCAATTTTCTTTTTGAGATTTTTAGAAGCATTTCTTAAATTTTCATTTTCCTTTTCTATGTTATTGAGATTCTTTTGACACAATCTAAATTCCATCTTCCAACTCAAGTTTTGCATTTGTCAATAATTCATTTTCGACACCAAGACTTAAAATTTTTTCTTCATTTTCCATATTTATTTTCTCATACTTATGAGCCATTTCATTAAACACTTCTTCAAATTCCTCAAATGTGTATGTAGAGATATCATTGGATAAAAGCTTTACTTTTCCTTCTTGATTTGAAGGTGAACATGGTTTACAAGATGAAGAGCTTGGCTCACTTCCTTGCCTTGAAAGTTGAAACTTGTTTGATTCTTCACAATTTGTTGAACTCTCTTTTTCACGATTATCTCCTTCCAATTCTTTTTTCCATATAGACATTCTAGTCTTACCTATATTTCTTTGACACTATTACACATAGAAACTTTGTTGTATGCTCTTTCTTCGAGTACAACAAAGAGAATATGCATGAATTTGGCATTTAGTTCCAGCACATCTAAGTCATTTAAATCCCATTAATTTATTTCTTTGATCAGCTTGAGTGGTCTATCTTCAATTATCTTACATGCTTTATAACCATTTGCTTGAATGAACAACTTCATTTGGTTTTTCTAATGGAGGTAGTTTTCACCATTAAATATTGGGGATTCCACTAATGATTTTTCGCTATTGGAGATTGGTGAAGTAGAATCTATGTCCATGAAAGTGATGGCTTCAAGTTCTTCAATTTTTTCATTACGGTTGTTTTCATCTATCATATTGTTTTCTTTTGCTTCTAAGTTCACACATCTTTTCTTGATGACTATTGTATGACTTAAGCATTCAACATCAAGATATTGTAGGTTTTCCCCTTGTATGCTTGGTTCCATACAATCTTCATCCATAGGATCATCAAGTACCATATGGTAGAGGTTGACAATCTCTTTTTCTTCTTCATTTTGTGACTCATCACTGTCACTCCATGCAACAATCATTGTTTTCTTCTTAGAGTCCTTGGGATATCTCTTTTTAACATTCAAACACTTATATCTGATATGACCAGGCTTTTTACATTTATAACAAATGATGTTATCTTTCTCATGATCATCCTTTGGCATGTTTTTTCTTATATCTCTCCTTGGTTTATCTTTTCTAAGAAATCTCCTACTCTTTTGTTTGTTCTTCAAAAATCTATTGAACCTTCTAGTCAATAAAGCAACTTTTTCATCACTCTAAAAAATCTTTTCATCATTTTATTTTGCAACTATAAAAGCAATACCTTTTCTTTATGAATCATTTCTAATTGCTTCATCTCTTTCATTTTCATGCCTAAGAGTCATCGCATAAGTAAATAAGGATCCTAGAAACTCATCAAGTTTGAGAACATTCAAATCCTTAGCTTATTCTATGGTAAGAACCTTTGATCTCCATGACCTTAGTAAACAATGGAGAATTTTCTTCACTAATTGTTCACTAGGAAACTTTTTCCTTAAACTTTTTAGTCGTTCTATGATTTTAATTAATCTTTCATACATTTCTTTTATGGATTCTCTATCTTTCATCATGAATAGCTAATAATCAAGTATCAACATACTAATCTTTGACTCCTTGACTTGACTTGTGCTTTCATAACAATTTTCTAATATGTCTCATATCTCTTTTGTAAAAGTGCACATTGTTACTCTATTGATCTCACTCTCACTAAGAGCACATAAAAAAGCAGTTACACTTTTATGTTTAGCTGAATCAATTTTCTATCTTTGTCATCTCATTCATCTCTTGTTTTTATATGTTTCACACTTTTTACAAATTTACTAAGAATATGACATCCTTCCTTAAAAATATCCCATAAATCTAAATCTATGGATTGAATAAAGCTTTCAAACATCATCCTTTAAAATGGATAATTTTCATTAGTGAACAGAGGTGGTCTCATCATGGACTGTCTTTCACCCCAAAAGCTCAAAAATGCCATCTCGATACTTTAGGCTTTTATCAAGATCTCGTAAAGTTTGTTAGACTTGTAAACTTAAGAATCTACTTTGAAATTAATTGTTATATAAATAAACTTACAGTAAGGTAACTAAGAGGAGGATGAATTGGTTTCCAAGTGAAAAATCCTTTTTTTTAAACTTAAGACAATGCAAAAGCTAGAAAAGCAGAGTTGTAAAATAGAGTATAAGTTGAATGAAAAATAAATGTAGAAAGTAAAAAGTACCCAGCCAAGATTTTATAAAGGTTTAGCCTTTGATGCCTATGTCCTTTCCTTTGATAGCATAAGGAGTTCGAATCTACTATAAATTGCCTTTCAAAGATCAAACATAACTTATACAAAAGCTATTGCCTTTTGAGGATCAAGTACAACCTTTATAAGCCACTACCTTTCAAGGATCAAGCATAACTTCTTTACCTCTTGCTCGAAGGTATAACCAAGACTACCTTTTCTAGAAGAGGTATAACCTTCGCACTACCTTTTCATGCAGGTATAACCTTTACACTACCTTTTACATGGAGGTATAATCACCAATAGTGGATTCTCAAACTTAATACCTCTAACAAGGCTAATGAGCTTTTTTTTTTTAATGAGCTATTTGGGTACAAAGATGACAACTTTCTAAAAGATAAGAATTGAGGAAAGAATATATCAACTTAAAAATTTTCAACTGTAAGGAAAGGAATGATCTTGTTGTGTTTTCTGCTCATTCCCTATCTAAAGGTAGGAAGCTTAGGCTTTTCTCTAGTTTCAACATTTTTCCTCTAAAGGAATGATTTTTCTCTTCTTTTTTCCTTTTGTTTTCTTGCCTCTAATTGTCCTTCATGCTAGTATTTATAGACTTTTGAGTTCTTGCCTTTGGGGTAAGTTTGAACTAAATTTTTGTACATTCTAGCCAGCTTGATCAAATCTGTCGTACTTGGAGAATCAATTCTTTGTTCTTGAGCTATCAATTCTTCATGTCATTCCCAAAGTCCAAAACTTTCTATCACCAACAAATTGATTCTTGTTTCTTGAGATGTCAGTTTTTTCTTAACTTGACTCAAAAGTGGCACCTTTACAATTTTCAGGAATCGGTTCTTTTTTCACAAGGTGTTAGTTCTTTATTGTAGTCTGACATCAAAATTTGAATTTGAACTTGATCTTTGATGCTCTAAATCTTATCCACTTGTTCCATTTCTTGCTTTCCAAGTTTTTGGTTTTTGATTTTTGTCATTGATGCTTTAAGAACCGCTATCTTCTTTCTCAAGAATTGATTTTTTGTTGTCAGACTTGGGCTTGCATTCTTTCTATTTTGCTAGAATCGATTTTTACTCTCTAAGTTGTTGGTTCTTTCTTATTCCACTAGCTTTTGTCTTTCAAGAATTGATGTCTCATTTTCATAGAATCGAATCTTCCTATAGAGAAATAAAGAATTTTGCTTTCTGTGTAATGCAAATCGATTCTCTATTTACTGAAAGTCGATTCTTGAGGTTAATACTTTGAGTTTGAGTTTGTTCAAAAACATTTTTCTTTGTAAGATCAACTTCAAAACTCTTGAAGATTTTCTTCAAGTTTAAAAATATTTCCTAAACATTTCCAAAGCATATTTAAATCAATCAATTTTATCATTTTAAAATAAAGATAAAGCTAATTTAATAAAAGAATAAAAATTAATTTAAATTTTTTAAAATATTATGTCAAAAAAATTAACATTGCTAGTAATAACAAATAAGTTGATTTTACAAAGGTTTGGTGTAGAAGATTTACACCAAATAGGAGTGGCTTTCCCAATCAAATGAGAGGTTGGTATTTCTTTGAGGTGCAAGTAAGATAGAAGAAACAAAAAAGGTGGGGGTTGAAGTTGATGGTGAAGTTAGGGATGTCAACAGGTAAGGTATATATTAATTTCAAGGTACTTGAGCCCTATTAAAAATCAAATACTCTAACCCTATTAACTACTCGAATAATTTTAAAAATTACTACCCTAACCCTAACTCTAACCCTAATATATTCCCACTACCCTATAATTATCCTAACTTGTTTAAATACCCGATTAGATAAAAAAAATTATTAAATCCTTCTTCATGGGTACCCAACTATCCAATTAACTATTCTAATTTCATAACTTCCCTTTAGATTTATGTGTTATAAGTTTATATAAACAAAAGTATATATATTGTAATTAATAATTTTATGAGTTATAATTTTTGTAATGTTAACACAAAATAGAAAGTAAATATGTTTATATTTAAAGTATAAATACTAAAAATATTTTAATATATATAATATTAATTATATTTCTTATCAAGTAACACAATATATAAACTATATATATTAACAGACATTATAAGTTAATTAATAATAATAGTTTCATGAATTAATTTAATTAATTATATGGATTTGTTCTTAATTTCATGAAATAAAAAAAAATACTTAGGCTCCAAAACTATTCTAATCTCAAAAGCTTTCTTTAAGTATATATATTATAAGATTATATAAACAATGGTATATATTATAATTAATAATTTTATAAGTCATAATTTTTGTAATGTTAACACAAAATAGAAAGCAAATATATTTATATTAAAAGTTTATATATAATAATTATATTCCTTTATAATATGATATAATATTCCTATTATTTAAACATAATTAACAATCTAATAATTTTTTAATTTAAATATATTAATGTCATCATATTAATAATTAGAGCAACCATACTTTTCTTATATTTGTTAGTTTTTAACAAAAGGAATTTCTTGTAAAGTTATTAAAAATTGTAAATTTTTAATTTAATTATTAAATAATAATCAAATATTTATAAATAGTAATCGAGTTCGGATAACAGGTACTTAAAGGGGTGGTACCTAAATCCTACTTGAATATGATACAAGTAGTGAAATCACTACCCGAATCTATCCTAAATCTAATTATAAGATATCTTAATCTAATATAATCAGGTTGAGTATCCGCGAGTATCCTATAATCGGATACTCATTACCATCCTTAGGTGAAGTTAGTAAAGTAGGGCAAAATGTTAAAGACTAATGATGAGTTGGATAGTTGATTCAATGCTTATCCAAATAAAGCCATATGAAGGAAGTCTTGATCAAAGGAAAAGACAATGGTGGATGTCTCTAAGTAGCCATATTTGAGATATTTGTGGTGACACCAAAGTCCCTATCTCTGCAATGTGAAATACGGAATGATAAACGTGGACCATTAATTGTAAGGCTATGTGGTTATGATGATTTCCCCCTACCACATTTTAACTTGTCATTATTTCCTCATTTCTAGCATTCCACTCACATTGCCATTCGCCATTCGCCATTTGCCATCATCTCTCGCAAATGGTTTACTGTCACAAAATTTGTAACACCCATCACTACTCTACTAGTTGATGCACTCCTTTTCTTCAAGGTGTACAATATTCTAGATTCGTATCAGAACAAATTTGGACTAAATCAATGGAATAATTGAAACCATCAAGTACATTCATTTATGCAATATATGAATATACAAGAATTGTAACAATGCCAATTCTTTGTGGAAGATTTGTTTTTATTTTAAAAATGACATAATTGAAAATTTTTTGAATTATTGAAGAAAATTCATGTAATCATTATTATTTTATTACATTCAATCAAATTTCTATTATTTTATTTTGGATCAAATAGGCCTTTATAACCAACGATTACTTAATTATCATTAATTAAAGTATCACTTGTCATTTTATATCAACGTAACACTAACATAACATTGATGTGAACAGTAAAAATGTCACATATCTATGTTATCATATTATATTAATACGTCACCTTAACAATACTATGGTATAGAATGACAAGTGATATTTTAACTAATAACAATTAGTTAATAATTAATTATAAAAATTTATTTAAATTAAAATAAAAATATAAAAACTTGATTGATTGTAATAAAAAAACAAACATTTATTCAATTTTTCTTAAATAATTTAATTTTTTTAAAAATATTATAACTTAAAAAATTAAACTAGTTTGCCTGGTCTTAAAAATGGGATGCCACAACAATATGAGGACATCTGCTTATGCTCGTTTGTCCTGAAAAGTAATTACCATAGTGTGTGTGGATACATGCTCTGATCTCAGGCAACTGACATCAGAACAGTGTTCTGGAAGGCATGAAAAGACTTGAACCAACACAGTTTGTAACCTAGCCAATGTTCAATGGCTAATTCGCCCTCTCTCTTTTGTAAAGCGCCTTTACTTTATGCCCTTTTCTGTCATACCAATTTATAACCCATCAAAGTTGTTTTACAACTTGATCAGATCAGATTTAGCCTATGATTTCAATTCAGATTTTTATTCTTCAATCGAGGTGTTTGATATATGTCTCTCATTAATATACCCTAGCTTACTATTCAAACATTAATGGTTGAAAGAATTCACTTAGCTTTTTTGGCTTAGAAGATCCCTTCAGCCAACCATTGAAACATTTTGATGATCTTGGTAGCAGAAAATTTCCATAATTTCTCTTAATTTTTAGGTCTTCAACTCTTATCTTTTTAACTGCTAATTCTTTTTTTTCTTGTTTGTTTTTAATATTAATCTTGACCCTCTAAAGGGACAATCCCCATAAAATAAATAATGAAAAAATGTTTGTTAAAGAGGCTTCCACTCTTAACTAATTAATATTGTTAATGTACGGTACCATGAATTTCCTTTCGCCTTTGCAGCCCATTGTTATAGTAATTAGTCTCATAGCTGTTGCTTTTCTGTTTTCTTTTTCTTTTGGCCAAGTATTGTAGATTATACCAATGATTATTATAATTAATTAAAAGCATACATAGGCAAATACAAAAGGGACCACAAAATTCTTTAGGTTAGGGACCACATAACTCTCCATGTGATGCCTAGCGCCAAGGGAAAAATGCCAATTGCTTTTTCCACAATGATTAAATTGTTTTATGTTTTAGTAAGATAAACAAATTAAGGGCTTTCTTGAAAGGTTTGCATGTCTATCCCTTTCGAGAGAGATAGCAACCTTGGAACATGCACAACTCTCATTGGCATTTTGCCATTGCTTATTATTCAGTTCCTTCTTTGTTTGAAAGATCTTGCTCCCCAACATAATCTATAGCTCAGATATCATTTCATGATGATAAAGGCTGGGAAAGTTTGAAATGTATGCTTACCATCACGCATGGGGTGGCTACGGATATGCCGCCCCCCCCTTTTTTTTTTATTTCTAAAGTATTTAATGCCCTTTTTATGCTTCCAAGTGTAGGTGGCAAGTAGGTGGGTCAGGTTGAGTTCAAGTTGAATCATTTTCCATAAAAAAAAAGTTTTAGATTATTTCGTATTTAAGTTGTTTTGGGTTTAAATTTTTTCAAGTTTGAATTCTCTTAGGTTCGGGTATTTCAGTTTCAAGTCATTTCAAGTTTAAGGTATTGACTTTTTTAAAATCAAATTAAATTAAATTGAATTTTTATAAATTATTCGAAATTAGGGTATTTTGAATTAATTTTTGAGATTAAATCATTTCAAATTCTGATTATTTCAACTATGAATCATTTTAGATTCAGTTTATTTTCAGGTTTGAATTTAGTGAATTCACAATGTTTATTTTTTTCGTCAAATCAGATTTAGACACGAGATTTTAAGATTCATGTCAATTTTGTCAAGTCTAATTTTCAGAACTAGAATATAACATGACAGTATTAATAAAAAAGATAAAGTGGCTAATCCCTAAATTATATGACCGTAAACATAAATACTCAAAAAATTTCAAAAAAATTTGTTAAATTAACAGCATTTAAGTCAAAGTTGTCATGTTCTAGTTTTTAACTTCAAAAAAAATAGCATTATCTAGTTCCAGTCAAAAAGTATCAAAGGATCTGCTTAGTTTTGGAATTTGCATAGTTGCATGTAGAAAAAGCAAAGGAAAATTTTCAGATGACAAATTGCTTGATAATGATAGTAGGAAAAAAAAAAAACAGGGACTTGTTATGCAATGAATGCTAAGTGATTCACTGTACCGCTTGGGAGTTTGCTTTCATAATCATCATGTCTTTCAAAAATAAGATCTTAAACATGTGGATTTGTATAATGTAAAGCCGAGTCATAAAGGAAATGTGCATAAATTCCTTTATAGTTTCTCCTCAATAATTTTCTCTGGTTCAAAGAGACCCATACTTATCAAACTGTTCTCTTACTCAATGAATAAATTATAAGTTGAGAATCATTCTCCATGCACTATATCTTTCTCATGCTTTTATGAATGAGATTGCTTGATTCTTACTTGGGATATAGACTAGAGCAAAGGAAAAAGTTGTCATTATTACTGGCTAATTTGTCTAAAGTGGAATAGGAAGTAGATGCTGTAATCAAAATTATGCCAAGGAATTTACTGTAAAAAGTAAGAAAATTAAGTCACTTTTAAATTTTCTTGAGAATTTTACACTAAAACATGTTCACTTTAGATTTGAATGGACAATTGGGATGATAATAACCACAGGAGTACAACAGGCAAAAGGGTTTGTTATAGAATTTAGTATCCTTCAAAAAGTGGAAAGGAAATTTCAGAGAAATCTTGAAAGGGGAGATTGAAAAGAAAGATATAATGGAATCATATTTTTTGTGTATCTAGACGGCATTATTTTACCACAACAGTGGTGTTGAACAGGAATATGCTTAAATCTTTTTATTATTATCTCTTAATAACATCTGACATTGTAATTTATGACATTTAGAATTGGACCACCTACCCTATGCACTATTATAACTAAAACAATAAAAAGTGAATTGAACAAGCTGTGGGAGATGCCCTGTTGAGGTCATTTGGTTTAATTCTGGGATGGTTCTGGATAAAGGGCTTTTGTAGTTGTTAATTTTTCTTGTAAAGTTTCCACAGCAAACCTCCTGGTATAAATATTGCTGTGTCCCTTTATGATCAACTATCACTGGACCAGGATAAAATTGACTGACTGCCATACACCAGAATTGATCAAATATATTGAGTGGGATGAAATATATCTGTCTGATAATTTTAGGTCCCCATATCTTGAGAATCTTCCAGTCATATCTAGTACAATCATTCAGACATTCACCACAAAATAGGGTTCTGAAGGACAGGAAGCATGATGTCTCAATGGTTTTTTCCAAATTTACCTTCCCCTCTACCTAATGTCCACAAGCACAAATAGTTAAGGGGTGTATTACATATTTAATACTTTTATTATATTATTTGAGAGCTAAGGATGTACTTAAGAAAAAGAATTAAGGGCTGGGAAGGTGGATTGCATTTAGCATTCTTAATTTCTTTAACTGTGTTTGGGTTGAGGAGAATTGAAGGAAAGACAACACCACTCCCCTTCCTTATATGAAAATCAATGAAGATTGGTAATGTGCCACCCACCCTTCCCTTCCCTTTCCCTCCTCTTTTTCTTAAGCTATCTAAACAAGGGAAACTGTATCCTCTCCTTCCCTCTATTCTCCTCTCTTTCCCTTCCCCTTTTGGTTCCCAAACATGGGTAAGGTAACCATAGAGAAAAATTGAGTAATTACCTTGTGAATTAAGCTTGTAAATTAGCCATGTTTACATGAATCACTATAACTCTTCCCCTTTTCATTTTGGTTTTTGTTTTTCTAAAAAAAAAAAAAAAGAGACAAGGAAATGAGTCACATGAATTCAAATGTAGAGCTTTATTTCTTTGCATAAAATAATTTAGACAAAGAAAAGAAGACGGCACCCCTTGCATTGGCTAAATTTGTGCCATGAAATAGATTACATGGACCAAAATTCAAAGGGCAATTGTACTTCATATCTCTCAGTTAAGGGTGTGTCAACTATTCATTCCTTGTTTAGAAATGTGGTATTCATTCACATCCACCTCCTTTTAATCAGTGCAACAAATTTCTTTTGCTTCTTGGACCATCTGTTGTCACACTCCTGGTATATCCCAACTGTGCCAAAAGAGTCAATCACTATATATAAGGTTAATCTTCCTAGAATAGGATTGCTTTGGTACTCTTGGAAACTCTTGCATCATCATGTTTCAAATTTAAGGGGGCAATATTTATTCCTGGAAAAAGAAGTAGACAAATCAGCTAGAATTTAAATTGAAGGGGAAGGTTCCAGGCTCTACACTATCCTACACCTGTCCCTTATGCTACATAATCAAGCACCTTTCATTTACACAGAATATATAATATTATATAGTTAATTAAGTGTACAAAAGAGAAAAAGTTATGAATGTGATGATAGTGATTATCACACTCATATGACATGAAACTTTCAATTTCCTCCAAACAATTGGTGAAAACCAAAAGCATAATTATCTATTGCATAAATTTGCTAAGAGAGAACATAGAGGAAGCAAGCAAAAGCATGGAAGACCTTTTAATATCCGGTGCTTAGGTTGTTACGCAATCAATAAAGCTAATCATCCCCTCATCAATTTACACACCTTATTATTATATATCTTATTTTAAGACTCAAAATATGATATTTTAAACTTTCCTCAAGAGAAGATATTATCCCTAAAGTATATGATGATCTTAGCCATACAAGAACCCTTTAATGTACTGTTTCTTCCTTTGGTACAAACCTTTAATGTACTAGAGTACTATTTTACAGAAAGGAGTCTGACCTAATTGTTTTAATTATATCATATGCTCTCATCCCAAAGGAATTGGGAGGGGGGGAATTGTTTATGTTATGGTTACATATTCCATGTATATAGAGTATTTAGAGGTTTTCTAAGCCCCTAATTTTGTTGTTCTCAGAGTTTGTAGAGTGTAAGTGACAAAAAAATTTAGCAATCTCTTTTAGAGAACATTTATCAAGCTCTCAAGCCATATAATTTTCAATTTATACATTTCTTTTCAGAAATAATCTAATCAAGAAATTTTATTTTTATAAGTAAATTTTACTTACTATTTTTTTAATACTATATATATTAGTAAATTTCTTGACTAGGCTCGGTCTCTTATTATATACTATTTCTCTAATGAATAGTATTACTTGTCTGGTCACTTTTGTCTCATATATTAGTACTCCTTGACATGAAATGTAGTTATTGGATTAAGTTAGAGAGTCGAGATCAACCCATTCACTAATAAGTCAACTAAATCATAAATGAAATATTACAATCAAATTAATAGATCATAGCGACATCAGGTGAGACAAAAGTGATGTAACAATTAGTACTTTCCTTCCTGATTAGAATTAAGAAATTCTATTTTAAAATGTAAATCTTTCAATTCATTTTAGATTCCAAAAATGAAATTAAAATTACCATAATCATTCATAAAAGGATTCAAAAGAAGGTCATGTGTTATATCTTTACTTCTCTACCAATTAATGCTCAAAATGGTTATAGTTGATTTTTCTTTTTTTTGAATTTGGAGGAAAAGGAGATTCAAATTTTATTCTTTTAAGGAAAAGATTATACACATGTTTGGATATAACTGAGTTAAATGCTCGGGTACGGCTATAACCGAGTTTGTTAATAAAGTTTTACATTTTTTTCCTTTTAATAATTATTGCAAATCACAAATTTATATTACATAGGATTTTTTTTCATACACTATTTTTTATACACCGTGATAGAGTTTATAAACTTCAGCAATGGATTGGATAATTTTCATGTTTATGTATATTTAAAAAAACTACATACTCATAATTAAGACATAGAAAACCTATATATTTTACGTAAAAAAAAAGTTTAGAGCTCAATTCTTCGTCCCTCGACATAATTAGCTAATTCTAAAACCTTAATCTTGATTGGTTAATTAAAACATGACATTTGATATGCTATTTTTGAAACAAATAAATAAAAGCAATAGATGTTTATAATTGGTGAAATGTGTCACTCCTAATAAATACCAATTCACATCTCCACGTCATATACAGGTACAACGTTCCATTCCTTTAATCATATCTAGT
Source organism: Theobroma umbraticum (assembly GCF_002168275.2). NCBI lineage: Eukaryota > Viridiplantae > Streptophyta > Magnoliopsida > Malvales > Malvaceae > Theobroma > Theobroma umbraticum. Next base: position 2,511,717 of record NW_018397274.1, read on the forward strand.
TCCATTTCATACAATCGCTAATTATTTAACATCAATTCAAAGAAAAGAGATAAAATTCAATTAAAAATATACTAAGTAAATTATACATAATATCATATGTAGCAGTAGTAGTATAATAGTGTTGTAATGATGTCAATCATCATATTGTCATCATAATCACTTGATGAAATAGCACATATACGATCATAAAGAACTTTGTAACCTTATACAAAGCAATAATTGTGACCATATAATCTTTAATCTTATCTACTAATTAATGGCCAAAAGGAACATTAGAGAGAGACTATACGTGTTGTGGGTTTGCACAAATACTCATGGAGAGAATGTGACAGACTATGATTCATCATCTCCCCTAATAAATACAAAGTCCATTAAAACTGGTAAAGTTGCCACATCAGACTATCCACTCCTTATATATATATATATAGGGGGAGTAGAGATATATTGTGAATTGAACCAAAGAAACATAGCCAACTAACACACATAGACAAGTTTAGCTATATTCTTCACTACTCTCCTCCAACTATACTACTACTTCATCACTACCGTTTCTCTAGTCGTCTCTCCTAAGTCTCCTTTCTTTTCCTTTCTTTCAAACATGGCACTGAAAGTAGCTGCTGTGAATTCATCGAGGGCTGTGGCTGCGGTGGCGGCACAAGATGGGGAGGGGGATTTAATGGTGGTGAGAGAGTATGATGAAGAGAAAGACAAGGTGGCTGTGGAGGAGATGGAGAGACGTTGTGAAATTGGGGAAGGAGGAAAGCCTTCGCTTGTGGCTGACCTTTTAGGTGACCCCTTATGTAGAGTCCGCCACTTCCCATCTCACATCATGCTGGTAACTAAATCATCCTTAGTAACTGACCATCACCATTATTTTTTATTGCGTTGTTTTTAACCTTATGGATCATGAAAATTCATTAGAGTGGACCTATTGAGAGATGTTGCATGTTTGAAGGAAGACATATGGCAGTATTAACTATTAATTACCTACCGACATGATTACATGATTTTTGTTCTTATTATATGGCGTGAACAGGTAGCAGAATGTGGAGAAAAAAGAGAGATTGTAGGAGTTATAAGAGGCTGTGTAAAAACTGTGACAAGAGGGAATTCAGTTTATGTAAAGTTAGCTTATATTCTGGGATTAAGGGTCTCTCCTTCATACAGGTTTGCTTCATTTCTTTTCTTAATCTCCTGTCATCCATCTGCTTCTTCTCTGTTTCTATCAGCATATAACTATCCAAACTCTACCGTTACTGCAATTAGCCAATAAAATTGTAAAGATAAACGTGATATTCACAAGTTACAGTCTCTCCCCTTTTTCTTTATCGTAAAGTTATCAGTATAACTAATATGGTCGGGTCATGGATTAAAAAAGAGGAAATTAAAAAAAAAACCCTTAGTCACCTGACAAGAGACAGAGGAGAAACTGTTTTCCCTTTTGCTTTTCTACTCCATTTGCTCCTGGAATTCTGAAACTGTTTTTCCTGCTTTTCTACCCCTCATTTGGCTCTTTTCCACTACCAAGCTCTCTCTCTCTCTCTCTTTTCTATCAGAATTCTTGCATTTTCATTTGTGCTTTGTGATGGGGAGGGTTCTAATTTCTAATCCCCATTCCCACTCCACAAAAAAGTTAGAAAATGATGATCAGATTCCACCATAAAGGAAAAAGACGATGTTCCTCGTATCATGGAAAGGAGGGAAATGCCAGCTAACCTTGCACTGACACTTGTTTTGAATCCACTAGATTAATACTTTATTAATTCACAGGCCCAAAAAAAAAATAAAAGACTGAAGACATAATATCTCATTCTATTCTTTGTTCGTACTTGCTTTTTACTTCTATTGCCTCCTCCCTTTGCAATGGTCCACTCAAATTTCTTCTGCGTCCTTTTGATACATACCTTCCTTGCGTCATTCTGCTGTTTTAAAAATCTCTTTTGCTTTTAAAAAACAATGTTACAAGAAGAATAAAAATTACCCACCAGCAGCAGAGCAGCGCTGCAAGCCAATTCTTTATCCCAATATGCTAATTATTGTTTGAGCTTTCAGTTTATTATATGATTATTAAGTTTAAGAGTGGTGCCATGAGGCCTCCCCTGGATGTGACAGCAGTCTCAATTTTCTTTTTCTTTTTTTGGTTTTTCATTTTTATATTGGTTAATGCTTCATATGATTATCTTTTCGAAGGTCGCTTTCTGATTCAATACCATATTAAAGCCTCCACATTTTCGTCACCAGGCTTGATTAATCTAATTAAATTACCTCGAGCCCATAACACAATAATTTATAAATAAGAAAACATGTATACATGGTATGGATGATTAATATATATGTAACCAACTATTATACGCAGGGTTCAATCTCATGAAGCATTTGTTAATAATTTTTTGCAAATTGTGATGCAGGAGGCTGGGCATTGGCCAAAAACTGGTTCAGAAATTAGAAGAATGGTGCAAGCAGAATGGAGCAGAGTATGTATACATGGCCACAGACTGCAGCAATGAACCATCCATCAATTTGTTCACAAGAAAATGTGCATACATCAAATTCAGGACCCCGACGATGCTGGTGCAGCCAGTTCATGCTCATTACAAGCCATTGGGCTCAGGCATCGCCATCGTTCGACTCAATCCGAGGCTAGCTGAGTCGATTTACCGTCGGGTTTTTGCCAACTCAGAGTTCTTCCCTAAAGACATAGACAACATTTTATGCAACAGGCCAAGTTTGGGTACGTTCATGGCCTTACCAAGAAAGTGCCTCCCGCAATGGGATCCCAAAACAGGGATTCTCCCACCAAGTTTTGCAATTACGAGTATCTGGAGCACCAGGCAGTTGTTCAGGTTGCAGGTGAAAGGAGCTTCGATGTTGACGTACGCATGTTGCATGGCTTCCAGGGTGGTGGACGCCTGGATGCCATGGCTGATGTTGCCCTCCATTCCTGACGTCTTCAGGAAATTTTGGGTCTATTTCTTGTACGGACTGCACATGGAAGGTAAAAATGCGTCGCGGCTCATGAAGTCGCTGTGTGCCTTCGCCCATAACATGGGTCGAGATGATAATGGATGTGGGGCAGTGCTGGCTGAGGTGGGCCAGAGGGACCCTGTCCGAGAGGTGATCCCACATTGGAGGAAATTTTCCTTGTCTGAGGATTTGTGGTGCATCAAAAATCTGGGCGACTCAAATGATGGGTCCAATGACAGAAGTGGGTCGTCCGATTGGATGAAATCACGACCTTCTTCTCCTTTGCTTTTTGTTGACCCACGTGATATTTGACAATTTGTTCTTTTCACTGTTGATTATCATCTCGAAATCCAACTTCGTACGTGAGAAGGAAACAAACACAAATCTTAGTTTCACTGTAAGCTACATTTGCCAAGGACCCCAACAATAAAACATATAAAAGTTAAAGGATAAAATATTGCAAGGTCTGTATATATATATATAATTAAACCCAAAAGTTCATTAAAAGATTATATGCAGGCATTTGTCAAGGCTGTGAGAAAAATATGCACTCAAGAATTTCGTTTATTAACTAGTATATAATTTTTTATTTAAATAATAAAATTTAAAATTTTCTTCTTTAATTACTAAAAAATTTTATACTTAAATATTTAATTTATTGATTAATACATAAATTTTTATTTAAAAAATAAAATTCAAATTTTTTTTCTAATTAAAAAAAAAACATTTGTCACGTTTTGAGTTCCAAGAACAATGCAGTCCCTGCCAAACACTTGGCCAATCTGGAAGATAATCCAAGCTTGAGAACTGGGATTATGGGACCATCATTGCATTAACAATGGACCCAAGTATGGCAATTGGCAAACACATTTCCAAGGCACAAGTACTCAAATTGCAGCATTTTTTGAGTTAACAATTGAAGACAAAATGAATATTTGATAACACTGGATTAGATTGGGACAGCAACTTTACTACTCCTTTCCATGAAATTATATAATAGGACAAGCATTACAAGGCCTGTTTGGAGGGTCAAGGTTCAATTACTCCTCTGGCAATCAAAATTTGAAACGGACTGAGAATGAACTTCCGTAGAGGGCCCTCACCCCACCTTGGCTTCTGAAAGTTAATGATTCCGCGTGAAGAGAAAAGGGAAAATCTCATTTCGGTCCCCGTAAATTTTATAATTTGGCCCCATCATATAGTAAGTTTTGAGAGTTGCTACCCTTTGTTTTAGGTTTATATTCGTCGATAGACCCATTTTAAATGCAATTATTATTAGTTATATTACACTAAACTTTTGGTTTCTTATATGTTTTCTTTCCAATTAAAGCATTTTGACACTACTTACTATGTCAAGCAATTTTAAACTTATTTAATTCAAAATAAAAATATAATCACTTGATTGAATGTAATAAAAAATAAAGACTTATTTAAATTTTTTAAAATAATTTAGGTATTTTTTAGGTATTATGCCTTTTTTAGAAAATAAATTTAGTACTCCATTCTTTACAACTTTTTTTTTGCATAATATTTTGAAAAGTATCTAAATTATTTTAAAAAATTCAAATAAACTATTATTCTTTTATTGTATTCAATCAAGTGTCTTAGTGTTGGCATTGACAAGTTGAGTACTTGACAAAGTCTCTTGAATGTTCACAAAGTTCACATCATCATCTTTATGTTCATCTAATCCCTTGAATGCATCTGAAGTTGTCATTGTTGTTGCTTCCTTGGATTCTGTGTTCTCCACGGCATCAGCTAGTGCATTTGCTCTTTCTCCAGTTGCCCTATCTCTCCCAACTATAGTGGCTAACTAATCAAAATGAGAAAAAGGCTTATTTCTAAGTCCTACAGTAGCTAGATGACTGCAATTCAATATTAAACAAACATTAATGAAAATAAGTAAATAATCGTATGGATTGATATCAATAATAAGCACATATCAGTGATATAAATAATAAGGAAATATTTGATGACATTCATGTTCACTTACCTTTACCTATCCATTCCAAACGCCAGTTTCACAAGTTGACACATTTGTTGAAGTCATCCCACCCAAAGCCAAAAGTAGAATGGCCTAGCATTTCAGCAACTTCCTGATATTGTAACTGTAATAACCGCATTCTGGATTGTAAATGTGGGATGCCTCTAATTTGACAGTTTGTGATCTTTTTAGCCATTGCAATTAACCAGGCTTAAAAGTCCTATTATCTCTAGACCAACCACCAACATTCACAAGATCCAAGTAACGATTAATTAGAATGCATATTCAAGAAGAGTCCATTGATGGGTGGATCTCTTACTTGCTTGTTTTGATCCTTGAGTTGATGTTCCTTCCATCTACAATAACAAAATGTTAACAAATGACCTTTATACATGAGAGGTAAAGTGTATGCAAAAATAACTTCACACCCCTTAATACAACAAATGCAAGAACCCAAAAAAACCCATCCACACACAAACTATGCAAAATATACCTTCTATACAATCATTGCCTCATAACATAATCAAGGTTAACAACCCTACAACCCCAAAAACCTAACATCTAATTTTTACAATTAAAAAAAATATATTGTTACATTACATTTCATTTCTAGAAGCTAACCAATCATCTCACATTTCTTGTGACAAGTTATTTTGTAATTATTCCATTCATTTGAGCTTTCAATGTATTGTATCATATCTGCATTTTTCAATTCTGCTGATCCCACGTATCCGTTATTGAATTCAACCTCAAGTGCATCGTGTGTCATCTTTCGCCTATTATGATTATGTAACAAAGCACAAGCCAATATAATTCTGCATTTGGTTTTCACTAGATACTAAGACCTCTCTTTAAGTATTACCCATCTCATCTTAAGAAATTCGAAACATCTGTATATAACATTTCTAACACTGGAGTGTTTGTAACTAAACAATTCTTCTTTTAATCAAGGAGTTCAATTTTGCCTCCATTCATTCAAATGATATTGTTGACCTCTGTATGGAGTTAAAAATCCCTCTCCATTTGTATATCTAGCATCATATAAATAGTAAAAACCTATGACAAGAAAATATTTTTGTATTAGGAACTAAATATATCAAGCTAACACTAAAACCTTATAATTATTAATTTAACACATGCTATCTTTTTACCTTTAGAGACTTTCAAACCATTTCTTCTAGAGATTGCATCTCAAAGAACCCTAGAGTTTGCAGTAGAACCTTCACATTTATGTAAGATATATATGAACTGCATATCTTGTAAACATACTCCTAAGATATTGGTAGCAATCTCATTCTTCCTTGTTCTATATCTAGGGTTATCATTTTCCAAGGCATTGACTTTAATATATGTCCCATCTAAAGCAACTTAACAATTCTATTGTTTCCAATAGAATGGTGACACAAACATATATCTTATTAGATTCAAACTAATAAAATTTTATATTTAAATTATAGAGAGAAACTAATTTAACTTAACTTTAAACCAATTCTATCATAGGTCAGTTGAATTCTCAGTTATAAGCTCTGGATTCTTCAATAACATTACTTGTAACCTCAACACAAAATTTAAAACCACCATAAATTGCCTACTCACTGTCTCACAACTTCTAACAAACTCTTTCTGTATTATCTTATTCTTTGCATGATGAGCAATGATGTATAAAACGACTGCAACCATTTCCTCAACATTCATGGATGTTGTTGGTTTAAGCCTACCATTGGTTTCAAGAACATTACATAGCTTATAAAAGGCATTCTTATCCATTTGAATATGTTCAATGCACACCATATCAAAATTAAAGATTATTCTTCTGAAGTTCAATTACCTACTTGTATGTCTTTCATAACTAGCACCATTATATGACTTATTATGCTTTTTTCCTTTAGGTGCACAAAACAATATTGATTAAGCAAAACAGTAATCACCATTACTATTGTATATAGCTGTAACGCCAATGCAATAGTAGATGCAATCACTGTAATTAGCCATTTAGAATATCTGCTCATTGTGTGAACTATAATATAGAAAGTAACATAATTAAAGTGTAATCCAACAACTAGTAATCAAACTGCATAACACATTGTATATGTAAAAATAGTAAGACAATCCACTTTAAACATGATGCTATTTTGGAATTAACACAATAAAGAATGCAACAAGAAGTACAAGTATATACCATAAACAATGTGTAATTAACAACAACTAACTGAAACACATTGTGTATAGCATTTAATCCATATTTGTAAAGACAAGAGAAAAAAAGTGCATGAATTCAACTTTAATACATTTTTTTTGGTTCAGACACTATATAAAGTCCGTTGCTACTAATATTATTATTAACACTATAAAAACACTATATATAAACAATGCTAATGAAACACTATAGTTGATATATAAACAATATATGAAACATTATATAAACACTACTACTAGTATTATTATCAACATAAAATCCTTTTGCCAACTTCATAAACCATCAAGAAAAAAAAAACTTAGACCAACCATTTTACATAAGTCACAAAACTATTATCCAACCAAAACTATTATTCTAAACGCAACAGGAAAGTGACAATTCTGCCTCTTGCCTTGTTTGTTTCTTATCCTTCTTTCCTAAACTTGCATCCTTTTCTACTTTATCTATCTCCCAATGCTAGTATTTTATAATAACTATTTTTTTAAAGGCAAAAGAGAGATTCATTAATAGAAAAAAGGGGAATGAAAGTTCTTTAAACAAGAGAAACAATATCCTTTAGTACACAACCTAGGAAAATGAGAAGAAATGCCCCTCTTTATGGAAGAAACCTCCATTTTCCTTGAGCTCAAAAAAAAAAAAAAACCCCAT
>NW_018397274.1:2519519-2589184 GCF_002168275.2 Theobroma umbraticum
CAAGATAAAACAACATGAACAAAATCAATTAGGTAAAAAGCTAAGTTAAGACCCTAAACCCCTGCACCAAATACAAAGCTAGAGAGGGAGCCCGATCCACTAAAACCTATACAAAATCAACCTTTTACAGAAGTGTTTCATCTGCATTAACCCTAAGCGTACGTTTGGTTCATGGAATAGACAAGAATAAAATAGAATAGTTATTATGTGGAAATAGAATAGTTATTACGTTATTTGATATGACGAATGGAATAGAAGAAGAATAATTATTATGACTTATTACAGTATTTGGTTAGTAAAAATAACTTTGAAATAAGAAAGGAATAAAAAATAAAAAGATAAAAATACCCTTTATTATATATATGATTATTTATTTTTATTTCATTTTTTAAATATTAATAATTTATTATTTAATTAAATTATTAATAATTAATAATGTAAATATTAATATTTTATTATAATTTAATCATTAATATTTTAAATACTAATATTTTATTTATAATTTAATATTATTATGATTAAAATATTAATAATTTTAATTAATTTCCAAATTTAAAATATTAACTTTTATAATATGTAATTAAAAACAAAAACTTTTTATTATAATAATATTTATTTTTGAAAACAACAAAAGTACCCTTTATATAATTTAGTAAAATTTATACCAAAAGACGAATATAAGAAAAAATTTTCTTTTTAAAAATTTAATATATTAATAATTTATAAGATGAATATTAATATTTTCAAACATTAATATTTTATTTATAATTTAAACATTATTATGATTAAAATATTAATATTTGAAAATATTAATATTTTATAAGTTATAATTTTCAAATCAACAAATTAAATTATTGTGATTTTGAATAGAGGGACTAAAGTAAAGAAAATGCATGAGTACAGGGATTGTTGAGGTATTTTGACCATTTTTTTTCTCTCACAGTTAATGTTTTAGATTTTTCATTTACTTTTTATATGTGGATATTTATAAAAAAATAAAATTTTTTTATTCCATTATTTATTATTCCTATATCATTTATCAGTATTAAATGTAATTAATGCAAAGTGGTGCAGATCCGCTAGGTAAAGATAGGATTTTGAGGAAGATTGAGTTACTGCGTATTCTACCGTAAGTTTCGAGATTTTATTTTAGGTTTTGCTTTATCGTGAGGTTATTTATAAGTACATTTTTGTATGGAAGCACCACTACAAATACCATCATGATGGTTATAGTAACAACATATATTTTATATAATAATATTTTGTACATACCAATATACACCAACAATTAGATATGATAATATAATTAATATTACATATTTATTTCACAAAGTATTCTCAACTCAATTAAAAAAAAATTACCATCCCGAGTGCATTATGTGGACAGTAGACTAGTTTGCATTAAAAGAGAAAAAAATTCAATTTGATTAAAGCAGGGTATCAAACCCTAGGCAAGAGCTAGCTTGCAATGAAATAGTTAACTACAAAAGGTGAGTACATTAAATTCTACTTCAAGGGTAATAAATATGCATGTTAATTCAAACTATTTAATCAAGTGTTTATAAATTTCCTTATCTTTTTTTCCCTTTTGTTAAAAACCTTTTTCACATTTTCGAGAAAATACTTTTCATTGGTTCAAGTTTTAATTTAGACCCGACAGTTTGATGCCATTTATTAACACGACATATATACAACATAAAAATAAATAGACTTAAATTTTGTATAATTATATTCGAGTCATAATCATGTCAATTCGTTTATGTCACAAAACATTTAATTCTTATGCCAATTGACTTGCTTAACCTGTAAATGACCTTTATATACTATTTAATTAATCATATTAACAAACTAGTTGATCATAAAATAACTTATTTATTCACGTTTAAATAGATTAATCCTGTCTAAATAAGTTAATTATATTTAAACTTATTAATTGTGTTATGTCGTGTAACTTGTATAATAAAATATTATATTCAAATATTATATTCATGTCAAATTTTAAATCGATTAATTAATGTGTCATATTCATATATATTGATCTATTTGTTTGTTATACCTTTATTTTTACACGATATAGACACGATTACCACATTATAACATGGATTAAATTGCCATTGCTATTCCAATCTTTGTCAATTGTCCACAGTCCTAGCTCAAAATTTAATTCCATAATCATCAGATCAAATATGCAGGCAGTGAAGCATTGTCACATCATGTGGTGGGAAAAATACGAAAGCGAGAAGACTAATTGAAACTCCAAAGTTTGGGGCAAATGGCGACTTCCGGCACACTAGGAGCTACCATGGTAATCATACCGAATGGATGGACTTACAATGGTGAAGATTTGTTAGGAGAACAGCCTAAGATTTCGTCGATCATGGATGCTCATAACTCTCTAATCTCTACTTAACTAAGATAGTGGAACCGAAAAATAGTTGGACATGCAAGCATTTAATGGGAAGCAAGCAACCAATGACATGATAACTTGGAAAGAAGAGACCAAAATATGGATCAGCAATAGCAGCTAAATTTGTTATGATCAATTTATGGCTGCAACTTCAAAAATCATAGTTATTTCTCTCAGAGAAATTGTCGACAAGGAGAAACACAACGCTACTTGAGATCAATTAGTTCTCTCTGTCACAACATGCGAGTCCATCTAATGTAAACAGGAATCATCACCAAACTTTTTTATCTAGGTGTGATTTGCCACATCGCTAATCAGCTGACAAGTTCTCCTAGTTACTGTCAAGCGTTGCAACTGATAATTTTGGCTGTTCCTGCCTTGTATAATAAGGACATTTTACTCTGTTGCTTTGTGCACAACATAATGATTTTACAATGATAGACCACTTGCAGCAGTGAGTTCGAAGACCTACCATGTATCAAATTGTAGAAGCTTTAGCAAAGCTTGAAAATATGGAGGAGTCATCTTGTAGAAGAGCTTGTGGGTTACCTTGCTCAACCTGCACAAGGACGAAAGAGAAAAGCTCTTCGGTCATTTGTCACTTGAAATGGTGGTACTAGATTTCTGGACCAGTAAATTTCTAAACAAGTTATATCTGACTTCGAAAGAAGCAACAAATTGTTTGCAAGGATCAACTTCTAATGAGCACTTGAAAGTTTACATCTTAAAACAAAATGCATGACAAGGCGATATCAAAATACCAAACTATGGTGTAACAAAAAGTAAATTTGCAGCAGTCTTGAATGGCAAGGAGGGATATAGCTTATTTTACCCAACCAGAATCATTTCTGGTGATCAGATTTCTATTAATCAATTTTTGGACTAGAGCTAGATGGCTAAGACTCTTGGTTGTCATACTCTTCAAACTCATGTTCAATTCTCCGATGGAGAATTGAACACTAGCTGCCATCCATTTTCAGTTCTGTGCAAGAGCTTAAGGCTAACTTCACTTAAAAGAGTTCATACTATTCCAGAGGAAAAGTATAAAAGTAATTTTATGATTGAAAATCGCAAATCCTTGACTCTACTTCAAGAAGTCAAATTGAAGAATCAGAGAGCATCTGATATGCATTGTCAAAATCTGGATACTACAGGGAAAGGAGGGGAGGGTTTAAATATAAGCAGTTACTAAACTATAGAATTAATAACGCACCAGGGTTCCTTGATTGAGAACAAAGATATTATCCATATTCAAAACTGTTGAAATGCGGTGTGCAATTGTGATCACTGTCACTCCTATACATTCACTGGATATTGCTTTCTGTAGAATTGAAGCTGTCTGCATGTCAACATTTGCTGTGCATTCATCCAAACAAAGAACCTAAAAAATTCAATTTTGTTAGTACCTTTCCGCCGACACCAAACAAGTACATTCATATCCCACATATTTTACCCGCAAAAACAATTTCAAGGAATATACTAGCCACAAATATATTGCTAAGGGAAAAAGTATATGTCAAGAGCTGCCCTCCAAAGTTTCCTCCCTTATTTTTGTTTTTTCTCTTGGAAATCAGAAACCATCACAACCAAGAACACAGTTGGCAATATTTAAATAAAGATGCATGCTTGAAAGACGCCCAACCAGATAAGTGCCACAAGCAGCATTTAAGACTTTGGTTCAGTTAAAGAATAAAAATAATGTTATTACTTCAATAATAGTGATAATATCATGATTGTATATTGAATTCATCCAATTTAGGGTCAAAAGCATGTCTTGTATCCTGACATAGGTATCTAATGCAATTTGATTGCTACCAAGATCTAACTTGAATTGGTTAAGCTATATTTTAGATTTAACACCGATCTCAATTAGGCTGCAAATCTATATTATAGGGTCTATTACATTGTCCACCACAAACTTTTGATTGAAACAAACCCGGACTTTCACCTAATGTAGTTTTATTCAATCTGACAGTTAAATCTAACCCAGGTGGAAGAGGTTAGTGAATCTGTTAGATTAATGGTGGAAACCAAATCCATTTGTCCGCCTTAATTTGTGCTCAATGTCTAGTGTCCCCTTAAAACCTTTTGAAATGTTTCTCCCCCACATGTCCTTTTCCAATAAGTCCCTTAACTCTACAAAATCCTCTAAATATATTTCTAAACACTTGACAGTCACAGGCATGGCCTCCTTTTTCTTTCTTTCTTGTTTCTTTACAATATATATATATATATATATATATATATATTTATATATATATAGACATATGGTGAAAAAACAAGCCAACAATTAGCCAACCGGGACTCGCTTCCCACACTTCATGCAGAGCACCATAACATAATGGTCTTTTACCTATTAATTTATCTTCTTACTGCAATATCTCTTTATTACATTCACACCCTCCAAAACAAAGGAATGTCATAGTGTCGAAAATTTAATTCTCCATGCAAAAATAATATTATATTCTCACGCAAAAAAAATATTTTATGCAAGCAACTAAACCTGTATTTAAAAACTGAGTTGTTGTTGGCAACCAGTTTTGAACATTCTAGTACTAACACTTAACTAGACCAAGATCATGTAATTTTATTCAGTATAAAAGCCTCTTCTTTTGATTTACCTTAGAAGACTTGAGAAGAGCACGTGCAAGGCAAAGCAGCTGCCTTTGCCCAACAGAAAATGATGTCCCAGCTTCCTTTACATGAGCATCCAGTCCTCCTGCCACTGCTACTTCCTCCTTGATATGACATTTCTCCAAAATATCCCATATTTTCATGTCATTACTCATCTGGAGTGGATCCAGGTTGTCCCTAGAAATAATTAGGAAGAAATTAACAGAGCATTAATTAAATAGTACAGAGTTAAAATTAAGTAAAAGTTGATTACGATCTTGATATGGTGTACTAAGAAGACAGCCAGGGAGAGAAATGATAGCAAGGAGATAACATCAAATGACCTTCTAACCTTTTATATGGGTAAAAGATATGCAGATTACCTTAGATCTTCCAATTATATATTACTACTATTATCACAAACTGAGAATATGATGAGAAACTACAGCTAGAAATGATCACCATATATGTCAGAAAGTGATCAACAAAAAAAGGATTGTAGATGAGTACCTTAATGATCCTTCAAATAAAAATGGACTCTGGGGAACAACAGCCAAGTGTGCACGAAGATCTCTAACAGGAATATCAACTATGTTCAGCCCATCCACCAAAATCTGTCCTCTACATATTGGGGTCAGGCGAAAAAGGGCATTCAAAATACTAGATTTTCCAGCACCAGTTCTTCCAACCATTCCAACCTGAGAATAAAATTTTAAAATAAAATAATAAAATAGCACCATCGGGGGAATTTACATCCTGGCCAAATACTTATAGTCATAGAATGATTAAGTTGCAACTATTAAACTGCAAATGGCTTTGACCTGAGTCCCTCCTGCTATGGTAAAGGTAATATCATTCAATGCTGCTGGTAAAGATGGCATATATTTCATGGTAACATTCTGAAACTCAATCACTCCTTGAAAGGGCCAACCTGAATTCAAAGACTGGAATCCATGGAGTTCTTCTTGAGGCACATCCATATACTAGAAAGAATAAAATCAGTACATGACCAGTACGAAAGAATAGATATGAATGAAAAGAGAAAAGATCTATCTCTACACCTGAAGAGCTCTCTCAAGAGAAACCATTTCCTTTTCTGTTTCAGTAAAACTTGTCAAGAAGCTTCCCAACAAGGAAACAATAGGAGCTGCATATGAGAGGGCTAATCCTACCTGTAGAAGAACATCGGACCCAAATTATTCATTTAGTTTCCAAATATAAGGAAATATGATAGAGCTTCAACCATTTTGTTTATTCCTAAAATGAAAAACATATAAGTTCACAAATTTGAAGAAATGAGGGAATATACCAGCCCTGGGGTGCCAAAACTAATTGGTAAATTTCCACGAGATCCAATAACAGCCATCACAGCAACAAATGAGATTATAGATGCTGCTATTAACTGCAGAAGAACAAAAACAAAAAAACAAAAAACCAGCAGCAGTTACAGCCTTACAGGTAGAACTTCAAAGTACATCATTCACATGATGCATAAACATTCAAAATATCTAGATAACTTTCAAAACCGGATGCCATTACACGTATGGATTCATGAATCACATTATACCTGAAGACGCAGGGAAAGCCACAAACTTGCTGTTAACTCGGAATACGAAGTTATCTGGTACTGTGCTACAAGCTCAGTGAATCTAGCCAAGAAATAGTCCTGTTCACATCCAGTCATAACTGTCAATACGGGTTCTTTCCCCTCACTTGTCAGTACGATCTACTCATCCTCTTTGCCAAAAGGAATATAAGAACAGACAAGGTTTGAACTCCCTAAAAGTAGAGGAAAGCCTGATGGTAAAACAAAAGGACGAAGAAATTCAAGGTGTTAACAACCTAAAACTAAAAGCAATAAACCTATTTCAAGATAAAAAATTAAGATTTCAAGAACAATTACAGCATATTTGTTAAGTGAGGCTAGAATGGGCACCAAACTGTGTAAGGTACTCTAAGGAGTTCCCCAGTGAAAGGCCAGAGATGATGCCCTAAGACATGTGCTTATAATATCAGTTTTTCCATGAAAATTCCTTGCATAAATAGCAGAGGCATTATGAGCTTCTAGCTTCTTCAAAATATTTTATAAGGCTTTCATCTTCAGTTTATCTCTCACAGTTTCAAGATGGAAAGCCCAACTCAAAATGAACTTCCATGTATATGGTTGAACGGCTCAGTGTTCCTTCTAAAGACAACCAATGCTTTAATTATGATTTTTCTTAAAAATGTTCGACATCCTAGGAACAAAATATTTCAAAATGGAGAAAAAACTTACAAAAGGAAAAAAAAATCACAATGTTTGCCCTATGTAGATCAGCTAAAAAAAACTAATAATCAGTGATTATCAAAATCCAAATATCTACCTCAGAGTTAAAAGCTCGTATAGTTGATGATCCATCAAGTGTCTCCGTGAAGGATGCATAAATTGGAGAGCGTGACACACTGTCCAGCCTTCGCAGTTCCCTAGATGTCGACCTGTAGAAGAACTACAGAATTTTTGACTGAGTACCTAAAGAAAATTGACTTCTACAAACTTTAGATGGGCTTCATTGTTAATCAAGACGATCCACTGAACTCTACCATATTTCAAAGTCAATACTTTTTTTCTTTTAAAAATTTCTTTAAAAATCATTTCTTGTATCAGTCATAATAGATTTGTTGAGTTCTGGAACTAAGGATTTCACATCCATTTTAATACATACAATTGTCCAATAAATTCTAAACTTCAGCTCCATTTCTATGGGTTATCAGCCTCTTTGTTTCTTGAAATTAGAAAATTTCAGTTATTTCCACTGTTCTCAATTCAAACATGTTTGCATTTGTGTGTGGTGTCCCTAATGACAAGGACATGTAACAGGTGTGTATACAACTATACAGATATACCTTCTTAAGTTCAGTAAGGATTAACTAATGCTAAATGTGTTTCAAAGAATGGACATGACAAAGTCAAGTAAATACCTGTAGCTTGCTGTAAATGTACCAAAATGGCAATAGTAGAAGCAAGAAAAGGACCTATAAAATTAAAGTCTTTTTAATCAACAGTTCATTGCTTGGGTATTTAATATATTAGAATATCAGAAGATCACATAATAAAAGTAATAAATGTCCAGAAATACCTGAACATATGACAAAACTATGGCTATTCCCAACAGGCCCACAAAATTAGCCAGGAGAATGTTGAGAATGAATGGGAGAGAATCATCAATTGTATAGAGATCTGAAGAGAACCTACAGGGTAAAATATGTAAAGTTTTATATGTATTTATACATCATAAACTGCCATGATCTCCAATAAGGCATCTCAGTCTAACCTGTTAAGTATTCTTCCACCTGGTGTCTGATCAAAGAACTTGACAGGTGCATTAATAAGCTTATTAAGCAGTGTATTATGCACCTGAACTGCAGCTTGTAGGCCACCAAATGCAAATGAGAATGCCCTCACCAAGGTCAGAGAAGAATTTATGATGCAGAAGATGCAAAGTACCAGCTGCGCCACCATTTATTAAGTAAATCAGAAAATAAAACATGAACAAGCAGATTAAAGGTTGAATAGCAAAGGCACATTTCAAAGGTGCATAATACTACCTCATACGAACAGAATTGGGAAGCCTAAAGCCTTTAGAGGAAAAGTAAAAAATACAGCCATGTAAAATTCTTTGAATGAAAATCCAATAGTGGTCAAACAAGATGGGTTGCAGAGTAGTAAGATCTATCAAGAAAAGTTTCTTGCAAATATCAGACCATGAATAAATTTTGGTGGCAATGGGTTGATCATGTTAAGTTGTCAGCTTTCAAGTCAATTAAAGTTGAATTGGGACAGGTTTCAACCAATTTAAGTCAGGTTGCAGGAGTTCAGGTCAGCTTGGCCACTTTAATTCTGCTAAAGGTGGCAACTAGTTCTTGCTTGGATTGGATTGGGTTTCAGCCATTGTCAAGTCAGTTCAACTTGGCTGCTTTGGTTTTGGACAAGTCTTCAAGCACACTCCTCTTGCTAATATTTGAGATTATATTTAATTAGTACATAAGCTAAATGTGTTGATTGTTGGAGATTTCTCAGTTGAAATCAAATGAAAGAACTGAAATGGTTTTCACAGCAAACGATACTTTCCAAAAAAAAAGAAAAAAAAGAGAAACTATATTACAAGGTAAAAGATAATAAATGTTATTCTCAAAAAAAAAAAAAAAAGTTAATAAATGTTCTAAAATTTAGCCCCAAACAAAGAGAAGGCAGTAAAGGATATAAGTTTCAAGTAAATGGTTCTTAAAATCATGGCTTATTCCATATATAACAACATAAAATGCAGAGAGCCCATCAACTAAGCTACTGCTACTGAAATTATGCAATATTTTACTCAACAACTTTTCCAAAGAGAAAAGCATGCATAGCTATTGCAATTGTATATCCAATAATGGCAACTGATTACCAGATAAAAGGATGTGGAGTATTTTGCTTGACCGCTCCCTGTTGTATCAACCCAATATGATAGCCACAGATCGTTTCCATTTCGAGAAGCTTGCATTAAAATTGCTGAAAGGAATATTACAACTGCAATGAACCAACTGGAAAATCCAGCATATTTTCTGCAGAAGAAAACGGTTAATGAATGGCAAATATTAAATAATCAAAGACATGCACTGGAATCTAGATAATGATACGTTTGACATGTTACTTTCAAGACAAAATTCGAGTACAAAGTACCAACCGATGAGTAGTAACACAAAAGCTTACTTGTAAACAATAAGCTCAACTGTACCCTCTTTTCTTTGCTCAGCTTCAATAACCTCTTCTGCTTCCAATTGGATATCATCAGTATTTTTCTCCATCAAAAGACTTTGTTTACCCATATTGGAAGGATTTGTGCTGTATAGTTTACTATGAATATATGAAGATGTATCAAATTCATTAACTGAAGCAAACCCTGAATATACAGACACTGCCAAGTCAGCTGAGTTTCCTACCCACTTCACATGCCCCTTTTCCATTACAACAACTATGTCAGCAGA
Source organism: Theobroma umbraticum (assembly GCF_002168275.2). Classification (NCBI taxonomy): domain Eukaryota; kingdom Viridiplantae; phylum Streptophyta; class Magnoliopsida; order Malvales; family Malvaceae; genus Theobroma; species Theobroma umbraticum. Next base: position 2,529,544 of record NW_018397274.1, read on the forward strand.
AGATATTGCCTGTTTAGGGTTGAAAGGAAAATTCAGATAGCAAAAAACAAATTACTGGAAATATGCACTAATTAGTTCCTTCATGATCATATTCATCACTACCCTGAGTTAGTTTTTGTGAAGTACTATCAACCATTACAATCAACATTTAACATTTTTGGAGAGCCAAACTCAGTGAAACAGAGACTAAAACTAGATGCAAAAATATATATAAATAGCAACAGACAATTCATGCTCCATTTGCAACTTATATGAAGGGTCTTCACATCGAGATTTACTTAAGTGCTTATGATGCAAACAAACAAGAAAAAGAGAGGGACCAGATCTTTATCTCTAAGCTCCTATCAAGTTCCTCTTTTCTCTTTCTTCTATACTACTAATTTTTCCACCAGTCTTATATGAGGTTAAGAAATAATATAAAACTGATTGACTGAACCAACAGAATACACAATAAGAGGCTCAATGCTATGAAACTAACATCAGCAGCCAACATTAGCATCCGAAGCCTTTAATTACTTTATACCAGATGCATGACAAAAACTAAGTAGCAAATACCTGGGATGGAATGAAACTGGTATCATTGGCAATAATTCATTCTGCTTTAGTAATAATTGGTTACTCACTCACACAAGTCGGAATAGGAGAAACTCTCATCTCATACAAACATAAAGTTAAGATGAAATTGCCAAAAATGGAGTATGCTTACAACATGGTCAAAAAAAATTAAATAATGTTCTGCTCAATGATCCTAATAACTAAGATGGACATATTTAAGCAGTTTTCATCTGGTCCAATGTCTCCCTTTAAGATCAAGAAAAAACCATATTAGAGCAAAGAGGCCAAACATCTTATGTCTGTGTTAATGCTAGTGATCAAGAAGTGGAGCATGCACGACTAAGCACAGACCAATATACTTTAAGAAGTACAGCAGTTTTGAGAATGAGGATAGCCAATAGTCCAATTCGATGAATAACAGTGAATATAGTGCCATAATATATAATAAAACCTCAAAACAAGTGCATCATATAGCATAACCGCAAAACAAAATCACCCTTAAGTCTAAGATGATTTAAGTGTCAATGGTTAATGGTTCCATCACATTTTGTTCACTCTTTCTCTCTTCTATTGCTTTGAACAAGCTACTCCTACTAGTCCCTTTTGATTGTACCATGTCAGTTGCACAGCCAACATTTTCAGGGAAGTAAATTAAATACCAACCTAAGCTTATACTCCAAATATGAGAGAATATAGTTAATGCCTTTCTAACAACTGTTTTGAAAATGCTTATGTTGCGCAAAATCAATTGACTTATATCACTGTCTTAGCAAATATACACCTAAATGATGGAGGAAAACCAATGCAAATCAGGGAAATAACCTGGACATTATGAGTGCAAAGAATGCGAGTCTTATGTTCCATAAGAGGACCAAGAATAGCGTTATGTAAAATCCATTTAGCAACATGTGCATCAACTGCACTGAGGATGTCGTCAAGCAGATAAACATCGGAATCCTGATAAATGGCCCTGTTTCATGCAATGTGTGTCAACAATTATTTGTCAGAATAAATAATAAACTTCATGCTAATCTATCCATAAGCTAGCATCAACAAGTATGAAGGTTTTGAAACCTTGCCAAAGCAAGTCGAGTTCTCTGTCCTCCTGATAAATTGGTTCCTTTCTCTCCAATATAAGCCAAGTCATGTCCAGCCATCAATGAAATATCAACATCTAGAGTACATGCCTGTAAAACGTCCTTGTACCTGGTCAATAAATAAAAAGATATAGAGATAGTGTGAATTAAAGAAATATCTGGTTCAACATTTGGTCTCTCTCCTAACGGTATAGCATGCCCAAATGTTAAAAATTGATTCCCACACTTATTTTACATGACAGATATGATATGAGATGAACCACTCAAACACACATTTAAGCATCTATATATAACTAAGATCAACTTACACCAGAAAAAAATTTTCAATTGTTTGACCCTTCCATATCTTTTTACGTAATTCATATTTTCTTGAATAAAACACTGGATTTGAAGTATTACTCACAGTGATAAAGCATGCCAATTTTCCAGGTGATTAAATATATCAAATTGTTTCCATTACATGATAGAATTTTAACTATTACGCACACACATATCGTTTAAGTCAATTTCCAAAAATTGACATGCATGATATTTATGCATAGATAATTAGATTCAACGGTCTTGATAGAATTTTTTTATTTTTTTGCTCTGCTTGATAGAATATTAATTGCATAGAAAGTAACAAAAGAGAATAAAGAGTTGCTGATTTTTACACTACTCTAAGTCAATCCTATCTCACATCTACACCATACAATGAAAGGAAAGAGAACAAAGAAAACAACTTCCTATCTCAATAAGATTACACCTTTGTGAATCTAGATTCTTCCCAAATAAGATATTGTCACGTACTGTTCCAGATAAAATCCATGGAACCTACAATATCAACAAATGCAAATAAAAGAATATATTAAAAAGTGAAAAGGTATAGACACCTGAAGAACCTAGTGCAAGTATACAGACCTGTGGCACATACGCAGAAGAGCCTCTTGAATATATTGATCCATGAACAAGCCTCGTTTCTTGCAGTATTGAATTTAGCAAGGATGATTTGCCTGAACCAACCTGAACAAAGGAAATTAGTAGTGAAATGGATGCACGACATGTTGGATCCTCCACAGACAGTTGTACAAGTGAAGATTTATAAGTGTATCTGCTGCTAAGATCCATTTCATTCATTCTACCATGCAAGCAGCAAGTAGAAAACTCTCATTAATACAACTAAAATTACTTTACTTTTCGCAGATGTCAATTTATACAAACAGAATTATGCAGTTGAAGCTGCAAATAGAAACTCTTACTAACACAACTAAAATTTATTTATTCATTGAAGATGTCTATATGTTATAGTGGCAGAAATTACTAAAGCAATTGAAGTTTGACGCAGACAAAAAACTAATTTAGTAACTACTACTTCAGGAGGTCAGAATCAGCATGTGAAAGGGTCCCAACCTATCAGCTAATTCCAAGCTATGAAGTAATATGTACAATATTATGAACATAATGGAACATAAAAATCTCATGCTATCGCCAAAATATTAGATAAGATAATTTCTCCAATTGAGATTTGAAACAAATTTGTACTTTCCTCATGGCAGGAAATGGTTGAATGAGTAATCGCAAAATGTTTTTTTTTTTTGGTGATTTCGATGTCGATTGGCGACCAATGATTCTAAGTTCTGGTTTTGCCATGTGGCCACATCATCTCGTGAAGTCATATGCCTCATAGGCAAAAAAGGAAAGCTGGCTTTGAGTCTAATGGCAATTAAATTTTTGTTAGACTGAAAGGCTTGTTTGACCTAAAATGAAAGTTTGAAGGCTCATTTAAATGCAATAAAAGGTAAAAGGCTTAGTTGAATAAACAGATATAGTAAAGGGGCTTTCTTAGGATTTATGCCTATTATATATTGCTGATAAATCTGAAATGGTAAACCGAAACAAATTGGTACTAGTACGTACCATTAATAGAAGAAAACCAAAACGCTCTCATCCATACAGTATTGACAACCTTGATTACGCTACCATATGGGGCAATGGAAATAACCCTGAAACGGGTGACAGGGTTACTTCCATTGGAACAGGTCATAATGTTGCTTTTGATGGAACAAGTGATAAGGTTACTTCCACCTAAACAATTGGTAAGGTTTTTATTTTTTTTTATAATTGGGAGAGGGGGGATTCGAACTCTGCTCTTTAGGTAGGAGATCATGCACCAACCAATGAGCCAAATGCTCGGATGCAAAAATATCAATAAAACAAGTTACTTCCATGGGAACAAGTGGTAGGATTACTTCCACTGGAACAAGTTGTAGGGTTATACTACCTTATGAAGCAATAGAAGTAACCTCAGAACACTTGGCAAGATTCTTGGGTTAATTCCACTCTTGAGATGTTCTAGAGAGCTTGGCTTGGTGGCACAAACATGGAGCTAGTTAAGGAGGTTTTCCCTTAACTTTTCCCTAAAAATCGCACGATTGTTACCTCGTTTCTCCCTTTCTCAGTACAGCTAGCACAGTTCCAAATCTCTTGTCACAAAACCCACAATAACCACCTGTCACCTTGCCATTTACCAGGACCTCATAGCAAGTCTACAATTTCACTCCTAGAATTATCTCTGCAATCATCACTGAGATCTTCTACTCTCAACCTATTCTTATTCCTATGCCTTACTCCTTCAGTCCTTCATATTTCCCATTTCCTACATCTTGTTTCACCATCTCACCTGCCACAGAGCTCGATATTTGCTCATCTTCCTCTCTAGCATTCTTGGTACGTGTACCTCTTCCTCTTCCAGAAGAACGCTTTCAGAATTACTAATTAACTTCTGATTAATTTGTCATAATAGATCCCATTGCTTTACAAATAGTCTTTAGTTTCTTGTTAAAACCTTCTACTATTTTAATATCCCACAATATCCACATTTATACTTTATTCATTGAGTAGGAACAAAATTATCATTCTTTTGTAGAAAATTCTATTTTGTAATTTGTCAATATTCTTACTATGTCATGAAAAGTGAACACTCAGAAAGAAAAGATGCCACCGGAAAGAAAAAGAGAGAACAATAAAATAGCCTCAAGCGAGAGATTTTACCTCTCCAATTACTGCAACCAAAAGACCATTTGGGAGACTTAGTGTGACATGATTCAAAACAAAATTCTGATCTTCATTACTGCTTGACCAAGTACAACATGCATCGTGCATGACTACAGCCATATCTTTGGAGACAAGATCAGACTGGTCATTTGAAAAAATTGGTTGGAATTTAGCTGCTTGTTCCACTTTGGATTTTTTCTCTGAACAACAAAGGAACCTGCTCAATCGTCTTGTCGATATAAAGGCCTGTGGCAAAGTAAGGGAAAATAAGGCATATTAAGAATTTCTCCATTCCCAATAGTAACTAACTACGGAGAATCTGTACTAAGGTCATGGAACATGGTAACTCACATCAATAAGACCATTGATGACCCATGGGAATGAATTGAGAGGAGAAATCAAATTATTAAAAAGAGCAAGACATGTGAAAACCTGCAAAATGATTCTTACAAAATTAGCTTCATATTATTCGTCAGCTATATGCAACATTCGGAACCAAAATTGAAATCATCAAGGCATTATGCATTAAACTAAAGCCTAATACCATTGCAGCGTCAAGCTGATGTCCCATCAATGTAAAGAGTCCAAATGTGAATAAAGAGAACAGAGTTGGCGTTGTAGCCCAAAAGAATACACACCAAGCATCCAAGTACTTCCGGGTCTAAAATTCAAAAGTTCAATTATAAGAAGCAAAATCTATCCAACTACTAGTAGAAACAGAATATATCATGTTAATTGTATTAAGCTAAAACAGTCCAAGAATAAAAAAAATGGCATCATACAGTTAGGTGCTTCACTTCCAAAGATCTTGTATCCATCAACCAACGAGAAAAAAGGATCTCCCAGCTATACATCTTTAAAGTGCGAATATGAGCCAAAAGTTCTCCTGTCCTTCTAATCCTGCCAAAGAACATTTGAACATAAATACTTTCTATGATTAGTTCATATATGTCGTTGCAATGGCTGTTATCTTCACCATTATAATAACAATATCCTTTTTTTGGCTAAATGAAAAGAGCTTTTGAACAATGAAAGGGATACATCCTTAATCAGCATACTCCACCAGTACACTGGCTTCCTAGAGGACACGTAAATAGACAGTACCATTCTTAGCCATTAAAACAAATTTTATTATGTCCTATCCGAACTTCATTTTCACATTGCAGATTTCTTGCAGTGAACTCTTCCCACAACTTCTTCACTTTTATAAAGACTCTACTATTTTACTCTATCCAGAATCTATAGCCACTTGCTACATGAACGTGAAAGAGGTCCAGAGACCACCTCCTTAAAAGTTCTTCAACATCCATCTAGGCTCACATCCAATCTTCAGCAATCCTGCTAAATCTGCTACAGGAAGCATTGTTTCTGAAACCATTGTAGAAAATCCAAAAGCAAACAATGGATGAAATGCTTTCATCAATAGGACCACCTATATTACAAAAATGGGGACGTATGACCATCTCGTTGCACTAGTTACTACCTTGTTTGCGATTTCCACTTCATGGCCAACCACAGAATGAAGCTCTGCCCAGATATGTTGTGCTTAAGCCAAACAAGAGTAAACCATGCCATCTGGCTAACTTTTGTTTAAACACGCATTCAAGCAGTTTTGACTGTAAACTCTCCTTTACCACAAGGAGTCCATTTAAATTGTTCGCTTCTTGTCAAATTTGTTCTGTTTCCCAGTTTGGGCTGCAAGTAATCTCGATCTCAATTTTTTTCCAAAATCAGTAACATTAGCTTTTTTGGTTTAACCAATTTCAACATTACATCTCCATCCATTTGATCAACTAAGGCCCGGCTTGATAGTAGCAGTCAAACCAGAAGGTGTTATGCAATCACCCACCTCATGTTTTTGCTTTTAACATCTTCCTCCAAACCCAATTACCATCATTCGAGGACTTTAACCTCCATAAGCTTCTGAATTTTGTCTTCATCAGGTGCATCCACTTTAACCATAAAGATCAGCTTTCATGTGCAAAATTCCTTAGGTATCTTAGGTGTTTCAAAATTGCTGTCACAATCCATTCTCCAGTTCTTTTAATGCCTATAGCACTACCAGCCCCATGTCCCAATCCAAGTTTCTTGTTTATGTCAGGAATTCCCAAAAAAAACCTCCTACATTTCTTTTCAACTTCTTTAATTACACTTTTTGGAGGATGTAGATGGTACTAGAGCAATTTTAAATGGTCATCAATACAGAGTTCACTGTCTGAACACTTCCATCATTGAAAAGAACTTCCATATCCAATTACTGATTCTACTAGTTCTCTTGTCAATCAAAATCTGGCAGTCCATTTTGGAAAAAGAAATTACATCCCTAGGGCCAAATATTACAGTGATTTTGCACCTAACAAAACAACGGGCTGATAAATATCCAACCTTTTCAAAGTACACTGCCTTCAAGCAAAAGACAGCCACATCACCATAAGTGGCATCCAGAAATTATCCATAATTTGTTTATTTATATCCAAAGAATTCTGTGCCATAAAGCCTCTTTAGGAAAGCAAACAATTATGTTTCAAAGAAAGAAAAAACTCAATGTTTTGGCGAACTTCATGTTCTATAGAAAATGATGTGAAAAAATATACATACCTCTCATCCTTTTGCTTCATCATTTTCTCAGTGGCACTTGCAATCAATTCAGAAATCCATTTATTTACTGCAGATATGAAATTTCAATAATAAGAAACAAATGCCAATTCCTTTGAGAAAATCTACAGAAAGGAATGTGCAGCATTGAAGCAGTTCCATAGTTTTCTTATTCTAGAATAACGTCTAGAGTATTTATCTGCATCATATTCTCATTTAATATCACACATGATGATGTGTTCAAGGCAAACTGAGATGATCTTTTAGTTTTATATTAGCACTAGGCCTCAACAAGCCTGAATAATATTGAGAGATTTGTAACTTAAAACCATGGTCACAGAACTGAGTGCAACATTTTACAACAACATTACCAACACAGATAACATCATATTTCACAGCTGGCACAAACTAGAATCATTTAAGAAATAATTTCTCACAAATTTATTGCAATTCATGCCCATTCTGCTTAAAAATATTTATATATAGTAACTACTATTTTTTATTTAATTATTTTTAAAAAAATGAATTTGAAGAGTTTCTTGTCAGAGAATGCAACAGATTTCAATAACCTTTTATTATTATTGCTACTTTCTTTTATAGAAATCAAACAATTTGATCAATTTCTCAAAGAGAGTGCAAAGCTTGCCATTTATGCACTTGAATTATTTAGTCTAGCATACATCAGTTCATTTGTGATAACTATTAATTTCATCAGCAACAGGCATTTGAGATTTAGGATATTTTAAGTTACTTTGTTCTACCTCATGCTTGAAAACATGTTATTTTGCAGAAAATAACTTAAGTCTCTTTCATGCTGCAAGTATGAGCTTTTAAAGTTTCATTCTATACATGAACACTTGAGTTTCTCTTCTGCCATTTTTTTTGCATAGAGAATTTATTTTGAAAAGAACGTGTTAAATAAGCTTGTGCAAACCATAAGTATGTAACTAATAAAACATCTAACCAAAAACAAAAAAGAACCTCTACCTGTCAAGTTCAATAGAGCTACGGAGCATTTTAAATCAAAACAAGTTGGGCATGGCTTCAGTAGTAGGCTTTGATGCTAGTTTCCTAGGCCATGGGGGATATATAATGAATACATTTATGACTTAGTAGTATACAAAAAGGCCAATCCAGGAGATTTAGAAATAGTAAAATCAACCACAAGAACATACAAATTTCACCATCAAGTAGTATAAAGACATAAAAATGCACATACAAAATGTGTAGTCTTTTCTTGATTATCAAACCTAAAACAAACAGAGTTTCATGCACTGAATTGACCAAATGCTCCTACGTGGAGCATACAAGCACAAGACATTTAAATAATGGGTGATAACTACAGAACCCAATGAAAGAAAATTGCTAACTTAAGATCTAGTTTTAATCAATATTCAAAAGGAAAAGTAAATGTTGATTTGTAGCAATACCTGGTATAAGTATGATAGTTATTGCCAGTCCAGACATGAAAGCTAATTTGACTTGTGTGTACAAAAGATACAATGCAACTCCAATTTGTAAAGGTAGGCTGAAACATTGAAAGACAGAAAAATATAAGAATCATAAGCTATAGGTCATGCAAGAGATCTACTTAGATTCAACCTAGACATTGCAGCACAAGCAGTTGACCTTTTTATCTGAAAAGAAACACTAATTATATTACTATTAACATGATAAGACTTTCCACTATTTGTGTTTCATGATTATTATTTCACGATTTCAAAACTTTGTGATAATAAAGATAAAAATACAGAATGAGGCAGCACTGATAGCTTTCAATGCTAGGAACATATATAGGTTACTGTCTCCACCTCTTTCCACAAAGATATTTCACTCTTTACCATGCAATTAAAAGGATAGCATGCTTTTGGCATTATGTGTGATTAAGCAATTACCTCCACATGTCATGGAAACTGTTACACAAATTGACCGTTCGATCAGCATCAATAGACATAAATGTTTGAATTTCCCCCTCAGAAAATTTTGACTGCTCTGCTATGCTAACATATAGACACTGAGATGAAAGTTTGTGAATGTAAAATTGATGATAAAAATCAGAAAATGCAATACAACAAAAGGCCCAAATGAATATGAAATAGAGTTTTGAATTATGAATCAAGAAATATCAAACTCAACATAACCCAACAGAGGGACTAAAGTAGGAGGGAGACAAAGACTAGACCAGTAATGGCACCCAGAAAGTGTCTTACAACATATCAAAGCAAATATTAAAACAGAAAGACATAATACAGAAGTAAGAATAAGGGCATCCTAATTCCATCTGTAAAACTCATAAATAGCATAAATGAACCATTTATTCCACCAATTCTGGAATGATTAAATTGCACTCCAAAAATATTCCAAAAGGTAAACTACCAAAAAAAAAGAATATTTCAAAAATGCTACAGCAACTGTAAACTAGCTTAAGATTATCATTCGTTGAGTATGAATTTGAAACAGAACATTGTTCCCCATCCTTGCTACTCTCACTCAATCTGTCACCTAGCTACTCTTACCTTCATTCTACATATCAAGGAAAAAGGGGTAGTACTAGTCATTTCTGGGCCATTCATTCTCATTATAACCTCCTTACTAAAATTATTGTTTGCTAGAGGCAGCAATCAAGTGATAAATAGTGCATCTTATGCTCATAACCAACCTCTCCACCCCAATCAATCATTTATTTTCACCAAAGCGTCTATAGTTGGAATTATCATGATAGAAAAACTTTGAGGGTAGCAACAGCCAGCAAGTCTACAGTGATGTAACAAATGGCCACTAGTATTATTCTAACCATTTCAATTGGTGAAGGGTAAGAATATGTCTTCCTTTTCAGTATATGTGAAAAAGTAACTACACTCAATTAAAAAAGTTCTCCAATACATCCATTCAAAATATTGTTAACCATCATTTTGAATTGTCTTGCATAACAACTTGCACACATAGCAAAGAACCAGAGTGATTATTTTTTATTTTTTGTTGGATATAGTAGTGGAAATAAATTTCCAACTTCCTCCTCAGAATATTCTGTAAAATACTAACAAGGTCTTAAAAGATAAAAACTTTGTCAAGGAAATGTGCAAATGCATTTCTTATCAGTAGAATCACTAACACAAGTAAAGGACAACGAATTCTTGTTTTCATCCAGGACATCTGACACATAACATTTACCATCTTTTCCAAACACAAGCCAAGTACATCTTTAGTTATAAAAGTCCCCATTGGAAAAATTTTAAAGAAATGTAATCAACATACCTTACGATAGATAACAGTCATGATACTAGATCGTAACTTTAGCTTCAGCTTTGAAAGATGAAATGTGTACTGTGTATCGGAAAAGGATCTGCAAGGTAGGGAATAAGCATTAATTAATCATTAGTTTTAAACGCAGACAGGCATGAAGCAACATAAGTGGTCTGGTATCATTCTTCAAGACAAAATGATCTTTAAAAATTAACAAAAGGAGATAAAAGGTGGTACATGAAATGAAGTGTGCAGGAACAAGAGGAAGGGAAAGAATATTCTTAAAGCATATATTTCATTAAAAAAATGAACAACATTGCAAACACATACATTATACTACATACTAACTTTCAAGTACCGTTCTAGATTTTATCTTTCTGGTCTAAAACCTTTTTCCACATTAGCCTGCCACTGCAGCAACGCATAGTTGGTTTGGTGTAAACTTTTCTTTTCCTGATGAATGCTTATTATGATTTTGGTAAGTATGTAGATAAGGATTAAAAGAAATTAAGCCACTGTGACAGCAAAATCGGTCCTCATATTCTCTGCTTACATGTAGTCAAGAACTAATAAACGAACAAGAATCCAGTGCATGTAACAGATATAATTTACTTGATATTGATCTCAAATAATACCCCAAACTCTGGTGAACATATTTTCCTTGAGAAACATGACTTTAGAACACATTTAAATTGCAAAACTTACTCGAGCTAAGCAATAGAAGGAGCCACAAACACAGAGAGAAACAAGGACAAAAATGTATAAAATCATCATTAACTGTTTAGGAAAAAGCTCACTTGATGACTGATACTAGGCCTAACAATATCCCAAAAAAATAGCCATCCAAACTTCCAGAACCTGACAAAAGAAAAACAAGTAGCAAAACCAATGTCAACACAAGTATATCTCCAATTAAAACTTCAATATAATTTAAATATTATGTAGCACCAATTAGTTACAAATAGATTACAACGAAAAGTCATTTTCCATTCATGAAAAAGCTATAAAACTTCATAGATAGATAGAGAGAGAGAGAGAGAGAAGCTTGGCTTAATTGAATTCATAGATTCTGCAAGCAGTGTTCACATAATCAAATATGTATATAACATAAATTCCAACTTGTGATCTAAAGCAATTAAATTATTTCATTATGGATACATAAGAGAGAGAAAAACACCACAAATTCACAAAATCAACAAAACATGTATCATTGATGTATGAAACAACATGCACCATGTCACAAAGGTTAAACAGATAAAGAGAAATTTTTTTCCCTTCTACGGATGAAGGAAATAAAAATTTGAAGAAGAAGAAGAACAAAATAAGAAAATACACCTGAAATTCTCTCCAAGAATTCCTAACGACCAACTTAAGAAAGTAATCGTGTATATTGAGAACACATGATTGCCTTATAAATAAGTAATTTATGCTGCCAATATGTGGCAATCCCAAAGAACCCAGAGCTGCATAATTTAGCTACTCTTCCTAAGATAGAAATTATGTACTAAAACTACAATGGCCATCCATTTCTCCTCAAGTAATTTCATCTAGACATGATCTAAAAAATACTAATAGTGCAAACTGCTTTAGAAGATGTTTGTTGTTAATAAATAATAACATGTGCAAATTTCAATTTAGCCTTTTTCTTACCACCTCTAGACTGATATGAGGTAGTACCTTCACGTATTTCGAACATTTCTGTTTATTATTCAACACATAAAGATATATGGCACTGTGTGAAAGTGTGCAGAAAAGATCAAAGAACCTTGATTGAAATATTTTCAATGTTGATGGTGGTTTCGTTGGCCACCTGAGTGTATTTAGAAGTCTTGATTTGGTCCTCTTTTAGCACTGGATGAAATGTTACAAGTTCTGAAGTCTTGATACCATGTTGAAAACCTTAAGAAAATATGGCATACTTCATAGAACCCAAAATCATGTCAAATTACTGCTCTTGGAAATTTGGGACCTTCATTTTTTTTTTTTTTGGGTTAAAGACAAATGTTTTATTAAAAGGAGTCAATACTACAATCTATTGTAGGCAACGACAAAGTATGGAACGGCCACAAAAAATTACATGAAGCTGCTTGTTGGGAAGAACTTTGGGACCTTAACAGAACCACCATGCTTACACAGACAACTTAATTGGTAGCTTCACTCTTAGCAACTGTCATTTTGGCAGCAGGTAACCTTCTCCCTATATGACACTGCAGCATTTTCCAGGTTGGCCTCTTGTAAACTTCCAATGTGGCAAGCTTCCTATGACAGTAGCAACCCTGTTCAGTGTGAAGGAACTCTCTAACTTTCCTCCAGAGATGCCACTCTTAAATAACTCCTTCCAGCCTTGTGAATTCAGGATAGAACCTACTGTAGGGCCCCAATTTTACAAACTTTGACCATTATACCAAAGATCTTGAGCACAAAATCCTTTTAAAGGAAAGGCCACTATTGCTTGGGATCTTCATAGATAGGCATGCCACAAGGGGAATTTCCCTCCAGTTAGCACATGGACCTCAAAGCAGAATTCAGCTTAAGTTCTAAATCTACTAGAAATTGGATTAAGACTTTCTGCATACTCATACATGAACAAGGGTATTGGTATGACTCTAGAGGTGCTCTACACCATATTCTAAGTTATAATATAGAAGAACTTCTGAAGTTAAATTGACATACTGTATATACATTTTGCTTTAGGCCATATCTGGGAACTATGAGGGGCAGGGAAGGAGAGAGACTGGAGGGACCAAAGAAGAGAGAGAGAGGAGAGGGTAAAAATTCCTCTTGTTCAATTGCTTAAACCGAAGAGCGAAAGGAACACAAGGGTACTCTTGTTTGGTTACGGAGTGGAAAGGGAAGGGAATTATGACTTAAGTAGCGCGAAACTTTTCAGAAGATAAAAAATACCCTCATCATTCTTATTATACTGTTTCTTAGGAATACTTCAAAGTAGAGTTGTAGTCCAATCAAATCTTAATCAATGTTAATTTTTAGATAGAAACTAAAGTGTGTTAAATATTTAAAATGTCAAAATACCTTTACAACCTTTATTACTTTAGATATAATAAGATTTTATGATAGATTTACTTGAATTGCCTTATAACAAAGTTGTGATCTAACCAAATCAGTTTTTACATTTCATTAACTTATCAATGTTTTATTATTAAACAGAAAATTTATAAGTTTTAATCAAAATCTAGATATTATGTTTATTTTTTATATTATTAATACTTGACATGCAACTTAGTTCACATGCAAATTGCATGTTAAGAATATACTAATATATTCAAATGAAATGTTAGAGTAACGGTTAACTTTCAAAGCAGTTAAAAATTTTTAACAAGAACGTATCACTTCTCCTCCTTCCCTTCCCCTTCCTTTCCCATCATTTCCCTCAATCCAAACAAAACCTAGGTAATGGCAAGGATGCCTTTTATTGACAGGTAATCAATCCCGTAAAACAGACAGAAATTTGTTGAACACTTAAATCCAAGTATCCTAAGATAATCCTTTTATAATTATGGAGCTCTCTCCATCATCTCATATGGGACAGAAGCAACAGCCCAAAAAAAAAAAACATAACAAAACAATAATAAGACCAAAGTCATTAAAGGCTTCAGCTAATACAACAAAATTATAAATCTTATTAAGTAAAACCAAAAACAGAATCATGCGATGAATCATAGATTGCAGAGTAAGTTGTATAAGACAACATTTGCAAGTCAAATCTTTTATCACATTTAGTAAGATGGTATTTGATTTTAACTGTAAGTGGAACAGGGAACAAGGAAAGAATCACCTTGCGGCATAGAGAAATATTAAAATAATGAAATGAGTAATAGAACAAAATTAAAAACTCATTGATAACTGCCATTTGTGGAAGAATTAGAACTATGCAAACCTTGTTGAAGAAACCGAATTAGCTTATTCAGAAGCAATGGTCCACCAAAACCAATGCAATCATTGAACACCTGCAAAAAGTGAAATTATGCATTTAGTTGGAAAAAAAATAAAATTCATAAAGCAACTTGAAAACTTCAGTCAAAGATCTTTTATTTTCTGCAAGTTGGACCCCATAATTTCCATAGGCAAGCACACTTCAATTTTCCTCCAAAGGATTTATATGTACTTGGATCTGATCCCAAGACATCCAGCCTGACGTAAAGGAATATACTATTTACAAGCATAAAGTAGAAGAAGAAACAGGTGTAGGACTCCTAATGTTAGATATATCTTATCAAACATAAGAAAAATAAACAATAAATCAGAAACAAAACCCAACTGTTCTGGTAACACAAAGATCTATAAACACACCAGCTTCCATTTTTTTTTTATTGGTAAAGAATAAATAACTACCATATGGCCTCTCCTTTCATAGTGTTACTTTTACATGGAAAGAGAGCATTTCTTAAAGAATAAGAATACCTTCAATAAACCTAGACGAAGATATGGCCCTCCATATGCAGAGAAGATTGCTCCCAGAAACGATGTGTTGGAGCAAGAATTGTTTTGCTGATCTTGCCAACAGTTTAATAATTTATCATGACATGTAGAAGGATCCATATCAGTCGGCAGCAAAAGCAAATCATTGAAGTCAAGCTGCTTTGTCAAACCACGATTCATTACAGAAGTGATAGATCTGAATGTCATATGATCCCAAAAGCCCTGTGTACTTCTCTTTGACAACCAGGTGAGATGCAAAAAATTAATATTAGTTTATTTACTTCGGAAAGTAAAAGATCAATAAGCAGCAAAATAAGACACATTTTGTGCTGGCAATACAAAATTTAAGAAACAATAAGATTTCAAATGGCAGTTTCTTATGGTAAGCCTATAGAAGCTGCTACATGTGATGCAAAAGTCAAGGAGGGCCCTGTTGCAAGCAGGCATGTGAAATAGAATTTTTCAGACTAGGTTTAGTTTAAGACCAGAGCATTCAAGTGAAAGCAATTTTATGCCCCTACAAAGGCTGACACACAGCAGTTAGTAGCATCTCTGTGTGTGTCTGTCTGTGAGTGCGTCCATGCACGCATCACGCCAAGCTGAGAATTATTATTTTGATAATAATCAAACCAGTACATATTCATCAAAATTAATGTAAAGCTAGAAAAAAATGAAAATTAATATCATAAAATAGGACTTTAAAACTGTAGGAAAGAAATGGAATTGGTATGTACTATAAAACAGAACAGAAACTTATTAGCTTCCATTAAATTAGAAAAAACTTTAAATCATCAAATGGAAAAGGTAGGTGCAGAAAACTGTTTTGAGATGCTAACAAAAAAATTGCTGTTATAATTGCTAAGTATACTATTTATGTTTAGATGCATTCCAGTGCTTACTAGCAATTTTAGGACACATTTGCAGATCATACTTCCAAATTCCACACATGGCAATTAGTAGAGAGGTTAAACCTAAATATAAAGCCAATGCAAACAACAAACCCAACCAATGTGGGACAAAACCACAACAAAATCATATTTATTTAGGAGACTCAATCAGTTTTGATTAAAAGAATTTCAAATTCGGTTATTTCAGGGAGGAGAGGGAAAATATTGTTGAGACAAAGAGAGAATCCATGACTTTGATAATAAACGGGGGGTGGGGAGGAATTCAAACACTTTGGGTATAAGAAAAAAAAATAGAAATAATACTAAGAGCACACTTTTAAATTGTTTTCAAAAAAAAAATCACATATAAATAGAGCAAAAGCATACATGAGAAAAGTTAAGATGAAAAATATTACTTACAGAATCCCTTTGACAACCTTCCTCAGCGTCCATCTCAGTACAAAGAAGTGAATCTTCCATCGGGCTACAATTTGTGAATGCAAAGAGTTTAGCCAACAAATCTCAGTAATGTAGAGAAAAGGAAACAAAGTAGTGATATTCGACAAAGTGCCTATGGCATCAATCATCAAGTGAGACTTTGATCAGCAGAATACATATCATCTAATATCTTCCAACATCACACCTTATTATCTCATTAAGTTATGGATCCAATGCACAACCATGGTAGAAAAGGTTGTGGCTACTAGCTAGCTCAATTAGTCAAATCCTTTGCCAATCGTACCAAGGACCTCACACTGCCTTTGTTAAGGATGGAAAGGGGGTCAAGAGGCTTCCCACGGTGTGTCCACCAACCTTTGGGGAAAACAAATACTAAGGAAGGAATAAGATGGAAATTACAAGATCAAACAAATTCTATAAAATACTATAAAATGGTTGAATGAAATTCTTGCTGCTGATCTGACACAACATAATATTGAGTAATAACAAGATTAAGGAAGCAATAGCGTATGGAAGAATTGCTTGTTCTTTGTTTTACTTTCTTTTCCATGGAACTTGGAAGCAGAGGGAAAGCTAATTTCATGGTGCATGTTTGAGAGCAAGTGCCAAAATGACACTATATCAACCAATCATATCCAAACAGTTTAAGCATCCAAACTTAGGATACACAAAGGACAATAGTCACATATAACCTGTGGCACAACCTAAGTGCTTGCAAATCATTAACCAAATCATACCTGCTCTTGGTGGATGCCCTTTTTATCCGAATATAGTTAATGGATATGCAGAACGTGATATCCAAAAATACAATAGAGCTCTCTTTAAGACACTCAAAAACCTGCCCAACAGATTTATAATTAATTACGAGTTGGTTTACTAAAAAATTCAATTCCAAGAAGAATTACTACATAACGTTTGCCAGGAAGTTATAATAGTTGCCTCGAAGGAATATGACAGGCATTCTAGCTTGCAGTTGTCGTTTTTTTTTTCTTTCTTTTTTTTTTTCTGAAAAAGAGGTAAATGGAACACATTATTATAACACATCAGCAGTAGTTGATTATGAGAAGCATTCCACATCTTTAGTTTGGTCTTATCAACATCAAAGGATGTTTTGACAAGAGCTAGTTCTTTAACTTCTTATTAACTGGAAACTAAAACCAAATGGCTAAAGTTTTGCTTTCTAATAATATATGTAACAGTCGTATCCATCAATATTTGACACAGGCACCGTTGATATTTGTGCAGGACATTTATTAGAGGGTATTAACTTGTGACTTAAATAAGTCTGTCCACCGAAAACTTTACTTATTCAACCACAGTGAAGACAATAGAGGCAGATATTCCAAACTGAAATTGCATGCAGTAGGATATTAATTAACAAAATTGATTTAAGTATCTCAACATTTTCCAAGAAATGTTTATTTTTTTTAGCCCTCAAATAAACATCTGTGTCTTTTGTCCAACTATTTTGATGGCATTGTACCATAAAAGCATTCATATAGCATCTTATTCTTTTGAACTTTATTTTGTTGCTTCGAGAAGATATCACACTATCTTATCGTAGGGTTAACTTTCTATATTATCATGTTATGAGATGGCAAGCCCTCAAACCTATTTGATATATGTATTACACGCCCTATGGAGCAAACATAGATAAACCATATACACAATAAGCAGGCTTGACACCCACACACCCAATTGGGAATGTTATAACACCATTAAAGACTGCAATCATGAAGAGCACAATAAATTATATAGAACCACTCAATATATTAAAAGAAATTTCTTATAGAAAACAAAGTAATACCTCTAATGAAGAGAATGCCAATTGCAAATGGGGGATTCCAAACAGTGGTTTCATGATCCACCATATACATAAGACGAGATCGCAAAATATGTGTTGTAAAAAGGCACACCTCAAGAAGAATATAATAGTTGCCTACACACATTTGCAAAATTAAGGAATCAGAGAAACAATATTAAGATACCAATATAAATTTCTTAAAAGTGAAGAACACTGCTTAAAGTTCCAGACAACAAAGCCAATGACTTAAAGATAGGAAACCTTACCCAGACCACGAAATTCGAACATCTGAAAAGCCACTCATGATATGCAACAAAATCTCCGTGAAATTTTTTCTTCACAAGCAAAACCACATCCACACATGACAAACATGCTCCAATGACTGCTACAAAATGTAGGACCTTCTCTGGAAATTTTATCTAGATTTTTTTTTTTTTGGAAGCATTAGTACATATTGTGAGTTGCTCAGGTTGAAAATTTATAGCCGTAACCACTGTTTTGCTACCAATTTAAATCTAGCTGAAAATGTAGAGTCAAAAGAAAAGAAAATGGAAGGAAAGGGGCAGGGACGTCATGAAGAATAGTAGCATATTTTAGTTATTACCAATAATGAAGGATTAGAACTAAATAGTAAAGCAACAGCTGATACATAAACCATATTTCTGACATAGAAAGCTAAGAGGGAATCAAGAAAGTCAGCAGAACATGTATTGAGTTAACTAAAAGTGAATCAATAAAACTAAACAGGGTAGGATGAAGGGGACAAGAATAAAAGAAAAGGCAGAACTTATTCAATATCCTCTAATTTCTCAATAAGAAAAGATTTCAACACTATGATGAAGGTCAAGTTTTCACCAGCCACTCAGATAAGGATCAAATACCACAAAGTAGTCATCAAAACTAACTTAATACTCAATGTACTGTGGCATTAAGAAAACACATGCTTTCTTAGAAGCTATTTGTTGGTAAATTTTTAGGACCGATAAAGATGGCTATTTTGTGTACATAAAGAGAATATTTTAATCTTTTGAAAAAGAAACAGAAAAGGTAAATATATTTCCATACAATAGGCATGAACATTGAATGGAAATTTCTTAGTGGACATTAAAAAGAAGAATTGAAAAGAGCATAGCTGTATATAAAGAAGAATCTTACCCTCCAGTTTGTTCTGGCGCTTCTTCTCATAATTCCAAGGATGCAAATCATGCAGATAGTTGCTGCATTTACACCAAAACCTAAGACCGTAAACACGAATAAGGAAAGCCAAATTCATGGACACCATTACCGCTTCTGTCTCAAAATCAAGCGTAAAATAAATTAAATGAAATAAATAAATAACTCATAAATTAAGAAAAGGATATAAGTCATCAAAACATTGCGAGAAGCCATTTCCAACCCAAACCTGGGAACCAAACAATCAAAAAAGGAAAACCACAGTGAGAAACATAACACATGTATCTTTTAAACAGTTTAAACTAGAGAAACAGAGAGGGATAGAATTCAAACTAGAAGTAAAGTATGGAAAAATAGTTTCCATCTTATTTCTTTTCAGTTACTAGAAAATTTTAAAATTCCAACTCATTTTCTCGCCAAACAAACATAGGTTGAGCACGAAGTATATAAAGCTTAAAAACGTCGTTATTTGGCTCCTGAGAAAATCCGAGGGAAAATAGAGAGTCTCCCTAAAGTCAAAGAGGTAAAAGAAAAAGAAATTCCTTTCATGTCCCTTCATTTTCTGAACATACAAACAGAGATTTCAAGTTTTAACCAACACAAAAGAAAAAACAGAGACCAGACATTCTTCTTCAGTGGACCAAGAAAAACCAGTTTGGTTGCCAAGAAAATGAAAAGGAAAACAGAATCCAAGAAAAGTTGGACTTACGAAAGGAGACTTGGGGCAAAGGAGAAATTTGAGTTGCTTCATTTTTGGGTGATGAGTTCGGGTTTGGGAGCCAAAAGAAAACGGTTTTAAAGGTGAGGGAGAAGTCGGGAACCACTTGGGAGTTGATTTCATGCAATTTGGTGGGGAGACTTTTTTCAGTGTTGCAGGGATGGGATGTGTAACTGTCTTTCTCCAGTGGTGGAAGAGTACACGTGGAATTTGCCGAAACTCCAACCAACACCCAAGTCAAGTCAACACTAAATCTTGGCACTGCTTGGCTGGAGGAGAAAAACATGCCGATAAAAGAAAATGTAGTTTTCTTTTGAGAAAAATTAAAAAAAAAAAAAAAGAAAGGAAATAACTCGTAAATAACGGGTAATTTTAAAAAAAAATGTATTTCCTATAAAAACAATGAAGGCACGTATAAATCCCTTTACTCGAGATCTACCAGTTAAACATCCGATTGAAATAAACTTTTATATATATATATATATATTATTAATAAAAATTAAATTAATAAATTAAAATTTGTTAATCAAAAATAAATTTAAATTTAAAATCATAATTAAAATAATTAATAAATTTTAGTAAATAGTAATTATTTATAAAAAAACTTATAAAAAAAATATTATATATTAATTTAATATTAAAAATTATTATTTATAATCTAATCTTGTAATGGGTAGTCAATGGCCATTACTCAAACCTTACCCATACTCAAATTTTAAAATATCTTAATCTTACTCGGGTTGAGTAATACAAGATATTTATTTATAAATTTTTTTTTTACAAAGACAATATTTATTGATATTTCTAATCCATTCTCTAAAATTGTTCTTGATAAAGAAATATATATATATATATATATACATATATATAATCTTAATTATTTTACTTTATTTAAAAATTGAGTTCGACTTTTTTTCTTTTTCAAATGGAAAAATTCTTATAGAGAATAAAAGATGGGAGAAGAATGGATTGCTTGGGTTGGAACCATATCTATAAGAAAAAGTAACATACTTATCCCATCTCATCAGTGATCACACCATCACATATTGAGATCACGACCCTTTTTTAATTCCACTTCTCAAATTAGTGAAAGCAGCTTTTCTCTTGGGATCAAATAAAGATCCCTTAGATATGGAGAACTAGGAAAAAAAAAATAGAGCAAGATTCCTGTGTTGGCGATGCCAAGCTTAAAGAAAGGAATAAAGGTCCTTCGGCCCCATACTGTTTTTGCTTGTTGCTGTCACATGCATAAAGACGAATAACATACTAAAGCCTGAAAGCTGAAGCCACATGCGATGTGTAGTTCCATCATGCACACTGCACGTAAAGTTGTCCACTTTCTCTTTGCAGAAAAGCAAAAGGAAAAGATGATATGAAATAGATAAAAAAGATACCCACCCGCACCTGCAATGTTAGAACAATAGTGCTGCTACTGTATCCTCATGGATAAATACTAAACTTTCCATTTATTCGAATATTCAATTCTCCTATTCCTTGTAAATTTGATTTTTTTATTATATTTTTATGCATATCTAATCAAATAAAACATCTCACATACATAATTTCTACGCTTTACATTGTAGAATATTGTCTCTAAGTTTAATCACTGGAGATGTCTAATTTTAATTACTATTATTTCTTTAAGTATTGTTTTAGGGTGTCAAAACAACAATGGAATATTCATGTCATATAGAAAAGTGAAAGTAAATCAAAACGAATGATAGGATTCATAAGTTATTTTCATGTTTGAAATGTTTTAAAGAGTTTGGTTAGGTGGTTCTGATTAGAAGGTAGTGAAGAGGATTTCTTTTAACTTTTTTTTAAAATATATGTGCTTTACCATTTTCTTACACGTGACACATTATTAAGTGTCACTACTCTACTACCCAAAACTTATGCGAACTATTTAACTATGTGTTTTTCACAAAACATCTAATAAACAGTTCTTTAATGTACTCTTCCCATAGTGAACATGATTTTCCCATAATAAGTGCATTCTTTCATACAGAACATATTCTCCTAAAAATGCTCTTCTTATACTAACTACTCCTAAGAGAGCGCTTCTATCTAGTATAAACATGGCAGTTTAGCAATTAAGCAACGTATTAGAAAATCATTAAAGATTACTCTTAAAACTCTCGCTAAGCTCTTCCAAATATTCATCTTACTCAACTCTTTCCTTCTGCCATGCTCCGCTGTTTTCTACACCTTTTCCTATTCTTCACCTTCTACCATCAAAACACTTGCATTTCAAAGACTACTATAATCTTCCTCTTTACTACCTTGAGTGTATTCCATTTTACTTATTACATTCTATCATCTTTTCTTACCAGAAGAACCTTTTACATTGTGGTGACTCCACTAGAGAAGAGTGATTGCATTAAGTGAAAAAGTTACTAAAAAATTTCTTTACTAAAAGATATGGAGAGTTATCCTAACAACCAAGAAATGCTCGTCACCACTTACATCCAGAGGATCTCGTGAAAATGCTCCAACCATTCCAAAAAAAAGATACAAAGGCAAAAGGATAACAACAAGCGACTGATGAAAACCATTGCTTAGTTTTGCATCCTAAACTACCATAACCCTTTAACCTCAACCTATGCCACCCCATAATGGCGAAATGTTGCTAGCATGGTCAATAAAACTTTCATGATGAAAAGGAGCAAGTCAAAGTTTACATCTAAGGTATATTTGATGAATATAAGATGCATTTGGAAAACTTATCTCTTCTTACTTTTGTCACTTTAGTAGAAGCTGCATGACATACCAATAGTATGATTCTTAGGCAAACAATAGCCAATTTTTCAATAAAAGGAACATCCTGACTATGTATGCAATCCAAGGAAAAAGTAGGAAAAAAAGAGGTCCTTGAGAAAACTGGAAGGCAAAACAGGACAACTTCAAAAAAAGATAAGATAAAAAGACTGTTGCACCCCTTCGATTCCCAGTTCCAATTAATAAAGTAAGGGCACTCTATCAAGAATAAATTAGAGATAGGCGAGTAAATTTGCCTTACATATCATGATCACCAATAATAAAAAAGAAAACCAATCTGCAGTGTTGCAATTGTCATTTCATGGTGGGTCATCCATTAGCTGAATGCAAGAACTTACGTATAATATTTCACAAGAGGACACTAGCAAGAGAAATTCTGATTGGAAACAACAAGATTCAAAATAACCTACTCCTTGTTCATCCAAATGTCTAACGGCATGTAAGTATAGTTACGGTGTTCAGGAAGACCCTTCCCTTTTCTCCTTTCTCCAATCAAAAAGATGACACATGTGCAACTGCTATGGTTACCTTCTCCATTGCTTGCTCACTCATGAAGGCATCTAGCTTCAAGCATTTTTTTTATCAACTTGGTTGTATAGAAGAGTCAAAAAAGAAAACAACCACAACCTTAGTACAAATAGTGGATGTGTAACATGATGAATGTAGCTTGGTGGGGCATCCTATGAGGAAAATGGTAAACGGATATGATAACGCTATAATATTCAGTGAAGCAAATATGTGCGTATCACACTCTTATCACAATAAATCACTTTATGTAGATAGCAATGTCAATGGATACCTAGTGTGAATGACTTTCCTTGACGACAGATCCTTAGTAAACCTCATGCCACTATTTACTCTAAAAGTAGTGAAGATAGACCTTAAGAGCTTGCATCATCCTATGACCATTACTTCCTTAGACAACAAAGTAATTAAAACTCTAGGACAAGTCATGGCGAGTTTCAAGATGAGACCTATTCAAAACTAGACTTGCTTCCATATTATTGAAGTTGATATGACTTGTCATCTCCTTATAAAGATGGAAGTTCTTGCACACGTATAATATCATTCCCTTTTTATGCCACCAATGCATCAAAGGCTATTGAAAAAGGAAAGAAATCTTCTTTCCAACTACTAGGACACTATTTAAGCGACATAAGGTAAGTTACACTGAAGCTTTTTTTTATAAGAATCTAATAGAGAAACATGAAATTGCCATAACTAGGCCCATAAGAGTTCCATTTCCACGATGGAAAAGAACTCCCAAAAGAGGAGAAAATCATATCAAAGAACAAAAAGTGTGGAAGAAAGAGAAGACGCTCAAAAGAGAAGAGGAAAAACGTAATTAAAATAAACTCCTATTACCACAAAGATGGGAAGATGGTTTATTGCTTATGATGGGGTACGGGGCTTGGGAAAACATTGTCTCTTGATCCTCTATCACATGAACCACCTATACCACCATTTTGTTTTCAAGTGGAAGAAGTAGAAAAGGCACATAGAGCATCACTTGTAAGGGAACAACTTCAAAAACAAGTGAAGCCATAATATAATGAGTTAGAGGAGTTAAACTTGGTTGAAGAATGAAAGACTCCTAAGCTACTATTTATAAGTAAGAGCCTTAAAAGAATAGAGAATAGCAATGATTTAGCTATTAAAGAAATTCCAAGATGTGTTCACTTAGACGTATGATCAAATGCTTGGATTAGATGAGAAACTTGTCACTCATGAGTTGCACATCTCTCTTGGAACCAAGCTAATGAAGTAACATGCACAAGTATTCCATAATGAAGTAGAAAGTCAAATAAAGGAGGAAATCAATAAACTCATTAAAGTTTGGTTCATCAAGCCAATACATCACTTAATTTAGCTAGCTAATGTGGTTCCCATGAAAAAAAAAGAATGGCGTAATTCGATTGTGCATGGACTTCAAAGATTTAAATAAAGCTTGTTTTAAGAATTATTTTCCTTTGTCAAACATTGATGCTTTTATGGATGCTACAATTGGTCATAAAATGTTCCTATTCATGGATGGGTTTAACGGATATAACTAGATAAAGATGGCACCTAGCGATGTAGAGAACATAGCTTTCATAACTCCATTTGGTAATTTTTACTATACAGTCATGTCATTCAAATTAAAGAATGCAAGTCCAACTTATCAATGTACCATGACAACATTCTTTCATAACATGATGCATAATTTCTTGGAAGACTACGTGGATGACATAATGGTAAAGTCTAGGAAAGCTTTAGATCATCTTGGAGACTTGAGAAGTGTGTTCGAGTGATATTAGGAATATAGGCTACACATGAATTCCTTGAAGTGTGCCTTTGGAATAATAATTGGTAAGATTTTGGGTTTTATGGTTCATAGGAAAGGAATAGACGTGGACCTTGAGAAGATAAAAGCTATTCAGCCTATGCCACCTCTATCAAATCAAAAGCAACTCAAAAGCTTGTTAGGAAAAGGTTTTTAGATTTGGAGGTTCATTCTAGCCCTAAGGGAGATTATTATGCCATTCTAAGCTCTTTTCAAGAAAGAAATATAGCCACCTAAGATTGGTTCAAGCTTAGTTATAAACATACAATTATATCATTTACATAAATGATTAGAGGTTTTCATTCATCAATAAGACATAAATTAAAAAGTTTATAAGTCTATTGGATGAAATCTATGAGATTAATATGTCTTGCATGGGAATTATAATAGATTACTATTATGATATCCCTATGCATTAAAACATAATCTCTAAACATTTCTGGATGATGTCTCATTGAGACTAGATATCAATGATGCTTAGAGACTAGTGCATTATGTGTTCCTTACTTGAAAAGTAAGCAATTGATCTTACAGGTTGAAGTATAAAGATACTTAAAACTAGAATGTAAGTGCTTGTTTTATGAACAATTGAAAATGACTTGTCATGATAAATGCATTTGGTATCCCACTTTAGTGTTTATGTAAATAATTATCATATGTTAATCATGTAAATACTCTTTAGACTTATAACATTACGTTGTCCTATATGTGGAGTGTTATATATTTGATCATATCTCTACAGGTCTTACCAAGGATGCCAAAACAGAATATGATTAGTTGTAGCATGAAGCATGTGAAGGCAAATGAGTACTTAAGAAAAGAATCATCACCCGAAGTGATTTAAGAAACATATCCTAACAGTTTTGGTTGATATTAGTTTGTTGAAATCCTTGGCCAAGGCGACATGGAGATAATAAAAAGAGTTTCATAAGTATCTATAAAGTTAATGATCTAACATCAAGAATGAATACAGAGTTTAATAAAGGTAAACATTATACCATGCTCTTACCATTTTTGAAATATACGATGAAAGAATGAATTACACTGATAGATTGTACATTGAAATATTGTTAAAGAATTCTTTGACTTTTTTAACAATTGAATAGACATGATGCATTTTTAAATATTAATCTTGGTCTATGAAATTGAAGTAAGTAATTTAATAAAGATTATAATTCAATTCCCTTGCCAATATGTTAAAAACCTAATAGGTCACACACAATAAATTACAATATGAATTAAATTGAGAGTGTGATGATTTAAGTTGGACTTAAATCATACATTAGGGTTTTAATCTCTAAAGACTCAATTAAAATAGTTTAATTAAATGTAAAGCCAATATTATAATTAGCTATAATATTAAAGCCTTAATTACAAACAAATAAGATAAATTAAATTTGATTTTAATTTATAATGACTTAATTATAATGGTTTAATTAAGTCTTGGGTCATTATTATAAAAAGTTATAATATTAAAGCCTTATTTATAATTTAAGAAGTTAATTAATTTAGATATAAATATTATTTTTCAACTATTCCCCATGAGCTAAAAAAAGAAAAATACATAAGTTTTTAAGTTGTAAAAAAAAACAAAAAATCCCTAATTGCAACCTCTTTTAAGAAATTTTGAAAAATAGTTTTTCAACTTTATGATTCAGTTAGGTGGAGTGCTTTTGTGTGAAGGAAATAAATAGTTATCCATTTTGCTAACACAAAGACATAATTGAGAATGTTTTCTCCTTATGAAGGTTTAAATGTAGTCATGTGTGCAATGGTTGGAGGCCAAGCATTTAAGTGACTCAAATTCTTTTCTTTTTTTGTAGTATTTCAAATGTTAAAAAAGGAAGAAGTGCCATTGTAATAGCCACATCACTTGGAAAATGTAATTTTATTTTTTTGATTACTTCTCTCTTCTAGTTTTATTTTTATTAAAACCACTAAGGTGATCTATAGGTGGTAACATAAGATTTTGTTTAGATTTTTTTAATGACTTTTCGTTGAGTATAACATAATTGTTATATATAATTATTTCTATGTTGTGTAATACCTAACAGTGGTATCAGAGCCTATCTTAGTTCATTTTAATACAAAATTATGTCTTATTATTGTTACCTTAATGCTTAAATTGGTATGAGTGGATTCAAATCGATAAGGATTTAAAATTTTTTAAATCTATTTTGTAACTATTTCAATTTTCTACGTAAATTCAATTTGTAAATTTTCAATCTTTGTTTTGAATATTTTAATATGATTTTTAATGTCTTAATTTTAAAAATTGATGTATGCATTAGATGCACAAAAGAAATTGACAAAATCATATTCAAATTCATAGTAATATGATGCGGTTTTGGTGACAAAATTGGATTCTATCTAACTTTGTTAATGGTTTAATTTTCATCTTTAAAAAGACGTTTTAAGGCCTCTAAAATTGCTGAAAAAATTAGGAAACAATGCACATTAGAATAATTCCAAGAGCATTGTCAACCAATAGCAAAAGATAGTGAAAAATCATGAAACCATGACTAACATCACTACTACCAGTAGCAATTTCAAGCCATGGTTCTAGCTAAGTATGACAACTTAAAGGAGACTTAATTTATGTAATTTGTTGCACTTATTGGTTGCCTTTTAGAGTTTGAAATGAGTTCAAAAGTTGCTTGATAAGATAACTAAAATTAAGGGATTAAATTCCTAAAATTGTGCCACGATAAAACCACATAAGCGATTGAAATAGTGATTATGTCGAGTATGAAAGTCATCGTTTTGGGATGTTTTGGGTTGTTAATATGCATTTGAAAATCATGAAAATTTAATATCAAAAAGATTCATATGTTAACCAACCAGAAATAAAAACTATAGAATTAATTTCCTGATTTATAGTCGTTTTAAAATCAAATACCATAGCTACACCACTGTTGCTTGCTATAATATTAAGGCCATAATTTTTGGGCGATTTGGGTAATCAATTTGCATCCAAAAATTAAGTAAATTTAATACAAAACAGTTCCATATGTTGTTTGTCCTAAAAAAATAAATTAAAAACTATAATTTCTAAATTTAAGATCTCATAAAACCACACAACAACAGTTATACCAATGCTGCTAACAATTGATCAATGCCATAGTTTTCACATTAAGACTTGCCTAACTTGCATCCTTAATTGGTACAATTTAAATTACAATTTGGCTATCTAAATATTTATGCAAAGGTTCTATAAAAAGGATAATTTTGACATAAGAGAATAAGAAATATGATTTCTAAAACCATGATTGTTAAAATTGAGATAATTAGCATCCATAAATTAAGGAATTAGATTCTTAAAATTATAGCACTCAAAACTA
Organism: Theobroma umbraticum; assembly: GCF_002168275.2. Lineage (NCBI taxonomy): Eukaryota > Viridiplantae > Streptophyta > Magnoliopsida > Malvales > Malvaceae > Theobroma > Theobroma umbraticum. The sequence goes on from NW_018397274.1 coordinate 2,557,990, forward strand.
CTCATTGGTTGATTGTAAATTATGAAAATAATTCCATAAAGATAATAAATTTTAACATGATAAATTACAGAATTTGATTCCTTAATTCAAAGATGTCAAAAAATTTATTGTAGACACCATAAATCAAGGAATTTGATTCCTAAAATTATGGAGTTAAAACAAATAAAAGCAAGTCTTTTATCATTAATAAATTTCCTTTAATTAAGGAAGGAAATTTGAATAAAATACTAAGACTAGTTAAAATTATCTTGTCTTATATTTTGATCTAAATAACCTAATAAGTTAGGTAAGACATCTAATCTTTAATTAGATTTTATTAGTAACATAAGTTACCTAAAATGTTTAGGAGAAAAAAATTGAAAAATTATTTTAACTTGCAAGATTAATTAAAATAATTATTGTCTTAGATCTTAAATACCTAATGCGATTAGGTGATGGAAGACATATAACTTTAATTAATTTAATTACTTAAAGTGTTTAAGAATGTACTTTTCAAAAAAAATGTTTAAGAATTCAAATTAAAATTGTTTTAATTTGCAATGGAAATTTGATTCCAATGCTAATAAGATTATGAATGGATAAGTTGCTAATTTTGATTAGTATACTTTCCATATATATATATATATATATATATATAAGTTTCATATATAGAAGTAATTGGTTATCTAAAAATTTGAAATTGACAAACTCAAATGGACAAAAATTGTTAATTTCAAATATCTCATATAATTAATAATTTGAATGAGACATGTCTTTAAATTTTATTCATACGATGGATGTATGTGGATGATTATGGACATAGGCCTAATATGATTATGTTATGGTGGAATGTAAATTCTTGGTATTTTTAAAATAAAACTTATGTGTCCTGCCTTAACTCTTTATGTCAGTTTGTAAAATTTTTTCCTCGTCTTACTCCCTCCGAATGTAACTCGAAGTTTTTACTTTTTTATGTAATTAGAATCATGATAGATTAAGAATTGAATTTTTATAAAATCAAAGATGAAAAATCAAGGCAACAAAGACGACAAGAAGATTACAAGTAGACTTTAAGAATGTTGTTTATAGTCCTATATGTTTGACCAAGCTAATTTTCTTTGATGGCTCAAGGAAATTAGTATAGTTAAAGTCCATAATCATCCAAAGTAATTTGCATGTGATAGATTTATTTTATGCAATCTAATGAGTGCTATGCAATGCAAAGTAATATGCATGTGATAGATTTATTTTATGCAATTTAATAAATGTTATTCATGTAAAAATGAGACTTTAATAAAAAAAGATAAAAGATAAATCCTTCATGAAAATATTAAGTTATGTGCTACACATGATTAAGTTGTCTTCTACCACATAGTAAGATAATTTGGTTGCTCTTTTATTTAGAGGTTTCTTGAGAAAACATAAGGCTAACTTTTACACAAGTATGTTTGAGCTAATAATGAATTGACGATTGTTACTTTATTGTTAATAAGAAAACTTAAAATAAAAATACATGAGTTTAATTGAATACGATAAAAGTATAAAAGCTTAATTGACTTTTTTTATATAATCTAGAAAATTATTTGAGTATTATCATTATTTTTTATTATACTCAATTAAATTTTTATATTTTATTTTGAGTTAAAAAAACTTTTATAATTAATGGTAGACTACTTATTGTTAATTAAAATATCATTTTGAAATTGTATGTCATGTGACATGTTGATACTTTATAATTAATGATATCAATACCATAATAGTGTCATATCAATAGTATGTAAATATAAAAATGATAATTGATATTTCAATTAATGATAAGTACTTAATTATTAATTGTAAAAATTTATTTAATTAAAAATAAAAATATAAAAATTAAATTAAATTTAATAAAAAATAAAAATTTATATACATTTTTTAAAATAATATAAGACTGAAATATAATAGGGATGGATGGTTTGATACAATCATTCTCGCGAAGGATGATCGTATCCTTTTCGAACTTGTGGCGCCAAAAAGATTAAACCCCGTCCCGTGGCTCATTAGCTAATATTTATTTATTTTAAAACATATAAATAAATAAAATAAAGTACTCACTGTGACACGTGGCCGAAGTTCGTTATCATCTAATCCATTTTAGACAAGTTTCCGTCCTCTCTCTTCTTCTTTCAGCAAAACCAGCTGAGCTCCGATGGCCATGACTGTCATGGCCTTGTCTTTCTCTCCACCTCTCTCTGTCTCCCCTCCTCGCCCCTCTCTCATTCCTCTTCGTCTTCCTTCTCCTCGTTTTCCCACTCTCACTCCGAAACTGAGAATAAGTATCCAATGCGCAACCAGAGACAACACAGAAGCAAACCCGCCCGCAGCATCCACCCAGAGCTATGATCCGAAGAAAGGAGTGCCGCTTTATAAGCCTAAGTCATACGATGTTCTTGTAACTGACGCTGCTAACTCTCTCGCTTTTGCTCTTCAAGATGGCAAAACCCGCCTCGAGATTGATTTCCCGTATGTTATTCGATACTTCTCTTTTTTTTAAAAAAAATTCTTTTGGAGGTATTTTGAGGCCTACACGAGCTTTTTCTTGATGCCCATCTCCCCTTTAGTTATGAAAAGCAATTCCATTTTCTCTGATTTTGTGACAAGCTTTGCCAATTTATGTTCACGAAATTTGCTGGCAAAAGTTATTTAGGCTGTTGTTTTGCTATATACTTTTTTCTATGGCCCCCATTGTTTCCTAAAATTTAATGCAAAAAAAAAAGTCATAATTGATTGAAAATGAGTAAATTAGTTACTTTTAAAAACAATTCTAACAAAATTGTTATATATAAAACTAAAATCTACATTGTTAATTTCTAAAAGTTTAAAAAATATTGTTTGCTTCTGTGTCCAAACGTTTTTTTTGCGTCGGAAACTAGTACAAGTATCAACTGAATTATAGCATTTCGATTTGTGATTGACTTTAGGAGTTCTGTTCCTGTAATGTCAATGTTGTGGTTGGCAATTGTTAGGGAAATAGGCAAACCTAGCGCTCATGCTCATGGGAGCACACTAAAAGGCCCATAGATACATGTTGCACACCATTTGAATCTAAAAATATAAACTAATAGGTTCTGGGGTACTTCATGTATAAATGCCACTTTTACATTCTACTCTTGGGAGGACACCAGAGGGGCTCAAAGAATGCGGTATCACCATAGTTGTCACACTCAAATGGAAACTTTGGCTTTGATAGAATGCCGACTCAAGCAAGTCAATATGATTACAACCAAACATGCATAATAATTAATACATGATAAATAACAGCCAACAAGAACACTAGATTTTATGTGTTTTGGCACTAAGTCTACATCCACAGGCAGAAACAATGAGATATACGGATGTTTCAAAACCCAAACCACACCCAAAGGCACTACACACCATAAAACCTGGAAGCCAAACTCTCAAACCCCTTAATTCCCTTTACTTACCAGAGGAACCAAGAAAGCTGACTTCATTTTCGCTCAAATTGCAATCCCAAAATTATCTTCTTTTTTTTTTTATCTTTGCAACCGTTCTTTTCCAATCCCATAATGTCCTTTGTTTTTTCCTCAAGTTGCCCTTAAGGCATAGAAACATAAATCAAGGGAGTTTGGGCCTGAGAAGGGAGACAATAAGGACGACAAATTAAAAGTGGTAGGCATTATTGAGGGTGATGGGGACAAAGCTTTAAGTCCAATTGGCTAAATTTTTTCAACCAATTCACGAAATATACTCAACTTAGCTTGAGAAAGTTTCCTCCAAGCAAACTGTTATAGCAAAATTTCTCAAACATTGCTATAAAGGGTTTTTCCAAAAAAGAAAGCGCTAAGATTCTCCTAGAAGTAGTTTTTGGGTTCTTCTGTAAGAGGCAGGGTTAGGGGTTCTTTTGGAAGAGGTAGTGTTCAGAAAAGGTGGTGTTGAGAGTTCTTTGGAAGAGGTATTGATAAGGTTCTTGTGGAATAGGCAGAGTTGCAAAGAAGTGAAACAGATTAGGGCAGACCCTGAAGTAATGATTGTTATGGTAGGTGTTGGAACAAGATATAGGAAATATGAAAAAGGAAGAAGGAAGGAATGAAGGAAGAGAGGAGGTAGGGAGAATTCTTGAGAAAGGATATGTGAACTTGCCAAAAGGTTGCAAATGAGTTCCCAAAGCCCCATATGTACAGGCTGGAGGGTGTAATCAATGCAACCAATGAAAGGATGCCAACTCATGAGCCATTAAAGTATTTTTTGATAAATGCTAAGGTTACTGTGGTTATTGCGAGTCTTATGACAGCTCATCCAAAAGCGAGCTAGAAAAAAAGAAGAAACGGGTAGCACTTGTGTGATTTAGGGAAAGGTTAAGGAGAAGAGCTCCTCAGTCACTTGTATGTTTAAGCCACCAAGCAAAGCTCTCTTAAACATCTCAAGAGCAGAAATAACCAAGAACCATGCCACTTGTTCCGGGGTTATTTTCAGCTCTCCGACCTTTTGTTCAATATGGTAGTGTGATACTTGTAAGACAACCTTACATAATATTGAGAAGATGATATATTAACAACCAAAATAAAATATCTACATTTGCATTGCCTCATCCTCTTGAACCAACATAGCACTCATCTTGGTGCTCCAAAGACTGGAGCAATTCTTTTCAGTGAATTTTCTTGACCTCACATCTGGCTTAGCAGATTTTGGTTATTGTGTGGCAGGTGCCATTGAGTATTGTCAGCACTACTATACTTTGTTGCTGTAGTAGTGTCATGTGTTTTGTGGTCTTTCTGGAGGTGCCATTGGTTGGAAGGCTATGTTGTGGTATATCGTGTCCTTTGTCTATGACTGAGATGGAAACTATGGCGGTAGCGAAGGTAGTGTAGGAAGCTTTGTGTTTAAAAGGTCAGATTAGCAGTTTGAGTTGCAACAGGGTTCTACAGTTGTATTTTGTGATAGCCAGAGTGCAGTTCATGAGAAGACCAAACACATTGTTGTTAAATATCACTTCATACATGAACATGGATTGCTTTGTGATGGTGTGGTCAGTAAATTTTGTTTTTTCTTTGAAGAGTATCCCCCTGGCATGTTGACGAAAGGTTATCCTTGCTTGCAAGTTCAACTGGCATGCGCTTGGCCATAATTCGCAGTTTGTGACAGCTGGGCATGTGTGGAGATGATGTAGGCTTTGAGAAATTTGCTATGATGGTTAGCTTGAAGGAATTTTTCAAGCCGAAGTGGAGATTTATTGTAAATTAACTGGAAAAGTTCAGTCTCTTGGAGTTCAAGCTTCCATCCCATCACCTTCGGCTCTGCCACTTCTAGTTAGTTGCCCTTGTGTCTTGTGAAATTCCCCTCATGCCCATACTATTTTGATCCATTTTTCATTTGCATTTTAAGGGCAATTTGGGAAAGAAAGGGAATTATGGGAATCAGAATAAAAAAAGCTGTAAAGATAAAAGGGGTAGTGATTTTTTGGATTGCAATTTCAGCGAGAAGGGCGAAGTGAGTGCCAAACACATAAATCTTGGTGTTTTGTTGGTTGTTATTTTTCATAGTATTATTTCTTATGCATGTTTTGTTTTTCTTCTGGCAAATTTATTTCTTTCATATTGACTTGCTTAGATCATTGCTCGAACAAAAATATTTGTTCATCATCAACTAAATTGTGTATTCCATAAAATTCTTTTGGTAACTTCTCTTTTTTCTGCGGTGAGACTTCTGGTGAGGTTTTTAATAGGCATTAGGCACTAGGCAGTTAGCTGGCTATAGTTTCATGCGAGTAAAGATGTTTCTCTTAACACTTAGCCTATAGAACTTACTGGTATGAAACAGCATGAAGGGGTTTTGTAGTGATTCCTGTAATTCTCATGTATGCTTATTTGAGTGGATTGTCCATTTGCTTTTTCATTTCCCTAATAATTTGGTCCATTTTGTGTTTTTCTGCCTTTTGCAGGCCCTTGCCAAGCAACATTTCTTCTTATAAGGTACCTCTTTCATTTTTACATTTCTATACGGCTAGTTGAATGGCCCTTCATGAATTTTCTTGCTCATTTTCAAAATTTTACTGCAATTATTTCTTTGATGCTGTCTTTAGCATCGCATAGGACGTTGCTTTGTTAACTTCAGTTCTTGCTTCTGTTCATAATCTGTCCATTTGTCTAAACCAAAATATAGTATTGTTAGCTTTGTTCTTGATGAAGTACATTCATGGATCATACTATATTGTATGATGCTGATGATTATATAAAGATGAAATGTTATTTTCTCTAAAACTAAGAGAAAGAAAATAAAAATCCCTAGTACATAATTTTCTCTAATGTCTGAATATGTGAAGGGATCTTCAGATGAGTTCATTGATGCCAACATTCAACTTGCCTTGGCCATTGTCAGGAAACTCCAACAAAAAAGGGAAACTCGAGCTTGCATTGTAAGAAGAGGCTTTCATTTGCAGAAATGTTCCGTTTTTCTTTCTGAAGATGAGCTTAATTTCTTACTGCCTTTTCAGGTGTTTCCTGATAAGCCAGAAAAACGCAGGGCCTCTCAGCTTTTCAAAACAGCTCTCGACTCGGTACTAAAATGACTTAGACAAGATTGCCTCCTATATTTCTTCCTATTCTGTCTAGATGGGCTCTTTTCATAGTGAGGGTTTTGTTGTTTATCGTTCACTAAAGTGTATGGAACATCTCATTGGCTCATTGGCATCATAAGCGTTTCATTCCATAGATAAGTTTCAGGGATTTACTCGGATTTCTTTTATATTAATAAATACTGAGGCTAATATTTAAAGATGCGACCTGTCAAAAACTAAAACCTGTTTATTGATCCAGTTACGGCTTTCACATACAGTCATTAGATTCTTCACCCTCTTGCCCTAAAATCAAAATCCTTTATTGATACACAGAGTTGCCTTTTGGACTTTTAGAATGATTTTAATTCTTGATTCTTCACTTTCAGATTGATGGTATATCTATAGGTTCTCTTGACGATGTCCCTAGTGGTGCAGTCACTACATTCTTCAAATCTATCAAGAACACTCTGGATTTTGATTTTCAAGATGAAAATGAAGGTTGTTCCTGAAAATCCAGCTCTATGTGAGAATTTTCCTTGCCGTCCGACTAATCAATGAACTGGGTTACTTCATAAGCTCCAAATATCCATCCTACTAAGCAATGAACTGGGTTGCTTCATAAGCTTCAAATATTAATATCCTCTTGCCATTTTCCTACCTTCACACACACAGAGATTGACTTTAACATTCTGCCATCTCTGGTGAATGCAGGTCGTTGGGAACCTAAGGAGCCACCAACTCTTTATATATTTATTAACTGTAGCACACGTGAACTTTCTGTTATAGAGAAGTATGTGGTATGTTCTTATACCTTATTCGGCCTTTAACCTTTTCCTGTGCCTATTTATTATCTAATTATACATTGGTTCATGCTTGACGTTGAAACTGTTGGCTATTTCAAGTTAAGCTCTTCTGCTTTCTTGGGTCTGCAAATCTGATCAGTTAATATACTTGCATAAACATGTCAGGACACTGAGTGTTTCAAACAAGAAATAACTTGATGCCTTTCACCATGGGATATATTGATCAGTAAACTTAGTTCTAGGGGTATAACATATCAACACAAGATTGTTGGCAGTCTTGATCTGAAATTCTATTTGTAAATTATGAGAGCATTCCAGAATTTTATTGTGCTTAATATCAGAAGTTGGAAAAAGCTTGTAATATTTCTGACCAACCTTATGCTATAAGTTAAATTAAATGATGGTTTTGTCTATCCTGATCTAAAATTCATTTTGTAAATTATGAGAGCATTCCAGAAATTTGCTGTTCTTAGTATCAAAATAAAATTGCCAAAAGTTTACTTTTATCGTTTCTGACCAATCTTTTGGCAGCTTTGTTTTCAGACTTCAATATCTAGTTGCAAGTGAATGCTCCTTTTTTATTTAAACCCCCTCCCTGCCTTCCTTTTTTCCTCTTCTCCTTTGTGTGACTGTGGTCTGAATGTGCAGGAGATAAATGCCCTGTCAACCCCAACACTTCTATTCAATCTTGAACTTGACACTTTGCGGTATAAACTTTACTACTTGTTCATCTTTTAATGATGATTCAATGATGAGTGAATTTACTTTTGATTGTCCAAGGCTGGTTATCTTCGCAGTGCTGACTTGGGTCTTCTGGGATTTCCTCCCAAAGATTTGCAATATCGATTTCTTTCTCAATTCATCCCAGCGTTCTATATACGAATCAGGGAGTACTCCAAGGTAGTTAATAGATAATCAGCCTACAGCTTTTTGCTCCACTCAGTTTTGTTTCTGGTACAGTTTAATAATGAACATTTTCTTTTCAAATATTGTAAGACAGTAGCAGTAGCACCTTTTGTTGTGAATTACAGTGGAGCACTATTTCGCCAATATCCTGGTGCGCAAATAAACCTTCTTAGCATTTATGCCATTTTAAGTTACGCCAATCCTACAGGGCTGTGCCATCTTTGCAAATAATTTTAATAGTGGGAATTATCTTTTTCCATACTGTTTTGCATCTCTCCTTTTAATCCCCTGTTTTTGTCATTGTCAGTGTGCAATATATGACCTGAAAAAGGATGCATATTCCTTGGAATCAGATCTGGGATGGGACTACATGTACTTTGCATATCTCCTCATCTAACTCAGAGTTTGTGCAGGACCTTGGCAGGTGATGCTTAAGCAATCAGATGGTTCTTATGCCTGTGTAGCTGAGAGTGCAACACGCTTCACTCTTGGAGAGGTATGTAGCTGCTATGACGTTTCAGCTCCAGGTTGTTTTCTTTCAGTTAACATTCTAGGCTTTTGGGCATATTATTTGGTTTGTTCTAGACAAAGGAAGAACTGTTGAGGGTCCTTGGATTGCAAGAGGAACAAGGAAGCCAACTAGAATTTCTTCGCAGAGGCTACAAGGTTTTCATCTATTTTAATTTCTCTTATAAATATATATATATATATATATATATATATATATATATATTACTGAGTATTATTTTGGGATTTGTAAATTAAATGCTCAAAGCAATATCCTCTATACCTCCCTAAACAAAGTTTCAACTTTGTTTTTCCTTTCAATATTGCCTCTTCAGGGTGTAATGTTCCACTGAACTTGAGCTTGTTATTCTCAGAAATTAGGTTCACATCTTGCATGGGATTACTCAAAAATACACATATATTTTGGCAACATAGTGTGGATAGAAAGAACCTAGGGAAAACAGGTTGGAAATTAGGTTTCCTTTCCTGTAACCAAGTCATCTATTGTTTCAGACTTCCACTTGGTGGGAAGAGGATGTTGACTTGGAAGCGTCTTCAGCATGGCGTAGTTGAGTAGCCGAAGGACAGTTGACCACAATGAGATATCACTGTATATAGATGGTGAAGATGCTTGATATCTTCTTTCCAACTATTTCTCTTATATTTCCCTGTAATTTATCCCCTTCTTTTACTCATGAGAATAAATAAAAAGAAAATTCTTTTGCTTTCTTATAGTCTTCTTGATTCCCTCCAGTGGAGAACACATTAATTGGGGGAAGAGAACTGAAATTCAAGTTTGTTCATATGACTTACTAATAAAGCATCAGTCTTATGTCAGGTTAAACTTAAATTCCTGTTAGCTTTTGCAGTGAACTGTTTCATGCCATGTTAAACTAGTCTTTCCTGTTCTAGCTTTTAAAATGTGGGCGACTAGATTTTGAAGGTTTAAATACTAACCATTCAATGTTTAATGCAAAAGTGGACAAATTGTATATATATATATATTATTATTCATTTGAAATGAGAAAATTTTCTCCATAATTTTGTTTTAGTATTATTGTCTCACTTGACGTGCTGTTAAAATGTTTTTATGTATGGATGAATTGAGTTATGTATGAATGGATTACATTATTAAATTTATTTAAGGTATAATGCTTGAAAAAAACTTCTGAACTATGAAAAAAATTCAAATAATTTTTTATTCTTTTGTTATGTCCAATTAAGTTCATATATTTTTATTATGAATCAAATAGACTTTTATAATTAACAATTGATTGATTATTATTAGTCAAAATGTCTGTTATTATTTACTCAAGTGATATTGACATGGCACTTATCATTTCATGTTTATGTGATTATCATGGATGATAAAAATAACATGTGATCATATTATAATACTATATCAACATATGTTATGTCATCATCAACTTTGACATGTTACATGTCTCATTAGTAGCATATGACATAAAATGACAAATGAAGTTTTAATTAATGGTAATTAGTCATGGTTATTTAGTCCTAAATAAAAGTACAAGAGTTTCAGATTTGAATGCAATAAAAGAAGAAAAGTTCATATACATTATGAAGTATGAATAGTAACTGTTTTCTGGTCAAAATTAATGTGAACTAAGGCAGTATTACTATACAAAGTTAAGTAACAGATAACAAAAGAGGTTTAACATCTAGTATACACTTTTGTAAATTTTACAGCTACATCGAGCAAGATTAGCTCAGTCGATTTTATGGCCTAGTTCATCTGTGTCAAGATCATTGAAGTTTGGTTCTGGTGGCTTTGGCAGCTTCATCAAGCTCTTAGGACTAGTTGTGCCTCTGTTCTTATTGCCACGAACGTTTGCTGCAAAGCGTGATGCAAATATAGTTGCACCAAGGCTGTAGGATTCTGCAGTGTTATCTCTTTGCTCAACCAAGGCCATTTCATCATCATATTCTTCATCATAGTCTAGTTCCTCCTCCTCTTCCTTACGACGAAGTTCTACAATTTTCCTTCTGGAATACTTGCGCCATGCTGTTTGGATAAAGCAGGCAGCCCAAGTCCTCCACTGCTGTGAGTAGAATCGGAAGGTGTGCTGAACCTGCCTACTATGAAGTCGCCTAAATTGACTGGAAACAAATGTCAACTCCTCAGCTTCCAAGGCAAAAGCCTCCACCTCACTTAAAGCCTTCACTGTTCGAGTAGATGATGGTAAGTTGGAACCAGCTTTGGGGTCAAGCGCCCAAGTCAATAGCTCCTCACCACAAAAGTCCCCTTCCTTCAGCAAACCTCTGTTGAAAAAGCCACTCCTCCCGCCATCTGTGGTCACACTCTCAAGGCGGCCTCGTATAATGAAAAGCATCTCATTTACTGGATCACCTTCTCGAACTATGTAAGTATGTTCTGTGTATAAACTTGGTTTGAGTCGCTCACAAATTGCATCAAGTAACCTCTCGTCCATATTGGCAAACAGAGGAACCTGCATACCATATCATGCAATATAAGACAGACAAAGAACAAATGTTAATACACTCACAAAAGGATATGGTATACTTGCACCAAAAGAAATTTGTGCATGGCAGCACTGCTGCAGTTTTCATGACAACGAAATTGATAAAACCACTAGCATGCTTAAACCTGCCATCAGTAGCCAGAACAGCAAGCAATATCTTAGATTTGTAGAATATTTACTTGGAAGCTTTTAGTTATGGTCAATAACATGAAATGGTTAAACTAAGATTCAGTTACAGATACACATTCCCTTACAAATAATCATGCCGATAACTTTAGCCATACTATTTGAAGCATACAGTTCTTCTATCTAGTGGCAAAGCTCAAAGCTCATAGTTTACAAGTCCATGAAAATACTATGGAAATTCATATATGACCACAAAAAGACATGAAAAGATTATTGATTGAAATCAAGAAAAAATCTACAAAGATCCTTACCCTTCGCACCAAATTCAAACAGAGATGACGCTTAATATCCCTCCTCAGATCTTTTGGTAAACTCTGGACTAAGTTTTCTTCATCAACTCCTCTCGTCTCTAACCATTTGTATTGGTCATAACGTCTAACTCGCTCCCTGAGATCCTGTGGGAGTGCACGATGATGCATCCACTGCTCAGAGTCACGCCTTTTGATCCTCATTTCCTCAAGACGAACCGTGAGAGACTGAAGGTAGGTCTGTTGCAATCACAAGAGACCTCAAACTTCAGCATTGTTGTATAGCTAACATTTTCTTTTGTTTGTTTGCTCTTCTTTCCAAGATAACCATATAATATTCACTTGGAAGTTTGCTGTCAGCCATTTCTGGCAGCTATGAGCAAATCATGGTCCTAAAGTAGCAAATATGAGAATTTAGAATCAAACAAAGCCAGATTTTGCTAACTCACACAAGAAGAGGTAGATGCAATCATCCCTAACATAAGTTCTGTAAAGAAATTTAATGTTTGGTCTATCCTTTTCTGTCTTTGCAATGGACATTGGTTAGGTATGTAAGGCTTCATAAGCAACCCTACCGATTACTAATCTGAAGTCAACCATACTTGGTTAATATACACAGTGGAAATTAAGGGGATAGAAAGCATTTATCTAAATTATCCAAAAAAACCATTCTGAAGCAACTTGTAGCAGCATGGTATCTCAATAACACTAATCAAACAATTCACTGCCATGAGCATATCTAGCACCTGGTAAGTTGAATGCTATAGGTTTATGGTCTGAGTGGCATATGTCTCCCAGACAAAGTGCTGGGTTCATGGTCTCAATGCTAGGTTCAAGCACTCCCAGGCTCATGACCCCCAAAAAATTGTCTATCAGAACAAAGGAAAGAAAAAACAAAGGATTTAATACTCATCTTGCAAGGGTTTTAAAATTTACCTGCATGTTTCCAATCAAAAGTGCAAAAAGGATAAGACCAAAAATAGCTATTGCTATGGAAAAGAGAACCTCTCCAGGATATGTGCTGGTTATTAGCCCCTGACCAAGTGTACTGCAGAAAATAAAATGGATATCAATGAGCAAAAACAACTTCCAGGAGTCCAAGAAAAATGCAACAAAAAAGAAAAGAAGGCGTTAAACAGAAACTGCACAAAATCCGCAGGAGATAATAATTTTATCATGCAAGAAGCAACATCATAAATACGATTGGAAATATATAGAGAAAGTTGCCAAGAAAAATAAAATTCATTTTCCAGTAAACAAGGCCTTAATTTTCTTTGTTTCATCCTGCTTAGAGTTGTCATTGAGAGTCTCGCCCTTATAGCTGTTTAACAGAAGTGAGATTCAGATTTACTCATTGAACATGAACATACAATTGAGGATAAGATGCAGAACATCTATGCTTGTGTCTGTAAGTGTTTGAAGACAAAGTGCAAACCTTAGATTCTGTAGGCCCCACCATAGGCAGTAACAGAATTTAGTGAAAAAGATGTTGGATGAAACAGTGCCAGATTGTATAGCTTGTGTGTAGATTCCGTAATTGAAGGGTGATGGCTGATCATGATCATCTATACCAGAACATTTACTACCAAGTATATTTTCACTGACCCTTTGCCAGTCTGCGTAGCCCTGCATATGCTTGTTGCCACAGTACAAGAAATCTATGTTGCACTTTCCACTGTCGATACAAGCATTTCGCCAGCATGTGTCATTACGCTCTACAGCCAGTAAGTACCAAAAAGCCCCCACTATCTGCACATTCCATCTCAAAGTAGTCAGATATTTGCTTCAAAACTGCCATACAAAATTGAGCTGGTACTAGCAAATTCAGAAAACATAGAAGAATACAAGGTTCAAAATCAATCAAACATTTTAATCTTCCCAGGAAATTGAGTCAGACCATCGTGCTGACACAAAGACATGAGTGCTTGTGCTATCAATATTTAGATATCTATAACTAGAGATCCAGGTCACTGTTGATGAGTTACATAACAAATTGGGAACACCAAGACTATCATTACATCTAAACTTGCCAGTGCACATAAGGAGCAGAATGTGAGAGGCATATATTGCAAGAATAATGCACTCACTTGGACTTCTACTTACAAAAGCTGGGATGTTCAAGCATCCAGAGTTCTCATGATCCATGGCTGCCTTCTTATTTACTCATGGATCCATTTTCTTGGAAATGGTTTCAGTATAACATTTTTTTAAAAAAAGGGCTACTAGTAAGATAAAATTTGCCCTGAAAAATATACCAAAAATTACAGGTCATATAATTCTTGCAACACATCTAGATGAGTTCTTAAGCAAAAGGCAGCTGATACATTCTCATCTCTTTTCTCCCTTTTTCCTTTCCCTCTCTCTCTCTACAGATAAGGTAGATGCATCCAGAACAGAGGGAAACCAAAAACAGAAATTATTTAACAGCTTGTGCATACCAATTGCAAACAAAAACTTACATGACTAGCAAGCATGTACCATAGCAGATAGTATGCAGCACCAGACCATGCTCCTTCAGCAAAAGTACCAGCTGTCTTTTTCAGTTCTGAAGTTAATGGTATAAAGCGGACAAACCTAGGGACATACTGAATAAATACAATGAGTAGCAATGCCTGTTTCGTAGCCCATACCTCTGAACCTTTTGATCTGTGAAGAAATCTCCACACCACAATCTGTAGACAAGAAAGTAGTTAAGGGAGATGAAGCACTAATTTCTCTTACTAAGCTGTTTGGAACAGATACAGCTGTATTATGTTATACAAATTAATGCTACATTTATAATTTTACAAAGGAAAAATAGAAAAGAGAAGAAACTATAACCCGTAGAAAATGTAAGGATTATTCAGCAGAATGCTTGTCATATAAACAACTATAATGCTACTTTTACAATGTAAATGTAGACTTGAATCTTTTGCTATAACAAAAACATCTTTTAAAGTCATTGCGACTTTTGCATGTGCACATTAACTCAACAACTTACAATTCATTTTCTTGAAGCATTTAATGATTCAGAGACAACAAAGAAATGACAATATTAAGGCCAAACTTTTCGGCATATTCAGTAAGTTTCAAGAAAAATGCTCACTTTTACCATGCATTAATTCTGTCTCTGCTAAGAAAGGCCAATGGCTTTTTATCCAGTGACATACTAAACACTATGCAACAATTTAAGTTAAGCTTGTCCAAGGTACTATCATAATATCTCTTCAAGACATTAGAATGGAGTTATCATGTACAAACTGTTTTTCTCAATAGGATATTTGAATGATCAGGATTCATGACTCATGCTAAAATGCAACAATAGAAATGTTCCCTGCTTATGTCACATTTTGATCTTTGGAATAAATGTAGCAAAGCCTAAAGTGCAGGCAAGAATGCTCAGATCAGCAGCATCACTTCTCAACCAGGCTCTCTAAGTAAAGATATTCTCCAAACAACTAGGAATATCAATCAGCAAATATTGCATAGTACCAGTCCAACTGGATGATTATACTTCCAAAAGAATTTAATAAGGTAGCCGATTATAATTGAATTTTCTAATTGACAAGCTCAAATCTAGATATATTATAAACATCTAAAGATTGGTGAAGCAAGTAGTTTCTCAAACCTGTGGCAGGGGGAGCACAGAAAGAAAATCAACAATGAAGTAACGACTTAAATATCGTGTGGCTATCTGTGCAGGATCTATCACAAGTTCACCTCGTCCGAAAACCCGCGATGATGGGGCAATATATGCTGTGCGGAACTGAAGACCCATGCGAATAAGGTAGAAAGTATCAATAATTGTCCGAATGGTTGTAGTTGTGACTCCCAACTTTACATCAATACCAAGGCAATTTGATAGATGATTGAAGAGGGGAAGATAGAAAAACAGTGGATCCACAGCTACTGAAAGAATGCAGGATACAACAAAAAACTTATTCCATAACAAAAGAGATCTATCTTGGGGGTCAATTATCATTTTGTCTGACACTTTGAGATCCTCTGGGAACACAGCTCTTGTGACCCCAGATCTAAGAGAGCGACCAAATGTTAGTAGTCCTTCTGATCCTCTCTTCATCCCCATTCTAAAAGATTTTGATGCATTCTTCTTTCCACGGCCACCAAATGTCAAGCCCTCTATATTAAATCTACATTTCTTCATTCCTCCAGTCCCAGATTGCATTGACATTGTGGAGTCTAAATCATCCAACCTAGATATGCAACAATCAGGCGCTAATATAAAAAAATTAATAATAGCCAACAACTTCAACCTCACTATATCATTTACTGAACCATAAATTCAGATAGCAAAGAACTACAAATAGATTATCACAGTAAAAGATAGCCTGCTTTCCCAAAAATTTTTTCACAAGGAAATATCATAACTGTTAGCAATTGTTATCAGGACAATCATATTATATTTAGTTTCATAGACTTCACTCTTCTGTTTCACAATGCAACTCGCTGTCAACTAACTATTATTTATTTCAGAGACCAGTTCTAGTTGATAACACTCTTTTGCATTAGAGATAACCATGAGCACCATTTCTTTCCCTCCAGAATCATAGTGGAAACCTGCAGGCTCTGTCAAAATGCTGACTACTCATAACAGTTGGACTGAAGAAGGATTAATTGTAGTAACTCTCCATCTTGAGTATAAATGGGGAAGTGTTAAATTTTCATATGAAGAGTAGCCTTTATTCAACAGTACTTGATAATCTAATTATAAAGTTTATGAGGTTGTTAGGCTTTTCAATTAGATCAAAGCTGCATTCTCAGGTAGATGAAAGAAATGACCTTAAGCACAGCGTTAGTGAGAAGAAAGTAATAAAAATTCAACTTCTAGAATTACATTTGGTAAAACGAAAATGATGACACTTTCATTTACATCCACTTATCAACCTTAGCAAGTGTTACAAATATATCACCTAAAATGTGAATGAGAAACTAGTAAGTCATCTGAAGCAAACTAATTGAAGGTACACTATATATTAATACCTTACAAATTTCTCCTTCTGACCTCCGATAAGCTGAGACTTGTAAGCACAATCAAACATTTTGCGGAACTTATTACATATATGCCAACATTGAATCCTGGTTTTGTGGATGTATCTATAATTACATCAGCTCCTGTGCAACAAATTTAAAGAACAATGAATACAAAAGCACTGAGGGTAAGTTCCAGCCATGAGAATTGTGATCCTTAAATAATATGTTAATACTGCAAGCTTTGGGCACCATTGCCAGGCTAGCTGATAAATATTGCAGTAAACTGTGGTAAACTTAAGCATACAATAACCTCAGGAAGATATATTATAAAGTTAAACAGAATATTAAGGGGCATTAATGAGACAATTGGATTTTCAAAGTTGCATTATATTTTCTAGAGTATCAGCAACAGCATTCTCACCTATTGCTTCTCTGTAACTTTCAATGGCGCATGCATCATGACTTTCTTGAGAAGAGATGTTATTCATGCAATCATGTAAAGTATTGTAGTGAAACTTCTGATCTTTAATTACAGATCCTAGAAGTCAAGTGTCCTAGACAAGAAAATATTCCCAGGGATCTTTTAGAAGAATAACCCTTCTATTGCAAGAGACTCTGACAAACAAATCATTAACTCCAAGAGATGAGGTTTTCACTAAATGTTTGGCAATTGGTAAGCATGCAGAAATTCGATAAGAGAGTAAACAAAATGTAGCAAGGGACCCAAAAACTGATCCTCGAATGTCTCAACCTTGTCTGGTCAAAGACATACTCAAATGATAATAGACAAATATTACCCCTTAAAATTTTGAATTAGCCGTTTCTTGCATAAAGCTCTTTCTGCCAGTCCTCAGCAGTACATAAACCAAAGAAAGTAGTTCTCCCCTTTGATTGGAGAGCAGAACAAAAAATGGAGGTTATCATCATGAACCATTGCAGGGGCTTCTCAAGACACTTAAAATTGAATTTAGGTCTAAACTACCTAAACATAGCTCTAACTTACCATAACAACATCCTGAATAGCAGAAAGAAGGTTAATCCTCCATGTTAATACGGTACGAAGAAGAATTTTGGCATTTTCAATTTCTTCTCAAATTAGGTGCAAAATTGGCCTAACATTTATTCAAGTTTTTTCCCTGGAAATTGAATCCCAACATCATCATAAATCTATGCCATCTTAATGCGTTAACGGGTTATCACTCCAGGAATTCTTAACATTGGGTTCCTAAATTTTTAAATAGGAAAATGATTTCATGTTTCATTTGGTGTGTTAGGGAAAACCATCATGAAATGCACCAAATCTTTTCTTCTTAATTTTACTAGTTTGTGGCACTCTTTATCTTTTTCCATTTTACAACTATAATTACAAACAACTCTTTATCTTGTAGCACAGTATAGGCACTTGGGATCCATTGGAAGAATGCTGATCTTTAAAAGAACAGAAAAGACAAATTAAATTAAATTAAATAAATTCCAATTTCATTCATATTGATCGTAGATTTGGTAATATGTGGAGTATTCTTATTCATTCTACCCTTTCACATGATCCAAAATTTTGGGAATGTTAACAAAGATTATGTAACCAGATAGACCAAAAAATGTAAAAGAAAAAATCTGGCAATCCAAGATAAATCATATATAATTCCGAAAGATTATCCGGGTTTTATGCAAGCTAAAAGGAGAAGACATATATGTTACATTGCATAATATTGTACATGAAATCTTCTAAAAGCAAAAGTAACTTCTGTATGAAATAACTTACAGCAACAATTTCCTGGTTGGTGCTACGTTGATACACAATGTAGGAGGATGATAGAAGAGAAAAATTAGGGCTTGCAGAAGGCAAAGAATGTGCCAAAAGAGAGACAAAAGTTTGTTTTATGGGAGGTTTGAGAGTTTGACGGTTATTATGGTTATTGTCCTTCCCAAAAGTTCCATGCAAACACAGGCACGGTTTCCATTCATATCAACATGTGTTGTGCCAAGAAAAAAGGGCAGAGGCATGCCATAAACCACCCAATAATGGTATTTTAAATGCTAAAATTAATTGATAATGCAACAATAATCAATAATAATTTATAAATAAGTAACAAAATTTCTTGTTACATTTGAATAAGATCTCAAAAGATTAAAAATTCAATTTTGAATTTTGACCCTTTATCAAAAGGACAAAATTCATTATAGATTGTTATGATAATATTAATATCTACATTATCATAAATATTAAAAGATTTAGGATTACTAAATTTAGATACTTTTGAGCTTACATTCCACTTTTAAAACAGTTTAATTTATAGTATTCAAAAATCTTCTTTGTTACCCAAATAATTAATTAAAACAACCTTTTGGTAAAATGCTTCTGCGATATTGCAAGGCATGCTTAATGCAAAAATGGACATTTTTGAAGGTGCTTGAAGATGATCGTGTGAGCAAAAGGTAAAATGAGGGACTTCATTATGAATTTCCAAGGAAATATCAAATTAATTTAAATACAATTATAAACAATAAATCAATTGACTTGAGCTAGCTCAAATATGTAAATACGTCAACACCACATGTGTGTGTGTATATATATATATATGTACCTTCAACTACTGTTCATCCCCTGCCTTCTACATAGCTTTGAAATGAAGGTAACTCCAAAACATGTTCTCACAATTAGACTAGACAAAAGGCTGAAAGGTTCAGTATACAAGTCAGTCAGGCTAGTTCTTTTCCCAGAAACTATTATACTCAAATGTTTTATCTTATTATGCAAACTATGTCATCCAATGTTGCCTGCCATGCAACCAGACAATTATGAGTTGCTTGGACTACTCCACACAAGCTCTTCCCTTGGAGTGCTCCAGAATGGAGACATGAATTATTGAGTATGTTGGTTTTATTTCTCATTCCTATCTTATCAGTTCCCGAGATTCTAAGGATGTATCTGTATACCACCAATAATATAGTATGAAGAAAAGATGGAAAAGCACATTGCCATGAGAAATATCCAGCTTGGAGTTGGCACTATAAATCTGGCACATAGTCATGCTCATGCAACAAAGCAGTCAATGAGTGCAATCCATCATAAATAGAGCTTGATCCAGGATGCATCCGATCACCATTAATAAAGGCATGAACTCCATTCTTGAGTTCAATCCAGCTACACCCTGGTAACTTCCTCACATTTTGTTGCCTCATCATATTTCTAACATCCAATACTTCTTCATATTTGCCTGCGGCTACATAAACATTGGACATCAATACATAACTACCACAATGCTCAGGCTCAAGCTGAAAGACATGCTTTGCGGCAACCTCAGCCATATCTGAATTTCCATGAAGCCTGCATGCTGCCAATACGGCCCTCCATACAACTGCATTGGCCTCAGTAGGTGATGTTAGTGCCAATTGATAAGCCTCCTCAAGCTGCCCAGCCCGACCAAGCATGTCAACTACACAAGTATAATGCTCTATGGTCGGAACAACACCATATCTTGACTTCATTTGCCCCAGGATCTGACGCCCTAGGCTTACAAAGCCACCATGGCTGCAGGCTGACAGGACTCCAACAAATGTGACATCATCAGGCTTAAAATCACTCTTGCACATGAGTGAAAATATATCCAATGCCTCACTTCCATAACCATGCATGCCATAACCCATGATCAAAATGTTCCAGGATGCAACATCCTTATGGCTCATCTTATCAAATACCAAGTGAGCCTCTCTTACACTCCCACATTTTGCATACATATCCATAATACCATTGTTAATAAGAACATCATCAATATCTTCAGAATTTCCATCTTTTGACAACCCATTAATAATCATATAGCCATGAATCGCCCTACCATGCATCAATGCTGCCATCTGAGTGCAAGAAGGAAACACAGTGGTCAAAGTGATCAAGTCAGGCCGAATGCCATCCCTTAACATCCTACCAAAAAGTCTCAACGTTTCATCATGATCACCACATTGTACATGAACAAACATAATCGAATTCCATGAAAAAATATCCCTCTCAGCCATCATTTTGAAAATCTCCAATGCTTCAGCAACAAACTTACACTTCCCATACATATCAATCAAAGCATTTGACACTATAATACTCGAATCATACCCCATTTTCACGACAACCCCATGAACGGCCCTCCCATTCTCAAAATCCCCTATCATTGCAAAAACTGATAAAACACCCGTAACCGTGAAACTACTAATCTCAACCCCTTCTAAACACATCTTTCTGAATATTCCCAATGCCTCATCAAACCGCCCAACCTGAGCATACCCATTAACCATAGCATTCCAGAGCACAACATCTCTTACAAGCAATTCATCAAACACTTTCTTGGCATCCTCCATGAATAAAAACTGCAAATAACACTTAACCAAACCACTGCCCACATACAAATCTGAGTCCAAACTTAGTTTAAAAACCAACCCATGAATCTTTCTAACCTCTAAAACCTCCATAATATCACAACAACCTTTAAGCAAGCAGGGAAACGTGTACTTATCAGGGAAAACACCAAGAACCCTCATTTCCCTGTAAAAGTTTAACCCTTTTAAGGGATCTTCATTTGTGACAAACCCAGAAATCATTGCATTAAGAGAAAAGATATTCGGGTTTTGAAGGGTGGTTTGGAATAAGGAAAGGGCATGGGTCATTTGGTTGCACTTGGAATACATGTTGATGAGGCTCGTGAGGGATGAAGGGGAGGCTTGAAGGAAGCCATTTCTGAGCATGTAAGCGTGGAGTTGCTTGCCTCCCGTGAGGTTTTTTTGGTGGGAACATGATTGGATGGAGGCAATGCATGTGGAGAGAGTGTAACGCTGTGGTGTGGGCGATGATAAGGAAGAAAATTTGGAAGAGGAACAGCAGAATGGATAAAGAGATTTGGGTTTGTTGCTCCTTTTGTTGATTGATGGTTTGGGGAAGATAGATCGTTTGTTCATTTAAGAGGAAAAGATCTGAAGATGAATGCTATCGTACGTTTCTATGCAGTTTGTTTAGAGCCAAATTTTCAAATGGCAGTTAAGCGGGACGATTCCTGGATTCATGGGGAAAGGGCTGCGAATAAATATTCTCATTTTTTTTTTATTTACAATTATTCATTTTCTAAGGTTTAATTTGGAATTTCCTTTTTTTAAAAAAAATTTGTAGAGATTAAAAAATTAATTTAGTATCTTCTATTAAAATTTTAATTTTTTTATAAAAGTAATATTCTATGATTTTTAATACCAAAAAATAAGAAAATGAATTCATTCAAAATAAATTTAAAATATAAAAAAAATGTATGAGTATTAGGTGTTTATAGAAGGGAAGAAGACATACTTTTAAAACCTTCAAGAAAATGAATAAATAAAATAGAATGGACTATGAAGGCAATATTACTTTACAAGTGGTTAATTATTTAATTTGACACTTGAATTATGAAAAATATTTAGTATGGTGCTTTAATTATTATTTTATTACTTTTATATATTTTTAGTAAATATTTTTAAGTTATATATATAAAATATTAGACTATATTAAGAATATCGTGTCAATAAGAAATGAAATATGTTTTAGGTTTATAAGTATCGGCTTTCATCCATTGAATAAGTATGTCTTTTAGATTAAAAATGTGAACTCGTGACTAATGGTATTAAAACCTACCCAACTCTTCATTGATGTGAGACCTCTCATAAAAGATTAGGATCGAAGTAACCTCAGATCAAGGTAAGTGTTTCTCATCTATGAATTACTTTATTTCTTTTATATATTTGTAATGAATATTCTTAAGTTATATATATATATATATATATATATATATATGAGACTATATCAAAAATATCACATCCATAAGAAATTAAATAGGTTTAGGGTTTATAAGTATATACCTTCATCCACTGAATAGGTGTATCTTTTAAGTTGAAAATGTAAACTCATAACTAGTGATTTTACAACTCTTCATTGACGTGAGACATCCCATGAGAGATTAGGATCAAAGTAACATTAGATCAAGGTGCATCTCTCTCCTCTATGGATGAAAGAGCCAATGCAATGATAGTGTTGTATAATTAGGTGGGGTAGGCATAATTGAGTAAGATAGAATATCATGAATCTCTCATCAGCACACATATTGCATATGTTATATAATTGGGTGGGGTAAGCATAATTGGATAGGATAGAATATCACGAATCTTACATCAGCGCACATATTACATAATTAGATGGGATAGAATGTCACGAATCTCACATTAGCACACATAAGGATTTGTTAGCTTTATAACTTTCTAATCGATCCCGTGTTTTGAAATGACAAAAGAAAATGATCAAAATTTATTTAAGTCTTGGAATATTAAGTTTAAACATTTCCTAACACTTTCTAATAAGTTTGAGAAGAAAAAAATGAAAAAGGATTTTGGAAAATGCATTCTAATCCTAATCTATCAATATATTTTCTTCATGAATCGATACATTAAGACAAGTATAGATAGATTTTAAAATCTATAAATACATATTCTTATGAAAAGTCAAATTCAATCTATCGATACATTCTCAAGTGTATCGGTAAAAATGTAACAAAATGCTTGCTGCCTTAAAAGTATCGATACATTTCTTGAATGCATCGATTTTTCAATAAAATGCTTGTTGCCTTAAAAATATCGATACAGTAGCAAATGTATCAATACAGTTTTAATAGAATGGCCCAACCCTTGCTTGAAAGTTCAAAAATATTGATACACGGTAAAAAACGATAAATCATAAATGGAATTCAAAAATAAAAAAGGTAATGTATCTATACATTCACATGTGTATTGATACAATATAACTGTTGGAGCTTTGAATGAAGAGAAGAATGACTATTTTCACATTTAATGCGCTCTTAACTACCTTTAAAGTTTCAGCAACTATAAAAACAAGCTCCCTCAGTATTTATGACAGTTGGAAGACTTTGAAACATAACTCCAAGAGAAGAATTCACCTCAAATCATTCAATACTCTTGTACTTCTTCTTTTGCATTTAAGTATTCTATTGTACAACTTATATAGCCATTATTTCTTATCTTCTTTCTTATCAAACATTGTACTTAACTTGCTATTTAACCTTCTAAAGGCATCTCAACTGCACTTTCATCTTTTGTTGTATTCACCCGAATGGTTATCCTTTAACTAATTGAAAAGGTGGAAATTGAGTGGTTATTACCTTAACCAAAATAAAAAGTAGAGTGGTTGTGCTTTAACCATAAAAAGGCATTGTATTAAACTCTATTTCAATAGTGGATTTTAAATTCCTTAGTGAATCTTAGGAAGAGGACATAGGCAATGAAGTTGAATCTCTGTAAAATCATTGTATTATTTTTCTTTTCCTTCTTACTCCTTCAATTTCATTTGTGTTTTTAATATTTCTCAATTTATAAGAAATCAATTAACTTTATCATTTTCAAATCCAGAATTTGATTTAAGAGTTGCTTGCTTCTGGCGAAGCTTCTAGCACTAGATAATAGGCATTCTTGTATGGTAGGAATACTACTTTATTTCTCAAAATTAAAATGGAATTTTCAAAATTAAAAAATTAATCCAATTCACTCCCTCTTGGAATTAATCACATTGAGCTTATCGTATTAACAAGATCACATAAGGATCCTCTACTTAATAGAATCATCTTTTGAGTTGAACATAGGGGCATGATAGCTGCACAATGTCAAGTAACTTTCCCTCATTTTTACAATCTTTTTTTAGATTATCGTCAACTCAAATATGAAACTTTTAAAATAAACTATTAAGCTTTAATTGTTTCAATCAAAAGCCACTTAAATCTAAAAGGGCTTGTAGTGAAGCAAGAAACTCAAAAAGAGAATAAAACAATATGAAATCCTATAATTGAAATCTTTGCTCCTACACCTTTAGGATTTGTCAAATCTTCAATCATTAAAGTGTTTAGCCTCTAATAGTAATCTACACAGTGACCGATAAGACCTTTTCAAAGATAAGATTTTACTTATACTAGCAAGTTTTGTTTCTAAAACAGAAAAACCTAAACTTCTTGTCGGATCTTATTTCTTTCAAATAAAGAAAATTATTTTTCTTTTCCTATTTTTATGAAACAACTAAGAAGTGGCTGAAGGCTTAGAGTTTTAGTTGGTTAACATAATATATTTATATAGCCAAACTAAGTTGTAACCCTAGAAACAAAATTTGTATTTTTATTCAATTAAGTCCTTGTGAACTTAATTAATTTTTAAACTTTAATTTGGTCTATATCAATTAAGTCCAACATAATTGATTATCTTTATTTAATTTCAATCATGTCACTGAACGTTTGTGACCCAGTAGGCTTGTAACATGTTGGCAATAAATATAAATCATAATCAAATATCAATTTGATGATTGATTTATATGTATAGATCATGAACGGTATTTAGCAACACATCATTACCACCAACATATTAGTGAGTCAATTAAAGAATCTGACAAAACCCTTCAATGATAAGCCTCTCAATATAATACGATTTTTTCATTAAATATCCCTTATATGTCATAAAGTATGGCTCAATGTCGACTTATAACATTCTATATTAGTTCTAATAATTCATGATTAACTTTATAAATTTAGGAAACTAATTTTCTTCAAATCATCATGATTTAGTCAAAGACTTTATACAAGTTAATCTAAAATTGAGAACAATTAAGATACATCCCCTTATATCACTTAGGGTGATAAATTCTCTCTTGACCACTCATCCACCTTTGTATGCGTCATGACATACCCAAAAAAATCCTGTTTAGGCATCTGGTAGCCTTTAGAGCTATTTGGGTAAAGTCAAAGTATGTCATTCTCTATACAAGATGACCTGGTGTCTGAAGTTCGAGGATTATTTGCATGACTATCACATGAGAACATATTTCATTGATACTTGAGTGAAATACCAAATAAAGTTCTAATAATGGATCATGTTTAGTGAACTTGTTATTTAACAAGCACCCACATGTTAATTTCAAGTATCACATATACTTCAATTTATGAGATTAATTGCTTACTTGCCAAGTAAAGAAGTTTAACATGTACCAGTCTTTGAGTATTGTTAATGTCTTGTCTTGACAATGCAATGACCAAGAACAATTTTAGGAAGAGGAAATTATGAGGAATAACCTTTCTTGATAAAGGCATTTTCAAAATAACCATCAAAATAAATTTAACTATTTTTAACCATATTTAGCTATGACTTGACAAAAATACCTTTAAAACTATTTCAAATAAATTAAATTATTCATCATAATTTCTTCCCATTTATGTTTCCAATTTCTCTCTCACCATCCCACTCTCTAATTTTATCAATTTTTTTATTCGGCATTCGTCTGCTATGCTCTCGATTTCTCTCTCTCGCACTTTCAAATTTCTATTTCTAGCACTTTCAAGACACCAAGCGATGGTTTTGATGTGCTTGGGTGGGTGGCCATTTGGAAATTTTGATTTTAGGTATTTTGGATAAATTAAAATGGTAGAAATGATTATAGATACTTGAAATGGCTTTTAATTAGATCAATTCGAGACCTAGACACTAATAAACTCAAAATTTTAAAATTTATAAACTTAGGTTTTTTTTTTAAATTTTTTTTATTTTTAGTCGAAATAGATGTTTTAGATAAGAAAAATTATGTTTTGATTTATGAAAATATGTTAGAAATACTTTAATCGGTGCTAAATTATTAACAAAAAAAACAAAAAAATGAAGAAAGTTGAGAAGATTTGAAGTTTTGGTTCATAAGTAACAACAACATTTTAGACATTAAAGTCTAACAAAATGTTTTTGAATATAACGTGTAACAACAATAATTTTTTTAAACATGGCGTGTACAATCATGACGTGTAACATGTTTTTATACATGGCGTATAACAAAAGTATTTTTTTTCAACATGACGTGTAACAACCTAACCATGGTGTGTAACATATTTTTGTACATGGCATGTAATAATCTAATTATAGCGTATAACATATTTTTGTATATAGCGTGTAACAATAATATTTTTCTTCAATATGGCATGTAACAACTTAACCATAGCGTGTAACATATTTTTGCACATAGCGTGTAACATCATGGTGTGTAATTTCATTAAGAGTGATTTTGTCCAACTTGGCTAAAAAAGTTAAAATTATAAAGAGAGCTATTTTTGAAAATATTTTATCTTTAAAGGTTACTTTTAAAAATGCCCCTTTTAGGAACATGATTTTCATACATGGAGATCTCATAATTGTAACAACTCTACAATTCTCTTACAAGACCTTTATATTCCATAGGCTTTATCCAATTAGTACTTAATAACTCATTATTATTGCATTAACATGAAGGGAAACCTTTATCACATATAGTTATGTGATTAAGTTTGTATTAAATGACAATACATATTTCTTGACCAATCCATTTAGCTCAAGGGCATATACTAATAGTTAGCATGTCACATGTTAATTTGGTAATATTGCACGATTGATTAAAAATTTTTTCTACTATTTTACTTTTTTTGTTTCTTTTATTCTTTTTTCTAGTTTCTTCTTTTTTCTTTATTTTCATTTTTTTTAATTCTAGGCAAGTCATGATGTCCAAGAGAGCATCTCTCAAGTTTATTGTAGATTGTAATATATGTATATGTGTATGTATATATACCGTTTGATCTATGTAACATTTTCTTACAATCTAGCTATATGATAAAAAAAATAAAGAAACTTTTATTGATCTCAGCTTTATTGAAACATTTGCTTGTAAATTCTCTAGAGGTAGTAGGTCTTTTATGGTTAATTGGGTTTAGACATGTGATTTTTTATGAGATAAAATGTGTCACATCTCATTTTCTGGAGAAATCGTGACTGGCACTAAAACTTATGTGGGTATGACCAACTAGACCTTAGTAAGCGTTTTAACGTCACTCTATCACCAATCAATCACATTTGGTTCATTTGTCATCATTATTATCATACAAGCATAACATGAGTCATATAATCATAAACATCTATACATAAGCGAATTATATAATTATTGACTTCTCAACATAAAAGGTGTGAACGCTTTCATTCATAGTAATTGTACCTAGTACATTTCATATAAATTTTGTAAATTTGCATCCTAGGTAATTATAAGGCCTCATGTCCTCATTCATAGCATTTACATAACATCATGAGAAATACCTCATCATTCAATGGCTTAATAGTTATCGATAGACAAAAGTTTATAAAAAGAAATTCAAAAACTCACTCGTCAAGCGAAATATGACTCGACTCCCTAGGCTACAAGGTTACTATATCACTTACCGAAGAAAGAATGAACCACATTACCGTGACACGGATGCTTAACTACTATCACTGATTTGCAACAAAAAAATTGAAAAAAACTAACGTGTGAATCACAAAGACTCTATGAGTGGATACAATAAGGGGACAAGTCAAGAGCCTAAAGCTTTTGCATAAATAAAGCATTTATATAACCATGTATGTATGATATTTAAATATGCACAAGTAACTTGTATGACAATGACCATGCTTTCAAACAAAATTAATAAATTCATTAGAAATAAATGTTGTTACTTTAAATCATTACATAGAGAATTCAAATAAACTATGAGAACACTTTTGATTCACAATAAAATCATTTAATCGTTTAGAAACCAACTTGAATGCAAAACCATTTAAATCACATCCAAAAAGGGCTAACTTATGAACTCATAGATCCAATTAAAATATTGAGACTTACTTTCTGGGGCTCGATAACCAAGCTTATAAACTTAAAAGATTCGAACTTGTCCAATCCCATTCTCATTCATTAAACTCATCTTTTTCTTACTTTCATATTAGACTAAGGAACCTTGTTCCAACCTTTTTTGTATATCAAATATAAAATCATTACTCGACAATCAAATATATATTCAATCTTAAGATAGTACAACCCTTATCAACCATGGGCCTACAATGTATAAACTCCATTACACCTTAGGCCAGCAATATATAAATTCCATTGCACCTTGGGCATTTATGATGCATCATAAGAATGGAATCAACGCCTCACTTTGTAAGTGAAATTCACACCTTACTCCAAAATAATGGCAATGGTAAAACCTCCATCACTTTTGGGTAACATAATTATATCATATCTCATATTATCATGTTCTCATACTTATATCATATGGTATTTATAACTTCATCACATACTTGGCATCATAACCTTCAATAAGTACTTTTTATCTTTTTATATGGTACGTGGAATCTACATCACATAGTTAACATCATGGCTTTCAACATGCATTATTTCTCATATTATAGGCTATTTGGAAACTACCTCCTACGCCTTAACATAATTCACATTATATGCCAATTCTCATTCATGTAGTATGTGGCAATGACATCACACACTACTTAATATGCATATCTTATATGGACATTCATATCTCATCTAACATGTGAAATTATTATCACATTATTATAGCATCTTAGCTTGCTTTAAGCATTTCATAGACATCTCATTGAAGTCGTGATTTTGGTATAAAAAACTGAAAGGACTTCTCCCTTTTTGTTAAAAACTAATACATATCATGTTAATAAAAATGCATAATACAATTTGGGGATTACATATCTTTTTGGATGAAATTTGATACATGTAATGCACTTGGTAAATGTCGTATAGAAATTTCATTAAAATGGTCATGGCATTTCTCAATGTAACAAACTTGAGTCAAATTTAAAAAAAGTGTATTAAATAGTTGTATTTATTTTCTACTCGCATCTGTTTGAAAGATTCTTTTTGAACAAGACGAAATCTGCACTATGGGAAGTGCATAGGTAGAAGATTTGAGAATCTTGACTATTTTTGTCGATTTATGAGCCCCTTGCTCTTGCCTGTTAAGGTGACTGCATTCATTAGTTGATTGTTTTAGGGTTTTAAGGTTTATGGAGACTAATGTGATATGCAACCAAGCATGCTGAAAACCAAGTTACATGTCATGTTCAAAATAATATTGTTATATGCAATATTCAAAAAAAGTTTAGTTTGCATGTAACAAAATATGCACAATTTCCAAGAAGGATAACATGCGAAAATGTCTAATAGGCATGGCATCTATCATACAAAGAAATAATGCGTCATGTCACAACGTTATCCCTTAGTATCCATAACGTAAACCATACAAAGAATACAATTTGTAATGAGCTGTAGTAAATAATTTTCTTCTTAATTTTCTTTTTCTTTGTGGTTAATGATACACACGTTGCACAATGATGAAGTTGTTATATGCCATGCTTAAAAAAGAAGAGATGGTACATTAATAAGTAATAAAAGAATGATTTTGAGATCAAAGAAAGAAAACTGGAACATAATTGGGACAGGATAATTGGATTCATTAAAAAGTATAAAAAAGCTTAACATAAATAATTATATACCTATATTAATTCATGGTATGGATCTAATAATGAATTTCACTAGGCATGTCTTTGATTACCGTGTCACCAACAGTAGTTTCCTTATAATCTTGGTATGTTCTTCAACAACCCAGGGAAATTTATATTCTTAACTTCTCCAGAACTCTTGAATTTCTAAAGAAATACTTAACCATTTCCATATGACTAACTAATATATGGATTTCGATCACTTTCAGGGTTGAGAAGAGACAAAATGGTACATTTTGAAGTTACTACCAGACTAGATCTCCTTGAACCTAAAAAACAATCCATAAAACATACCGTAAGAGCTTGCAAATTTAAATATGCATAGAGTAAATATTAGATATACTTGAATTCATACCCTAAACCCAAGAATTTGAAATATCTGAGTAGCTGGTTTCACATGTGATATTCTTCTAATGTTAATATTGTTACACATATGCATTTAAATCATTGGTTGATACAAGCCATGGCTTAAAACATGATATCATGCAAGTTATAAACCTTAAACACATTGAATTAATGTATGAAATTGAAGTAATTAAATATACCAACTTTCAAAGGTAACTACAAATTGTGTTTCATTAATACAAAACAATCAGTTCGACTCTCTCTTAACCTAATTTAATGGATTAAGTTATGAACCTTGAGTCTTAATTTATTTATAAGTCTCTGTCGAGTTTCTCATAAAAATACATCTCTCAATTAATTTACTATATGTCTATGTAAATTAAATTGAAGAAAGATTCATTAAGTTCATGCTCTAATCCTAGTTACGTATGGCTTATAGGTGTATGTCTACCTTATATGCAAATCAAACCACCTAATCAATTAAGTGTTTTCGATCATACACTATTCTATTTAAGGTCTACCTAAATCTCCTTCGTTAAGGTTTAACTTAAGTTTTCAATTTAATCTAATTGGTGATCAGGCAATTAGAAGCATTAAGAATAGAATTAAATAAACAACTTAAATTTATTAAACATAAGCCAAAAAGAGATAAATAAATCAAACAACATATTGAGTTCAATCATAATCTTAGATTAATGAATGAGTTCCGCATCAAGTCACACATTATCATTGAATAAAGTTTAAACATTAAAAACAAAACCAAGAAAACAAGAGAATAAAAAAGATAGAAAA
>NW_018397274.1:2589194-2589810 GCF_002168275.2 Theobroma umbraticum
TATATTCTTGATCTCCAAATCTCTTTGAATCCTTCAAATTCTTTTTAGCTTGAATGATTTTGCAGCTTAGCTCTCAATTGTTAATTTGGTATTTCATTCTTTCTTAAAGTCTTCCGAAAGGTTGTTTTTATAGGATTTTAAAGTTAGGTCAAGTTAAGTGAAGAAGGAAATCAATTCCAATAAAGATTTCTTCATCAGACTATGTGAGCCGTAGCCTACCTCTTCCAAAGCCACAGCCTTGAGCATTTAAATAGTAAAAATTGTAATTGTTCTAAGATTGCTGTAGTGCTTCAACTTCAACAAGATTTTTGACCACCTTCTAAGTCGAACTAGGCAAAGTCATAAATGAAAGTTATAGCTTTTTCTCTTAACTTTCCAATGATCTAAGAATCACTTAATTTGAAACTTTTTAAATAGAGTTATGGCCAAAATACCAAAATATATGCAGTGAAAATTTGTACCTTGAAATTACGTTTTTTCTTCCACTAAATTCTTCTTTCATCAAACACCTACAAAGCACAAACAAATCAATAACAACCTATCTTAATCACAATAACACCAAATTAAGCATAAAATTAGCTAAGATTAGACTGACTCACCTAAATTAACTAATTTA
>NW_018397274.1:2589820-2613219 GCF_002168275.2 Theobroma umbraticum
ATAAAATTTACTAATTTCTATGTATTATTACAAAAACTAAGCTAAATTACTATCCAAATTAAGCCCACATAACTCTATGATCAAATTGAAATAAGTGCTACAATAATCCATCTGTTTTGAAAGGACTCTTTTTGCCGATGGAATTGATTGAATGCCTTTTCAAATTACAGGTATAGGTTTGATCATTTTTTATGCCAAAACAACCTCATCCTTTAAATGCATCAGGCTGAGAAGTGGGAAGGTTCAAAATTTTCAATTAAACACTTTTTTATAAGGTTAACTTTCCTTTATAAATAGAAAACCATTAGAGAATAAGTCAATTCAGTGCAAAAATAATTTCTCAAATTGCTTTCTTTTTAGCTTTCTTTTTCAAGTTTCTCTTCTGAGTTTTGTTCATAGATTGTTTCTATAGAGATTTTGCTTGAGAGATGTTTCACCTCATATCTCCCTATATTCTTTATCAAAATTTTCTTCTCACTATTGATGTGGGTCATGGAGACCTTCGTTATCTTCTTTGATTGTACGCATGCTTCATTTTCTCATGGTAATGTCCAGGTGGTTGACGAAAGTAATTCTGAGACATTTGAACATATGGTAATGGCCAAATGTACTATGGAATCACTCGATATTAAAGAGATCTTGGATTATTTCCTCCTAATGAGGATGTGCACAGATTATTTTTGAATACTTAATTACCTCTAATGAAAAAGTGGTTGTTTCAAAATGGCTAGAGGTAACTAATTATTGAAGAATATTATGTCTTAGATTATTTTGTATAGTGTTATGGGGTTGTTTATGATCACAAAATTTCTTGAATGTTTTAGGACTTTGTTGATCTTGTGTTTGTTAATTTACGAGGGATAGTGTGAGTGAAAGCTAAGCGAGGATGTCAAAAAACTAGTTTATGGCATAAATTGTTCAATATTGTCTGAGTTCTTAACTCGTTGGTCTCATTGATTTAGTGAAGCATGTTGTTGTCCAGGAGAGCTGTGCAAAAGTAACCCTTAAGGACTTCTAGTTTCACATCATCCGCTTTTGGAATGACCACACTATTGACTAACAGCAGCCTAAAGCTTTTCCTACAGGATTTATGGTTTCTTGCAAATCCGTATAAGTTGTAACGAAAAGGCTTACGCTTCCTTGATGTCTCCATTGCTATGAGTAGGAACTTCGATCCCTCAAAACAAGTAGTTCATAGTGAGCTGAACCAACTGTTAATGATGATGTTGAAGACCCGCTTATCGCTCAAAAAAATAAGCAAAACTTCAAGTTGTCCGACCTTCTTGAACTCATCAGTAATAAACAACAGTCAAGGTAGAGGAAGCTTGACACAAGTAACAATTAACACAAATAAGCTCAATGCGATGTACAAAAAAGTTTATATTCTTAGGCACAATATTTATAAATTCTTAGTTGTTGCACACCATGGGTAATGACTAAGTTGTTTCATGCCAACCCAAAATTCATTTATTGTTGCACACCATGCCTCAACTTCATAATATGCTAAATAATAAACACTATAATTACTAAAATGATACACGTAATTCTTAAAGAAAAATAGTCAGTACACGTAATATGCATGCATTTGGCGAAATCCCAAGCGTTGTTACACACCATGCCCATTTTATCTCCATACCCTAAACCCAACAAAACCCTAAACCACTTCATCGATCAATATGGTAAATGTAAAAAAAAAAATCATAAATATCTTCCCTCGTAATATGAGAAGGTTTTTTCCTAAATGTCGTGTAGGTTTGTGATGGACTTTTATTACCCTAAACCTACAGCTAAAGAGTGTACGTGAATGAGCAAATTTTATTAACCATAATTTTGTCTCAACATATATATTCTTGGATCCAAACAATTAATTAAATTATTGAGAGGGTTATTTTCAAAAACACTTTATCTTTGAGGGGTGAAAAAAATTTTTTGCAACCAAGTCTTTCATCATTATAGGTGAGGAAATAACTACAAAATCAAGTAATTTGATGTATGCCATGTTGTAAACATGTTGTTACACGTCATATTAATTATATAATGTCTATGTCTGCATAAAGTGTAATAACAATCCATTTAAGCATGGCATGTAATAACAATGTATATTTACACATGTCATGTATGAGTAATATTACTTTATCTTTTACATAAAGTGTAATAATAGATGTCTTCTAGTTACTACCGTGAAATAAACACATTATGCTACTAAAGCATGGCATGTAGTAACAGTTGCATTTTAATGCATGGCATGTAACAATCAATAGTTGATCTCTAATAAGGAAGACAAAGTTTGTATGCACATAGTTTCTTTTATCCATAATGAGTTGGCACAATGTGGCACCATAATTTATCATTTCACTTTTTCAACAAACACAACTAATCGAAAATAAAAGGATTTTGCCATGCTATCCATTGTATTATTTTTATTTCCAATTCTAATTAATCCTATAACTAACAACATAGCAATTATTATAACACTCTGTTTAGCCACAAGCCGATTGGGTATTTTCTTAAAAAACATTAATTCATGTTTGAGCATTTTGTATACCCATGGCTAAAATTAAGCATAAAACACTTCCATTTCATTGAATGGCTTCAAACTAGATACAACCACGACAATTGTATTTCATTAAGTATGAGGTCAATCAAGAGTGGCACATTTTTTCAATTCATCGTACTATCAATGACATGTAGTCATTAGTAACAACAACTCACATGTTTTCTCAATCACCCTAAACCCAAATCAGAAGAATCTAAATTGTTCACATCAAAGAAAACATTTGATAAGTACACAAATATCTATAACATAAACCCATTTATCCATAAACAAGTAAAGTGTATAAAATTATCTTCAATTGACAAAACCAAAAATCTATCAAAGTAAATTCTGAAAAGATGTCAATTATCACAAGCCATAAGATTTTGGTGAAAACAAACTCTCCATGTATATTATTGATCCATAACATTACCTTATATGATAAACATTTAGTCCTGTAAATGTGTCTTTCACCGGATCATACAATTCTAGTTCGCTTGACTTTCTAAAATTCATATTGGCACCAAATGTGAAGTTCAACGTGATGGGGAAAAAGTCATACTTGTCATGAACCCTATCCAACTCTGTTTCATTTTATCCTTTTCCAATTTCCAAATCTTAATGCTATTTCCATCAAGATTTTGAGCAAAACTTGGGCATCCTTCAATCACCAACAATGTAACATTATGTTCACATCTCTGTTTTGCATCATTAATTGTTTTGATTACTACAAACTCGTTAGATGTTAGATGAAATCCAAGAATTTTGAAACATGAATTTTTAACTTCATGAACCCCACGACTCAATTTGCGTGTTATATTCCAATAAACGATCCCATCATGAAGAATCCTTGAAATTGAATTATAATGAAAGAAGGTTATCGTATGAAAAAAGCTTTCCATTCTTCTCTAAGTATTAGATTTCAGTGAATAGATATCAACGAGGACTTCTGATAAATATAAATCTACCTTATGAACAATATTAACAATGGGTTTGTACTCTTTAGTCGACTGATCATACCCAAATTCAAAAGTGCCCATCAAATCATAACAAATAACGTCTAAGTGAAAGGGCAAAGGAAGGATAGTTTCTTATACTCTCTTATACTTGGATTCCATATAATAAAAGTTTCCCTTAGCACAGCTACGCATAACTAGCCATTACAAGAACATAAAAGTACAAGATAATGTCTTGAAGAATGCTTTTTCTCAAGACATGTTAGGGAAAATCAAGATTCAATGTTGTTTTCTTATATGATTTCAAGCTCCTTGATTGAAGAGAAAACTTAGAACATAGACAAAGTTGTTGCATATCATTGGATTTATTTAGATGCATTCCGATGAAATAAGAACTTCTAAGTAAAGTGTTACAGGATTTCAACAAGCATCAAAATCGCACAATAGTTCTTGGAAGAAGTCTAGCCAATATCCCAATCATGAGATCATCCTCAAGTTTTACCGATCCCTTCTGCCTCTTCCGATTCTTCATTATTCTGAGCTTTATGAATTAGGAATTTGTGAGCAACTTTTCTGTGTTAGGAGTGTTTCTTATCTTATGGACTTCTATTTGCCTTACCCTCAGTATTTTAATTTAGGAATTGTTATAAGGTCTTATACAGAGTCCTAAACCATATTGTTGAAAAGAATTAAATGACTACACCTTTTCCTAACATTTATTTTAATTCAAGATTTTTTAACAATCACTCTAACATTTTTTTCGAACATCATGTGTAACACTGATATTTTTTACCATTGCATATAATAAATATTTCGAATATGACGTGTAACAAAAATATTTTCTCAAAGTGGCATGAAACAGCTTGCACCATGTCATGTTCTAATATTTTTTCCCCACTAATCGTTAACTAGAATTTTTTAAACGTCACTTATTACAAATACTTGTTTCCAAACGTTATTCTAAACATGGCCCTAAACAACATTATTTTAAATATGGTGTATAACATTGATATTTTGAACATTGCCAACAACTTTTCAACATTGTGTGTAACAACTTTTTTCTTTAAAATGCTATGTAATAACATTTTCTTAACATGCCATCTAATAACTTCTTGCATCATGGCATGCTGACAATTTTTTTATCATGTTGTGTAACAACATTTTTTGAAAATGGCATGTTTTTTTTTTTTAATAACTCATGCAATAACATTTTTTTAAACATAGAGTGTAACGAGTTATTTTCATCGATGCATGTAACAACTTTTTTTAAAAATTACGTGGAACAACTTTTTTAGCATATAGTGTAACAACATTTTTTTGAACTACCTTATTCAAAAAAACAATTTCACATGGTGTGTAACAATGTTTTTAGCACCTCGTATAACAACAATTAAAAGACATGACATGTCTTGTAACAAAATTGCACAACACTATTTTTCTAAGTGCTGTAAACATTCATTAAATTGGCAGCATAATATCAATGACAATACAAAATGTTCATATAAATATGTACAAAACAATAAGACACCTATTAAACAATACATAGTACAATTCCACAAATGTGTTGTTCTACATCACATGTGATGTTTTCCCTTTACTTACATGGACACTTTCTTGAATAGAAAACACATCCACATCATCCCTTTGGTCACTCCTTGATCTTTTTGATTGACAACCTATTGAAATTGGTCACTCACTTGTTCTACCGGCCTACCACAAACCAAGATTAGAATATATTAACTTATGATAAATATGTAAAAAAATTTAATAAATTATAAAAAATTTAAAAGGGTAACATTAATATCTAAAAAAGTTCATGAATTATTTAGGAAAATTTAAGTAAACCTTTATTCTTTTATTATGTTTAATCAAACTCTTATATTTTTATTTTGAATCAAATAAACTCATATATCTAACAGTTGTTTAATTGTTATTAGTTAAAATGTCACTTATTATTTTATACCATGCAATGTTGACGTGATATATTAATATGTCATAGTGGATAGTGACATGATATAATAATGTGGAATGATGGCACGCTTATATGACATTTCACTCTCCACGTCAACCAAAGGGCGGACACACGTCGAAGTGCATGGGCAGACCTAACTTTGTAGGAATGGTGTCAGATGACTCCACTCAATTGTTAAAAATCAATACAAGTATATTACTTATCTAGAGTTTTATATAGTTAATGACACTAATAAACCCATTAATATTTTTATAATTTTGTAAGAAGTGGGGTCAAAAACTCCAAGTAAATTTATCAAAAAGTAATTTATATACTAATATTTAAATACTAAAAGATACAAAAATTTCCTTATATAGTTTAAGTTTTTATTAAATAAGTCAAAACCTAAACTACTCTCTTCCTCATTCTCCAAAAATTCAAATCCTACTTTTGAGACCTATAGTGACGCTTCCTCTTGTCAATGCTTGGCTACATTTTTCACTCTCTCAAAACAACTCATCTAGGCTTTAATTATAAGTAATTTTCAACCCAAATTAAGTTTTTAAATACTTTATGTCTAAATATTTATTGATTAATTTAATAGTTTAAAACTCAAACAAAATTTAACTAAGAGAAATAGTTTTGCATGTTATATAATATCTTGAAATTATGAGTCTTTGTTTTGAGTTATTTTATAGGTATATTATTTGATTATTTGATTTTTGTATTTAACTCTATGTTATTTTTGGACGCTTATACTTAGTTCAGATCAACGAATAGAAATTTGCTAAATTGTTAATTGTTGAACCTAATAATTTGTTAGGTAAAATCATATTTTATTCAATTCTAATATTATAGTTTATGCCAATGAGAAATGAATAGTAATTTTAACAAGTTTTTGGATAAATAAGTCATGAAAGATACTTTAAAATACAAGAAATTATCTTACAAGACTCAAGACATAACGTAATTCTACTAATGATGGTACTTAACAATCTTCTAAGTAAAGTCATGTTGAATTTGATCTAAATACTCTCCCAAAAGATATTGGATTGAGGAAATTTTATTTAATTATTATTATTTTAGTTATGACACCACTTAAAAAAAATTTTAGATCCACACCTGTTGAAATAAGTGGTGTCACATGACACCACTCACTTCCTAAAAAGTTTTACTTGTTATACTATTTTTTTTTATTGAAAGTAGTTGTTATACTATTTATTTGGGTTTTGTGTAGTTAATATATTAATGAACTCACTATTTTTTTGACAATTTTATACAGAATGGGGTCAAAGGCTTCAAGTAAAAGTAATTTATATATTAATATTTAAACACTACATAGAAAGATAAAATTTTTTTTATAATTTAAGATTTTATTAAAAAAGTTAAAACCTAAACTACTTTCTCTATCCAAAAATTCAAATCCTTCGTCTTCTTGGTTCGCCCTCTCAAAACAACTCATTTAAACTTCAATTACAAGTAATTTTTAATCAAAATTAAGTTTTTAAATACTTCATGTCTAAATAATTTTTTATTAATTTGATAGTTTGAAACCCAAACAGAGTCTAGTTAATAAAAAATAGTATTGCATATCAAATAATATCTGAGTATTTCTTTTTTAATTTATTTTGTGGATATATTGTTTGAATATTTTATTTTTGTATTCAGCTTTATGTGGTTTGTGGATACTTATACTTGATTTTGATCAATGAATACAAATATGTCAAATTGTTAGTTATTGAACCATTTGCTATGCAAGATCATATTTTATTTAATTTTAATATTTTAATTTATGCTAATAATAAATAAGTAGTAATTTTTAACAAGTTTTTAGATAAATATGTCATGAAAAGATATTTTAAAATATAAGAAATTGTCTCACAGAACTCAAGTTTTGTGCAACAATTACATAATTGTACTCATAATAGTACTCAAAAATCCTCCAAGCAAAGTCGTGCTAAATTTGGTCTAAGTATTCTTCAGACAGATTGGATTGAGGAAAAACATTTTAATTATTAGTAATGACACCACTCAGAAAAATTTCTAAATTAGTCTTGATGTCAACATCATGTTAATTTTATATCAGTGTCATATCATCACCATGTGACATAAAAAGACTAATTATAATCATAAAGATTTATTTGAATCAAAATAAAAATATAAAGATTTAATTAAATATAATAAAAAATAAAAATTTATTTAAATTTTTTTAAATAATTTAAATTTTTCTTAAAAGGCATTATTCCACAATCTAATCTTATTTGTTTTAAAGGAGATGGTAACAACACCTAAACTAAATTTGACTTGACTGGTAGAAAATTGAAATACTATCTCTCTTGAACCCCTTTATACATATAATACATTGTGTCCCATGGTAGATGGGTCCGCTCTAATTGTGTTATATAGATTTGCCCATACATGAGTTGATAGATAAGTGATGTGTGGTAGTTGGGTCTGTGGCGTAGATAAGGCAACAGTTGTCCTCCCCACGAGGGGCGGAAAATGAAAACAAAGAGATTCTACATGCCTATGAGTATTTTTTTTGAATTGATTTGCACGAGCCACCACTCAAATAATATCATTCCCACATGGCAAGGCAATGCTGCTACCAACACCTTTAGTCAAAAGTTATGCCCCATCTCCTTTCTCCAATTTTTGCTTCAAAAAGAGTCCTTCTAGCTTTTGCAAACGTTGCTCGTGTCACTTAAATGGAATCATACTATTTGGTACATGTATTTACTCTTCTTATTTTCGTAATCACGAAATTAATCTAATATATATGAAATTTTAAATCTTATTTGATTAGAATTTTTATCTACGTATAATGTTGAGTTTTAAACTTTTTGTTTTATATTATTAAGTCATAATTTCATCTTATTTTGAATTTTGGTATTATAAAATGGCTCAAGTGAGTAGTGTCTTTGGAAGAGAAAACACCTTGTAACCCTACGTTTTGCTCTAAACAGAGTTAAAGATGGTATGAATGAGCATTCTTATGAAATTATTGAGAGATGATTTGGAAAACCATTTATAGAGATTTTTATTGTTCCTTAATACGTGGAAGTACGTAAAATGTTAAATCACGTAAATTTTTATATTTTTTTTATTTATTTAGATCTTATCTTTATTGTTTTTTAAACTAATTTCATAACAAACGAAATGATTATAAGGTTCAATACTTAAAAACAGGCAAAAGAGTTAGGATAATGATTCTAAAAATTAAAAACACAAAAAGAAAAAAGGCCCTAATCTTTTGCAATGATTTTAGGCAATA
Source organism: Theobroma umbraticum (assembly GCF_002168275.2). NCBI lineage: Eukaryota > Viridiplantae > Streptophyta > Magnoliopsida > Malvales > Malvaceae > Theobroma > Theobroma umbraticum. The sequence goes on from NW_018397274.1 coordinate 2,598,535, forward strand.
ATGGTTCAATATTGTGAAATGTTGTTATCAATTCAGGAGAAAACTTATCCTCAATAGGGGCTGTCTCCTGATGTCAAGTTTCTTAAAATTTTCTCCCACAGATTACATGGTATTGTTTTGTCCAGACATGGGGAAGCTAGTGCTGCATCAATAAATAGGACATGTAGCATTCACTTGTAATTATTTCACAAGCAAACATCAAACTGTAGCTGCGGAAAAGAAGAACCCCTCAAAATGGGCTCCATCTAAATACTCTTTTTATCATTCCTTGGAAGTTTCGTGTATGGATCTTATCCTTCAAACCAGACATTTGTCATGTATGGTTCTCTGATGATTCATCCAAACTTTTCCCCTCGTACATTTTGTTTATACATGCTTCAAACTTTATGCCCATTTCTTTTTATAATTTACCCTACCCCTCTCTTGTAACCTTTCTTCCGTATCCTTTGAAAGTTCAATATCAATGTATCTTGATCATTTTATGTTCATGTTTGCATATGTATATATATTTCAAAAACTTAAAGAATGAAATCGTATTTAGAGTTAAGAATCGTTCATGAAGTTTCATGAGGCAAGCGAAAAATGACATTGACTATGAGAAAAATATAAGTACCGAATCAAATCGATCTCTTTCCAAACATCCATATCTAATTTCAAAAACTTAAACCAAACACTAGCTAAAGCAATCACACGCTAAAATGCTTGGGGTTGAGAAACAATCACTCAATCAAAGTGTTGGTAGTTTTCATTAGGAGAAGTGTCAAAACATGGGAACACCCAAGGTTTTAACTTTTCAATTAGTTATATGAATAGAAATGTCTCTCCTTTATCTTATATTAACCTCATGTATCTTAATTTACATTTTATAGAGTGCAGTGCCTTCCAATAGCATGCATCCTTACAAAACCATATATTAGTGGTGCCTCCCGAAGACAGACGGTAAGAAAGGAAAAAGCCCACAACTTGTAAAGTAAAGAAAGTAAATTTCAAAGACATCAATTGGTCAGGACTTGAGAGAGGAAAAGGGAAAGAGTATCCAAAGCCTTCATTCTCAAATACTCAAATGTTACCTCCCCTTTTATCCCTGTTCAAATATCCCAAAGGGCTAATTACTCCAACATCCCCACCCACCCCACCTTTTGGTAAAACAAAAGACCCCACAAAGCATAAGCACCATCCATGTTCAGTGTTTCACAACCTGCCTAAGCACACACGCACAAAAGCAGCAAAAGTTGAATGTGCACTAGACACCATTATCACAATAGCAACATTCCACCCATAACCATTTTTTTGCAAGCCAAAATTTGCCTTTCCCTTTCTTCTCTCTGTTGACAATTACAGCCATTTCCTCGTTAGGCGTGTAAAGTGTAAAGGAAAAGATGTATACACTTCTAAAATAAGAAGAAAGAGACGACAGAAACGACATCGCAAATCTGGTTTACGACTTGCGGTGGATATGGCCACTGACTCTCTGTGAGAGTATTTTAATGGCCCCAGCGTAGACCCAAGCTCCATCTATCTAAAGTTTGAAAATAGATGAACCCTTAACAATTCAAAATGCATGAAATTTTTGGTTTAGTATAGTAGGTGACTTTCTCTTTCAAGTGAGCATATATACTTAAAACTCAAATCTTTTCACATTCAAGTATAGTATTCGACTCAATAATAAGTATACCTAAAAGATGGAATTAATCGAGATAAGAGAAACGGGTAGTGAATGGGATCAACCATAAAAGAAGGCTTTTCATGTTATCACCTTTTGAAAAACAAAAGGTCCAAAGTCAATCATTCCACACAATAAAAAACGTTTTATGAACAAAATACAACAGTATAGTTGGGGTGAAACATTGTTTGTCTAATCATCATGACCTTTGGTGATATTCCATTTGGATTCAAATATAGTTAGAATGGTTACATCTTGATGGAAAGAAAACAACTGTATATCTTTAATTATTTACCAAGTATAACAGGAAAATGACATTCCAACATAACATCTTGCTGCTTTCCCTAACTAACAAGTTAGTTTTTGCTACTTCTATAAGTTACACATGTAAACAATTCTTTGTGATGCATGCTTATTGTGTTGAAAATTGGTTTAAAACTAGGGTATTGACAGCAACATCATCACAATGTTAGTTCATTGCCGATGGAGTTAAACTCTATTCATCAAATCATAATCTTAAGAGAAGGTGGGGAAGAGTTAGACTTAATCTTGACCCAATGTTGATATCGTGGAGATGAGAGAGATAGGTGGTCTAACTTCAATATACACTTACCCAAGACGATAGCATTTCCACTATCTATCTCACTTCATCACTTTAGTTAGAACAGAAATATCTATATTATTTTAATCAACATCTTTTATATACATTAAACTTACAATATTATCTTTTTAATAATCAGATTCTTATAATCATATTATATTGTAAGATATCAAATATCTCTTAATTAATATATAAAAATAATATTATCATTATTTTTTTTTTGAAATTTAAAATAAATTTTTGAGTGAAAGAAACATTATTGTATTTATACTTAAAATAGCATATAGATGAGCAATTAAGAGTATTGATTAAATCCCAATCCATTTACATCTTTTCAACATTTCAATGATTATCAAAATAATAGAAACCTTTCAACTTATACCAACAACTTGATAAGAACCCAATTGACTAATGATATTAACAACAATAATGTTTTAAAACTTTGATCCTCCAATTATAAATCATTCAAAGTTGAATGCTTATTTGCTTAAGCTAGTGACTAACTTATAAATTATCATTGTTTATGCTAGTAAGTTGGAAAATTACTGGTATTTTTATATTTCACTGCTTCAAAAGACTATCATTGGTTACACCCAGTGCCAAACTGAACACTTAAGTCTGCTGTAAAGTGCAAAGCAACCTTCGAGCTAGACCTGTCACTAGTCGTGACTTAGTCCGACTAGGCCATGACTTAAATATGTTTAAAATAATTATAAAATTAGTGAGTGAAAATTAAGTAGACGGACTTGACGGGTCGAACCTAAACGTTAAACTTATTTTGTAGAAATGTCTATTAGATTTAGCCCCGTGACTTATGCTCACATTTAATTAACATTATATATAAATAATCCTTTCAAAAATAATTTCTAAAGTTTAAACGTGATTTTTACATTATTAATATTAGATTTACTTAAAAATGATACTAATTTTTTTTAAGAAAATATTTTTTATAAAGCCATTCAAAGAACAACAAAAAAATCATTTTTTTTACATTATCATCAAAATAAAAAAATAGTAAAATTTTAAAAAAAACCATTTTCCAAAAAGATAACTCATCCCCGCGAAGAAGCAGAGGATGAGTGATAGAATTTGCTTAGTTAAAGTGGTGCACGCGCTAAATGTGGCGCGTGAAGGAAAACACACTCCCTCCATTTTCTTTTATCTGTATTTTTTTTTTTATTCCTTAGATATGACTTTTGTCTGCATAAAACTTCCTCTTCAGTCAAAGCTCGAAGGCGCCTCGGGGACCCTCCTTTGTTCCTTTTCATAATCCTCATTTGCCTAATCACTACCGCTGTAAACAGGGAAATCCCATTAAAATATATTATCAAAGGCTCACATTATCAGATTTTCTTCTCATTATCCAACTGTAAAGCAACCTCACATTGGATACAGGTAGCAGTGACATGAACACTTGGAAGAAAAATACAAAAAGAATACACATTAAGAAAACAAGGAAGGAAAAACGGAACCCCATTTCCAACTCTTTTTTTTTTCTTCACTTCACCATAATCCAGTAACCAAACCAAGAAAAACTGAGATACCCAGAAACTGAAACAAGAAGAAAAAACACCATGCCTTCAAGGCCTTTGCCTCCAGGTCCAAACCTACCAAGACCAAGTTTCATCAGCAAAACAAGAGTCATATTCCTGATCCTAACAATCTCATCTTCAGTGGTTATTCTGTTTACAATAATTTACTTTCTTTACCATCTTTGGAACTCTCTTTCAAACCGAGCTAAAACCATCCCTTTTGACTCTAGTGCTCCTCTTAAGCTCCAAAGGTTTTGTTACAAAGAGTTAAAGAATGCTACCAATGATTTTGATGATGCGAATATCATAGGAAAAGGTGGTTCAGGTACTGTCTTCCGTGGCATTGTCAGAGATGGTAAACTGTTTGCCATCAAAAGGCTTGATACTGTATCTTTGCAAACTGAGAGAGAGTTTCAAAATGAGTTGCAGATTCTTGGTGGTTTAAGATCATCTTTTTTGGTTACCCTTCTGGGGTATTGTGTTGAAAAAAATAAGCGTTTGCTTGTTTACGAGTATATGCCAAATAAAAGCTTGCAAGAATCACTTTTTGGAGACGGTCAGTTGAGCTTGAATTGGCAAAGAAGGTTTGATGTTATCGTTGATGTTGCTAAAGCTCTTGAATTTCTTCACTTCGGTTGTGATCCACCAGTGATACATGGAGATATTAAGCCTAGTAATGTGTTGCTTGATTCTGATTTTAGAGCAAAGATTTCAGATTTTGGATTGTCCAGAATTAAAGTGGAGGGTGAGTTCGGAGTGGATTTGTTTAGTCAAGATTTGGGAAGGAGTCAAGAGCTATGGAAGAGCCAAGAGTTACCTGGGAATTTGGGAGGAACTACTGGTGAACAGACTCCAGCAATTGGGACTCCTGTGGATAGTAACAACAATGAGGTAGACTTTGCACTTGCCTTGCAAGCTTCTTCTTCTTCAAAAAATAGTAAAAAATGTTATAATGTTAAGGCTCTGAATTTAAATTCTTTCAATTACAATGCTAACATAGCTAGTGACAGTGATTGTAAAGTTGGGAACAATGGAAAAGGGAAGGAGGTTACTGATGTGGATATTGCTGGTGATGATTGGAACACTAAGTTTGTGCCTTATGATGATGAGTTTGGTAGCATTGATCATAGTAAAGAGTTGAATTCTAGTGCTAGTTTGGGTGTTGATGTGGCAGCAAATACAAAACAATGGGGGAAGGATTGGTGGTGGAGGCAGGACGGGAGTGGTGAATTGTGTAGTAAAGATTACGTTATGGAGTGGATAGGGAGTCAGATATGTCCTTCAAATCCTGATTGGGATGATGAGAAACAGGCCACTCCTGAAAAAATTGAGTTGGACAATTCAACTCAGTTGGAGAAGTTGGACGATGTTAATGAATCCCAGGTACAAGGACTTGGCTTTGAAGCCTTGGAAAAGGGTTTTGAGAAGAAAGAACCAAAAGGAAGGAAAAATCGGAAAAAGAAACATAGGAAGATGCAAGAATGGTGGAAAGACGAGCATTTAGGTGAGATAAGCAAGAAGGATAGTAAGCTGAAGCAGCTTAAGACAAAGTGGAAGAAAGGATTTAAAATGCCACATTTTGATCTGGGAAGGCGGTTTTATTTTCACAGGAGAAAGAAGTTTGGGGAACCAAATCAAGATGCCTGTGATGCAAATGGAGAGTTCAGTTTTAGAAGGGGATGGAGGAGAAAGAACAACAATTCTGTTGGAAGTGACATGTGGAGTGGGGATCTTTTTAGTCGTGAGCTAAGCAGCACAACAAGCATGAGGGGGACTTTGTGTTATGTTGCGCCAGAGTATAATGGCTGTGGCTACTTGATGGAGAAGGCTGACATTTACAGTTTAGGAGTTTTGATCCTTGTGATTGTGTCTGGTAGAAGGCCATTGCATGTTCTTGCTTCACCTATGAGGCTTGAAAAGGCAAACTTAATAAGCTGGTGTAGGCAATTAGCTCAATCTGGAAACGTATTAGAACTGGTAGATGAGAGATTGAAAGATGAGTACAGTAAGGAGCAGGCAAGCTTGTGCATAAATTTGGCACTTAGTTGCCTGCAGAAAATGCCTGAGTTGCGGCCAGACATTGGGGAGATTGTAAGGATCCTGAAAGGGGAGATGGATCTCCCGCCAATCCCGTTTGAGTTTTCTCCATCTCCACCATCTAAATTATACAACAGATCAAGGAGAAAACAGAAGGCAAATGCAGAGTAGTTTTTGGTAATCCTTTCAATTTTGCTTCTGTTTCTGCTGTCAAATTGGGGGGGTTTGGTGACTGTTGAGTGTAATATAGCAGAGATGATTGGAAGCTGTTCTTCAAAATGTATATGGGGGACTGAAGGTGTGTATCACGATGATTATGTTGTTTGTATATTATATGAATGATTTGCACTTTCTTTTCTACTAACTTGATGTCGATCACTTAATTGAAGTTCGATATCTTTCCAATATCTCTCTCAAGCTTTGATGGTCTGTGTTTCCTATATGTATTTCGCAAATTCTGTATATCTACTCAATATCCGGTAAGTCCCATATGCAGCTTTAGCCAGTTATGAAAATCTAATGATGTAATTGTAGCTTGATTTGGTAGGAGAATGGTATACCTCTTCAGTCACATACATGAAAGAGAGACATGAAACGGAGTCCGTTAATTTAGTTAATATTATCTGAAGTTTTTGCACCTGAATCTGGAATCCATTTTCTCAATCTTCTATAATTTGATAGTTTTTCTAGGTAGTAGTTGTGAATTTGTCTTAGAATCTTGCAGCAAACATTCATTTCTTTTGTTTGTTGTGAATACATAACCTGTTTCACAGCCTGTGGCATAGTTTGAAAACTGGAAGCATGGGGTCTTGTTTTTCTGCAAGCTACTCATGTACTGTCCCTCTCCTCTCTGCTACATTCTGCAGCTTTCGCTATTGTTGGTGCATATTTTTCAAAAAGCATTTCGGTGCAAAACTTTTACCCGTAATGGTTAAATTCCATTAAACAACACTCTCTTCACTAGATAACAAAAGTGTAACAGATTACATCCAGCTGGTTACACAATCAAAGAACAAGAACGAAAGATTCAGACTCCACATTTAATGCTTTCCCAGGGAACAAGCTCTCACTATAATAAGGACAAAGACACTGCCCTTGAATTTTGGGGTTGAATATTTTGGTGCATTAATGGAAAAGCTTCTACTTGTGGAATACCATATTTAATTGTGTTGGTCCACCAGCCTTAAACACATTTTACTTCGGGTAGTTTCAATTCACCACTCGTTTTAAGTTCCTTTGAGACACACATGATTGCTGCTGTAATTTTTGGTTTCTGTTTGCTGTCTTGGTACCGCACAAGTCAGTTTCCTATAATCATGACCACGGCCTAAAGCTAATCACCATAAATCATTGAACCTTGGGGACTACCATGGCTACCAGGTAGAGTAGACACACATGGTAACAGTGTTAACAGTAAACAGGAGTACTTTATCTTTGTCCTTTCTTTTTTGTGTGTAGGATAAGAGATAAACTCGTTGCATTTCATGTCAATCACCTTAGCTTTATAAAGGATTTGGAGAGGTTGGGACTTGGGAATGAGGAGTTCAAAACTTCCTTTTTCTTTAGAGGTAAAATGTGATTAGTCACTACCATGGCCTTTTGGCTATTTGCTAGACCAAAACAAATTGCAATTCAGTCATGTATTGTATTTGAAAATTATGCTGTTACTGTTTTGGTTCTTTTGGGTGGATGAAATGTAGTTATCAAGAGTATGTTGTTTTTTCTTTGTCTTTGTGAAGGAAGAACGGGTTCGGGTCTCAAGGCAAGGAAAACACATGCTTGACGCAAGGGCAAATATTGCCTGCTCCCATCTATCTTCTTTCCCCTTCTTTTCTGACAAAACCTCATCAATACCAGAAGAACATCAACCCGGTGGTTCATCCAACACAGTACTATATTAATAGACAGTGTATCTGTTACCTGTTGTAGTTTAAAGCAGAAACGACAAACCTAAGTTATCTTCTCTTAAATCTTAAATTTGCTTTGGAGCACTAAACTCGGAGCAATAGGTTCAAACATGCCATCACACGAACAGCCCAATGGCTTAATATAGATCTGTCTTAGAGCAGTTGGCCAAGAATTAAATATTTTTTCCTGTACGTTGAGGATGGGGTTTGACATCTCCTCTCCTCTGCTATATACTTATGGTTCATGCCTTGATGACTATTGGATGGGAGTGGGGTGCTAACCTGGAGTTTGAAAATTTTGGGCCCTTCCATTTAATTCAGACATATATATTTTGATACCAGTCATTTCCTACTGTGCTCAAGAAGTGTAAATTGTCTTCTGTTTGATACAATTCACTGTACCTCGCAAAGCTGATATGCAACCCCAGTTCCAACTTCAGCTGCAATCCTTAAACCTAGTCTCTCCTCCCTTCATAATGGCCGGCCATTGTCATAGGTTCCCATTTCCAGCTACCTGCTAATTCATTCCACAAAAATAGGACATAATTCTCCAGGTAAATAAAAACCCACTGAACCTAAAGGCTTTCATGGTTTGGTCAGGTTCGACCCTACTGCAACTTTCCATCAAGGATTCAACTTCGCGTAGCCTTGGTTTGATGAGTGGGGCAAATGTACAGTGGCCACAATGTCGAGTAGCTGGTCCCAAATCGGATACCGATGCCCCTAAAAGGAAGTCAGCATTATTATCAAAAGCAACGTTTGCCGGAGATGTGACATTCACGTGCAGTAAGAACAGAATTAGTCAAATTTTGTTCAGAGGATCAAAAATAAAAAAAAATTAAAAATTAGCATATTACATTTAAATAATAATAAAAATTAATTTTATATAATATATAAATAAAAAATAAAAACACTTAAAATAAATTATACTCAATAATATTTTATAGATTTATAAAATATAATGTATAAAATATAAATAATTAAAAAAAATATATAAAATTTCATACAATAATTAAACAATATAAATAAAAAAATATAAAAACTTTACTTTATTTAAATTCACAAAATCATAAATCTTTTGTTTAAGGAACGAATGTGTTGTAGTAGTTAATTATATAAACAAGATTAAAGTAAAATAAAAGAAGAAAAAGAGAAGACAGAAAGAGAGAAAGAAGTGTGAATAAATTTAAATTAGGATAATTTTGATTAAGATTTATAAGATTATTTTATTATTAATTATTCTTATTAATACATAAAATTTAAATAATTAAATAAGATATATAAAATTTCACATAATAATTAAATAATATAAAGAACAAAAACTTATTTTATTTAAATTCACAAGATAATAAATCTCTTTTTTAAAAAATAAATATTTAATTACATAAGAAAGAGTAAAGTAAAATAAAAAATTAAAAAAAAAAAAGAGGAAAAGAATGAGAGAGAAAGAAGTGTGAATAAACTTAACTTAAAGTAACCTTGATAAGAATTTGCAAAATCATTTTATTATTTATTATTTATATTAATTATTAAATAAAAAATATTTTAAAGAATATTAAAAATATATAATAAATAAAATATTTCAAAATTTTTGAAGGACCACAGCTTCCATAAATAAACTTTGTCAGAAAATTATTAAAAATATATATAATAATTAAAAATTTTCAAAAATTCCCCACAACAATGCCAGCCTCCGCCCCTGCGTGCACGTCTAAACAGATTGATTTAGGCAATTTATGCAATTGGTCAGTCACCAAATTTTTAAGTGTCAGTCCTTTTCCTTTTGACCAATCTAGACGTCAATCTTATTGGAGAAAAATCTGGCCAAAGGGCTGCAGGGGTGATTGAAAAATCTAAGAGTACCCGGTCCTCTCCCTCACTGTACCATACCATTCTATGTGTAGAGGAAATTTACCAACAGGTATGGCCAACAAGCACTTCAAATTAGTCAGAGCAAGCTCACATCGATAAAAGGAACTGGCCTTCCAGGCTTGGAGTGAAGAGCCAAGAGAAGAGGCAAATTAGTGAGAGTTCAAATCGATCACTTCATCAATGAAAGGCTACCAATTTGGCTAAATAAATTAAGAAAATGATAGAGAAACAAGCAGAAGAGATGTTACATTTTAGAGGTTACAAAAAATGCAGTTCACTAAGCTTGGATAACCAACTGAAACTCCTGCTAGATCCACCCAGATCCAAACCATATAGAAGCTAATGCCACAGCCAAAGCCCTCAAGCCGAGCACGCCCCCAGGCAAAACTATCTGCGCAGCGGCAGAACTGTTTGATGTATGGTTGGCAACGGGTGAGGCAGCTGGTGAAGGCAGTGGATGAACAAGGACAGAAACTTTCATGCCATTGAAGCACTGGCCATTCCCACAAATGAAGTAGTACCTCTTGGACTCATTGAGAGGTATAAAATCCTTGCCACTGCTCCAGTTTCCTAGTGCTCCTTCTGTCGTGCAGTTGTCATACCCAGTTTGGTTCACTTCAAACACATTGTATTGGTTCTTTTGATACCTGAAGGCTGGAAGGAAAGACAGAGTTGAAGATGGTATTAGACCAAGGACCCTCTGCCTATGTCAGCCTCAAAATACAAAGACTAGATGCAATATAAACATTCACAAACAAAGTTAGTCAAATCAGAAAGCAGATTCAGGGTAGATGGGTACTTTCGTATTACCCCAAAATCAATGTTTTGCACTTCATGCTACCCATAATCATTTAGTAGTGTTTAACTTAGAAAACCCACCGTTCCCTTCATTTCTCTGAAAAACAAGAAAATGAAATAGTACAAAACTACAAATACAAACACAGATAGTTAGAGAAAGAGAGAGAGAGAGAGAGAGAGAGAGTACAGATGAGGTCTCCAACATAGAAGGTGTGGTTGTTGGCCCAAAGGGTGTAGTTGATGCCAGGGTTCCAGCCTTTGTTAGCACCGACAATGTGGTCTGTGGCGGTGACAGTGCCAAAGATTAGAATGAAGCACAACAGGATAAGTTGATTTGAGGTCGATTTCAACATTCTTTGGCTCCCTTGTTGGTGTTTAGAAGTAAGCAGTTTGGTTTGGTTACCCTCTTTTTCTTCGCTCTTCTTTCTGATTTCTATTTTCCTTTCTTGGGCAGAACCAGCAATTATTGTGAGGGATTCAAAGATCATTTTGAGTACTGTGGGTGAACCGTGGGTCCCCTTCTTACCCGTTGGGTTTGAATCCAAATCTGAACAACGTCATTTTCTCCAATTTTTTAATCCCGGAAAATCATTTCCATTACAACATGGAATCTTTGCTCCATTATTTCAATCCAGGGTGGAACCCAAAGCTGAAGCATGCTTGTAACTGTGGGTGCCAGGTGGCCCCTCCCATTCTGGACCTTCATTCGTGGGCTGGCCTTTTCGAGCCCTTAAGCCTATCTCTTTCTGAAAGGTGGGCATTCCACTTTCTAATCTTCATAATGGGTGTCATGTGAGGGAAAGAGTTCCTGGATGGCCGTAGCCTTTAGCTCAATATGGGTTCGGTTCGTTTCAACATGCAAAGGTTGAAAGATTTGAATTATGTTCTTTATCTTTTTAATTATTTTTTTTATTTTTCTTTAATATTATTTTTTCTCTTCTTTTTTTTTTAGATTAGATTTGATAAAATTATGTAATTTTCAAGAGTAATGATAATTAAAAATTTTTATTTTCACTCTAAACTCCTTTCCACCAGCTCTTCACCTTTATACTATTATCATCTCTACTTGTTCCTAGATCTGAATCTAGGGTGATTGCAAAAACAGTATAACATATATAATTTATATCTAGTACTCAAGCAAGCATGAGGAATTTCAAATGGCCATAGAACCAATCAAAATGAAAATCTTGCATGTCTCATGTTTTAAGGAGTCAAGATTATTAAATCAATTCATGAGTTCTTTTTGATAAAACTTTATGCATAAATAAGTTTACACTAATTCAAGATCTACCATAATAAGAATTTAAAATGCAGCGTACTTGATTTCTAATCCATAGTTTAACAGTAAAAACAATATTGATCAAATTAACTACTGGTCTTTAGTGCATTAAGATCTTCTTTTCCTTTTCTTTGTAACTCTCCAAAGGGTAAGATTATTATGTTTTGTTCAGCAAGAGAGGGTACCTACCCTTTTCTTTATATAATGAATCCCTAGTCCCACCCATCATAGGATATAAAGTTTCCTACATAAACCTACATAGTAAGTCTACATTTATTATATTCTTGTATCACTATTGCATACATGAATTAGTAGATTCATGCATCACTATTGCATGCATGAATTAACATATTCATGTATCACTATTAATTACATACATGAATAAGTAGATTTAATTATAAGATATAATTAATCGCTACTTTATCAAGACCAAGTAAGTTTAGCTTATTTCATAAAAGACAAAATAGATATAAATAATGTAAATCCATAATTTTGTATTGAGAAAGTCTAACACTTCAATAATAAAACATATAAAAATGAATACCCTATTATGATTCTACAAAAATAGCTAACCGATATCAAGAATATAGGTAACATTTGGTATTTTACAATCAAAGTGATTACAAGGAAGATAACATTGTAATATTTGGTACATAAGCAAAGTAATAGTTAAAATGAAGGGAATATGATATTACGAGGTTTGGTTTATAAATATTTTATTAGAAATGTAATGTCAATTTTCAAAATTATCTTTATTTATTAAAATAAAAAAATTATGAAAAATAACCTTTCTCATAAGCCCAATTCAAAAATCTTTTATTATAATTTTAATTATTTTAATCAACTTTTGACATGATTTGACAATAATGCCATTTAAATAATTTCAAACAAATTAAAATGATTTCAGTTTTCGCTATCCCATCATCTAGATAAAAATTTTAAATTAAATCTTAATTTTTCTCTCTTACCAAATATTGTCTATCTCGCCATTTAACTCTTTCTTGCCATCCGAAAAAGTAAAAATGACATCAAAGTATGTGTTTTAGGTTTTTGGATTTATTAGTTTATTCATAGAACTTAAAGTTGAGGGGTTAAAATTGATTAGACATATTTATAAATTAGAATACTGTATGACTTTGACAACTTAAATCTGACTGCAAGCAAGCAAATCAATTAGTTATTAGGTATTGCATTCTGATTTTTAAGCATTACGATACTAATTTTTAAACATCGTGTGACTTAATCTTTGTGTCTTTGATTTTTCAGCATTACATTACTGGTTTTTAAGCATTGCATGATTATATTTAAATATTACCTAAGTCACACAATGTTTAAAAATTAGTCATGCATTGTCTTACTAACAAGTCACATAATAATATATTAACTAGTCATGCAATATTTAAAAATTAGTCATGTAATTCTTAAAAATTAATGATAAAATGCCTAAAAACTAATTATATAATGTTTGAACACTATTAAAACTACTTAATTCTATTTTAAAAAATCAACAACTTCAAATAATACATCATATTTCATTTAACATCATAATCAACGAATATGCCTACTTAGAGAAAAATGCTTAAAATGCTTAAAAGTTTTTCTTTATATATCAAAAATCACTTCAAAATACTTAAAAATGTTCAAAACACTCAAAGGGTTTTCTTTGTATAACAAAAATCACTCCAAAATGCTCAAAATACGTAAAAGTTTTTCTTTTTGATAAGTAATACTCCGGAGATGAATGGTATAGTGAGAAAAACTCAGAAGATATGAGTCAGTTTGAGACGCAAATCTAAACATATGAATCAATTTCATTAAGGGTAATTAATTAAAATTAATTTATCTTAGTTAAAAATAGTAAAAATTATAGAGAAGGCTATTTTCAAAAACACTTTATATATGAGAGATATTTTTGAAAAAAACCCTATTAAAATGCAAGTTTAATATACTTATATATTTTTTATTATTAATTTTTACATACTATCATCTCGTAAATATATTTTTAATGTCATATATTTTATTTTTATTTTTATTATAATCTTGTATATTTTATTTTTATTTCTTAATATAATTTCCTATGTTATATATTTTATTTTAATTTTTTTAAAAGGTAATATAAATTTTATTGACAATTACCATCCATCATCCAACAGAGAATGACTACTGAGAGTAATCAAGAGACATCCCTCGAAATATATATATATATAATAAATTATAATATTACAAAATATCTTTAATAAAGTAACAAAGTTGAAAAGTAAAAATATCTTTAAAAATATTACAGAGTGTAAAATAATCAGATTTTGGACTATTATGGCATTACATCCTTTGATTATACTGTGATTGTATTACAATCTTATATTATAATGATTTGTTGTGAAATAAACACTGTATTGTAATTTAATTAGACACATTACAGAGAATGTGCTCTCATTTACTTCATACCAAACCTTAGCTTAGAATGAAAACTCTCATCTCAAATCTCACACTCTAAATTGAAAATTCCGCTCTTGATTTCAAATTTCAATCAACCACATGCAAAATAAACTAAACCTGAACTTAAATAAATATTTGATTGTTTAAAGAGAATAAGAGAAGGGTTGGGGGAAGGGTTTAAAACAACCTACCTCATGGGAAGTACTTCTTGACACATGAATATAATTTAATAGTTATTTTGACATGTGTTTATAAAATTTCTTGTGATTATTTTTTTTCACATATTTTATGTCATGACAATTCTTCCGTTAGTTAAAAGAGTTAATGGTGTTAAAATTTCCGTTTAAATAAGAACTCAATTAATTGTAAATAATTGATTAAAAACTTAATTGATTGTAATAAAAAGATATGAATTCATTTGGAATTATAAGGATTTAGTTTGTGTGCATGGATTCAAGGGTCAGTCTATGGCTGCTGACTGCTTATGGCGGAGATCTCATGCACGAGGACGACGTTTCAAATTACTTTAGCAGTTAAGAACACTATATTAATTTAATTTG
>NW_018397274.1:2613229-2613771 GCF_002168275.2 Theobroma umbraticum
TCCGATGAAGTGAGATTTATGATACAATTATTTTTTATTTTGTAATTCAACATTATACATATAAAAAATTATTTATCTTATTTTAATGTATGTAATGAGAAATACTTTTATTTCGTATTATATCATTCGTATCATAACTTTCACTAAAGCATTGATAATTTGAATTTGAGAATTTTAAAATAAAATCTTAAATTTTATAGTTGAATGTCCATGTTTTTGCATGTTAACTTAACTTAATTGTAATCAATTTACACTGTTTTAGCACAAGGGCGACGAGGATTTATCAATTTTATAATTGGCTTAAACCCTACTACTTATAAATAGCAAAAGGAGAAGAAAAAGAAAAAGAAAAAGAAAGAGCAAAGGAATAAGTGACGGGCATTGCTAAAGGCATTTTTTATTTGACAAATGAGGTACAAAGCTTATAAAAGATGCACGAGTTTGGTTTAAAATTCAGACCACTTCATGAATCAGTTAAAGAAACCCATAGCCTCTACAAATTACTTGGTAATTGGCACTGGGATTTTACTAGTAATATGCAT
>NW_018397274.1:2613781-2613893 GCF_002168275.2 Theobroma umbraticum
ACACATGATTTTATCTCTAAGAAAAATGAAAAATGAAAAAAAAAACAATACATTCCCGGAATTCAACTGGACTAATGATTGTTATCTCCTGCTGTGAACTTAAGCATCGCCA
>NW_018397274.1:2613993-2614107 GCF_002168275.2 Theobroma umbraticum
TATAAAATGGGCCCAAGAATACACTTTATGGTCGCAATGCATTGAATTGAACCTATATATATATATATATTGAGATGACCAAATTAATTATGGCATAAATTGACATTTTTATTT
>NW_018397274.1:2614117-2614931 GCF_002168275.2 Theobroma umbraticum
TGCTTAAATTGAAGGGCCAGTCTTTGGCTGCTGACTGCTTGTAGGGCCCTGCGGCGGCCATCCAGCGAGGAATATATGATATCTCATGCATGACGACGTTTGGAATCACTTTAACACTCGCAGAAAAACTTTTGTAATTATAAAAAAATAATTTTGTAATTCATCTAGTAGCTAAATTAATCATACTAGACTAGACTAGGTATATCCATTATTAATTTATGAAATTATAAAAGATTTTCATAAAATGTGTAATTTTCTTCGTATTTAAATTTTATACGTATCTTTTTTTACTCTTTTGCTTTTTAAGTTTCTATTTTTTACAATCGTGCAATACCCTTTTATAAGTTACAGCATTTATTTCATTGGAATGTAACTTTTATCATTTTTAATTTTTATAAATTACAAAACAATTGTTATGATTTACCAAAGAAAAATACAGAAAAGAAGGGGGCAGGAGTTAGCATCCGGAAAGAAACCGTGTGTCTGTTTCTTCGGTCAAGAGGGGTGTGCCGTAACGATGACATGCCACTGCTCATCACGTACACTCGCACGTCATGAAATGCCCATTCCAAGCCTATATATACCCAATTCTCAGTCCGCAGCTCTGCAAATACCCAAAGCCAAAACCAAAACCAATGCTAAGTGTATTTTTTCTTGTAGCAGAAACAACTTCCACCCGTTTGCACTGCACGACTGCTCAACTACAATAACCCAAAGCCAAAGCCAAGCAAATTACTTAGTTTCAGATATGGAAGGCAAACTGCAAACCCAACAACAACAGCAAGAAAATGTCACAACTCAACCTCTTCTCACT
>NW_018397274.1:2614941-2615303 GCF_002168275.2 Theobroma umbraticum
TTGGCAAATTCAATCTTTCTCATAGGTAACAAAGGCACTCCTTTCTTCATAAATTTTCCTGTATTTTTCAAAGCGCGAGTACTCTTACTTTCGTCCAAGTATCTATTCCCCATCATATATTTGTATAACTTTTGGATAATCCCAGTCAGCATATTGTTTTTGTTTGTCGAGCTAGCTGGTTGATTAGTTGAAAATCCAAGTTTGGATAACTTTAATGTTGTTCATTAGGAAAACCAATGGTAACTGGCTGACTATGTGCATCACTTTGTTCTCTGCATGGGAAATTTTGATGCATAAATAATTTACTTTATCATTTACCTCTTTCTTTTTCTTCTTCTTTTTTCCTCAGAGTTGTATTGGCA
>NW_018397274.1:2615395-2615534 GCF_002168275.2 Theobroma umbraticum
TTTTAACCATATAATTAATTATAAAATAATTAATTTATTGGTTAGATTATTTTATAGACATATAGTTGAACCAATTCACCTATTAGTATATATTTATCTCTCAAAATAATTTAGAGATAATATTCACATTTTGACCAAT
>NW_018397274.1:2615955-2616084 GCF_002168275.2 Theobroma umbraticum
AGATTTCATTCTCATCAAAGTCTCCCACTTAACATTATAAATAAGGGGCTCCTCCAAGTCATTTTCATTCATTCGGAAGCATTCGAAGATTGAGAACATTTCAGAGATCAAGAAGAATATAAGATTTCT
>NW_018397274.1:2616282-2616403 GCF_002168275.2 Theobroma umbraticum
AAGTTCGTGATAAAGCAACGGCGAAGTTCGTGATAAAGCAACGGCGAAGTTCGTAATCAAGCGATGACGAAGTTCGTGATCAAGCGACGACGTCGGTGAAGCTCGTGATCAAGACAAAGTC
>NW_018397274.1:2616593-2616783 GCF_002168275.2 Theobroma umbraticum
TTTGTCTCATAATTTTCAAGTCAAGAAATTTTGACGAGAAATTTATGTGTACAAATTTCTGGCACACCCAGTGGGACGATCTCTGCCTCTTATCTTCTTTCTTCAAACAAATCTTCAAATATCTCCAAATGGCTCTTAAAAGGAATCTCGCCAATAAAGTGGTTATCAAGCCTGCAAGAGCGAATCCTGC
>NW_018397274.1:2617119-2617266 GCF_002168275.2 Theobroma umbraticum
GATGAACAAATTGCCTCAATGATGGTAAAAATTAATAGCTTTACTGGAAAGGCATAAATGGATCTTGGTCAAAATCAGCACCAAGATAATGACGAGAATTCCATTGCGGAAGTGCAAAATAATCTCCAACAAAAATCTAATGAAGCA
>NW_018397274.1:2617482-2617644 GCF_002168275.2 Theobroma umbraticum
CAAACTATCAACCACCAAAGTTCCAACAGTTTGATGGTAAAGGAAATCCTCGTCTGCATGTTGCACACTTCATAGAAACTTGTAACAATGCTGGCACTTATGGTGATTTTATGGTGAAGCAGTTCGTTCGCTCTTTAAAGGGCAATGCCTTTGATTGGTACA
>NW_018397274.1:2617744-2617926 GCF_002168275.2 Theobroma umbraticum
TGGCGATGCTTAAGTTCACAGCAGGAGATAACAATCATTAGTCCAGTTGAATTCTGGAAATGTATGGTTCTTTTTGTTTTTCATTCTTTTTAGTGATAAAATCATGTGTATCACAATACATGCAATGGTACTAGTAAAATCCCAGTGCCAATTACCAAGTAATTTGTAGAGGTTAGGGGTTT
>NW_018397274.1:2618308-2619316 GCF_002168275.2 Theobroma umbraticum
TTCTAGTCATGTCTTATCACCATATGTTTGCAAAAATAGTTTTACTAATGAAACCAAAAAGAGCATCATGAGTAATGTGACTTATGGTGACCCATAGTGTTAAAAGCATTCAGTTTTCTCCTAGTACCATAATATAAGCCACTTTTGCTTGAACAGGTGAATACCAGAAAAGCATGGCAACAAGTAGTCCAGAATATTTTATAAATGGGAGTACAAATTCTAGATAAATATCTAGAAGAAAGCAAAATGCATTCTTCAATCAAGTCAGTTTGAACCATGCACCTGGCCCTGGCTTTAATTTGTTTCTCAAAGTGCCAAAATGCTTATTTTGCCTATTCTCTTAGTGGGTAGAACAGTTGACATTATATGACTGCCCATCGTTTCACATACTTCATGCCGTTCTTAGCTGCCAACAAAGTAACTTGTACCTCTCTATTAACATGCCTGCCTAAACATCCATTCTGGAACTCTTTTTTATAGGCTACGTCAAGAAGTGGGTGAGTTTGTGAGGGATTCCAGATCTTCTTATCTCATTCATAGAAGAATAAACATCCTTGACCAGAACCACACATCTCACCACTTTCAACCCTCACTCTCTAAATCTGACATATTGCAGCAATATCCCTTTCAGAGACTCCGCCTACTTGAGATGCACCACCAGGAGCTCCTCATGTCCTAGGCATCAGTAAGTATCCCCAAATGGAAGAAATGCAATTTTCAGCCTCTAAACGAAACTTGCAGAGAAATTTTCAGCTTTGAACATGCAGACTTTAAAAAGAATCCTTTTCTGAGCTCTTCTCATTTTTTATTGGCATTGACCTCTTCTTTCCGTCTTACTTTATTTCCTTTCCACAGATTTAATTTCTTAATTCTCTTACCCTCTCTTGGATCCCTCTGTCTCTTACTGCCACTGCATTGCTTTGGGTCCTCCAATTGCTTCTTAAGCTTGGGATCATCCAAAAATCCACATGATCTCATCTCATTATAGTATTCCCTGGCTTTATCTAA
>NW_018397274.1:2619326-2619405 GCF_002168275.2 Theobroma umbraticum
GTTACTAGCCCTTCCACCAATGCCGTGTAGTGACAGGAATCAGGGAGTACTTCATAATGCTTCATTTCCGCCCAAATCT
>NW_018397274.1:2619505-2620724 GCF_002168275.2 Theobroma umbraticum
AATTAAAGTGCGCCATGGTAACTTTAGATATCATTCACCTTTATTACAAAAACTTCTGGTTGTATCATACACTATTTAATATTGCTTATAGGCACGCCATAAGCTAATCCATTTTATGTTACAATTTTAAATTTTTTCCTAAATTTGTTATTTCATGATTTTTAATGCTAAAAAAATAAAAAAATTCATGAAAAACAAATTTAAAGATAGAAATGACGGGTTCAAAAAAAGAAAAGATGCTTGATTTTGGGATATTCAAAGAATTAATGGTGTTAAAATTTTCTCTTAAATAAGACTTCAATTGATTGTAAATACTTGATTAATGGTTTAACTGATTGTAATAAAAAGATATGAATTCATGTGGTAGATTTAATTAAGTATTTACTTTATATTTTAGCCTATTTATTTCTCCAATTAATGATATATATATATCTTTTTCATAATTAATTAGTGGTTTACATTTGGAAAAAGTGCGAGATCGCTTAGGTTTTGGTAACACAAAATATTGAGGAAAGCATTTGTATTTGATCCTATTACAAAGTTGTGATGAAGAAAAATAGGTTTTGAAGTTTTGATCACATTGGACCATGCAGGTGACGTCGTGGTCATGGTGGAAGAAGGCAGCAAAGCATCTTCACAGTATGAAACACTTTTTGGTCAGAATGCATGGAATTGACTTTGTATTTTCAGTCACACTGCATGACTGCCTGTGGGCTTTGGCGGATACGTCATGCATGACGACGACGGTCCGAATTACTTTAGCAGTTAAGAACACGACGTAAGTTTTTTTTTTTATTATTAAATTGTGCCTTGATCATTGATTACTCTTTATTAATTTTATCTTAAATTACAAAATACTTTTATGATTTGCCAAAAGAAAGAAAAGGCCCGGAATTAGCACAGGAGGAATCTGTGTGTCGGCTTCTTGGTCAACAGGGGTGTGCCAAGGGAAGGTGCAGCCGAGCAAAGTGTGACAGGACTCTGCTCACGTACACTCGCACGTCATCATATGCCCATCCCAAGGCTATATATACTCCATTGTCACTGCACAACTCAACTCTGCAAATATCCCAAACAGAAACCAAAACCAAAGCTAAGCAAAATTCACTTCTTCTGGTAGCAGAAACGACTTCTACCCATTTGCACTGCACTGCTGCTCATCTACATATCCAAAGCCAAAGCCAAGCAAATAAGTTAGGTTCAGATATGGAAGGCAAAA
>NW_018397274.1:2620734-2620812 GCF_002168275.2 Theobroma umbraticum
GCAACAGCAGAAAGAAAATATCGCCACTCAACCTCTTCTCACTCCCTACAAATTTGGCAAATTCAATCTTTCTCATAG
>NW_018397274.1:2621200-2621507 GCF_002168275.2 Theobroma umbraticum
TACTACTCCCAGAGAACTTCCAGAGGAGGTTTTATGATATCTGAAGCTACTGGAGTTTCTGACACGGCTCAAGGGTAACTTTTAAACCTGTTTCTTTTTTAAATGAAAAAGATAGCATATGTACCGCAAGTACTTAAACAGTTCAAATTTTACATTTTTTATACCTCAAAAAACTAATATAATGAGACTTTCTTTTATTATTTCTTTCTAATTTATGAAGGTACGCACATGCACCTGGTATATGGACAAAAGAGCAAGTTGAGGCCTGGAAACCCATTGTTGATGCTGTTCATGCCAAAGGTGGAAT
>NW_018397274.1:2621517-2621884 GCF_002168275.2 Theobroma umbraticum
CAGATTTGGCATGTTGGAAGGGTTTCAAACTACGGTGAGTTCTTGCCTTAGACCTCCGTTATGTCTTCTCTTCTGGTTCTCTGATGGAATTATACGCTTAATGTTATTCCCATATTCATGCGACGACATTGGCCCAACTAATTTCTCATCCCTTTACAATGTCTATATACGTACAGGTTTTCAGCCAAATGGACAAGCTCCAATCTCTTCTACTGACAAGTCGTTGACACCACTAATTCAAGCTAATGGAGTGGATCTTGCTCAGTTCTCACCTCCTAGGCGATTGAGGACAGATGAAATCCCCCTAATTGTCAATGATTTTAGAATTGCGGCAAGGAATGCTATGGAAGCTGGTAAGTTTTTTTCT
>NW_018397274.1:2622014-2622167 GCF_002168275.2 Theobroma umbraticum
CGCTAAATGCTTCCTTTTTGATGTCCTACTTTCTTAGAATCCTAATTTTGCTTGCTAATTAATATATAGGTTTTGATGGGGTTGAGATTCATGGAGCTCATGGGTTCCTTATAGACCAGTTTTTGAAAGATCAAGTGAATGATCGAACAGATG
>NW_018397274.1:2622623-2629586 GCF_002168275.2 Theobroma umbraticum
GTATGACAGAAATACTTTCTACACCTCAGATCCAGTCATTGGTTACACTGATTATCCGTTTCTTGAAGCCAATGGCGATGCTTAAGTTCACAGCCGGCGATAACAATCATTTGTCCAGTTGAATTCCAGGAATGTATGGTTCTTTTCGTTTTTCATTCTTCTTAGTGATAAAATCATGTGTATCACAATACATGCAATATTACTAGTAAAATCCCAGTGCCAATTACCAAGTAATTTGTAGAGGTTAGGGGTTTCTTTAAGTGATTCATGAAGTGGTCTGAATTTAATCCAAACTCGTGCATCTTTTACGAGCTTTGTACCTCATTTGTCAACTAAATAAAAAGGCTTTTGGCAATGCCTGTCACTTTTGTTTCCTTTGTTTCTTTCTTTTTCTCTTTCTTCTCCTCTGCTATTTACAAGCTAATCGCATCTACTAAAAAAAATGATATACTTGAAATGTCGATGCATGTGAAAAAACTTAGATAGTAACTAGACCTAGAAAAAATTTGTGTAAAAACCAATCAAAGATAAAGAAGAAAATGTCGAAGCAGCTTCGTAGCTGGTTACTGATGATCTTGTAGAAGTGACTATATTTAGATGTTTCTGTTTTCTAGTCATGTCTTATCACCATATGTTTGCAAAAATAGTTTTACTAATGAAACTAAAAAGAGCATCATGAGTAATGTGACTTATGGTGACCTATAGTGTTAAAAGCATTCAGATTTCTTATAACTAAGGCTAGTAAAAAGGATATGCTCCAAGCTATGTAATTACTAAAAGTAAGCTTGGGATTCACTACAACTGATCCATGATTATCCGTGTAATGCACATAATAAGGAGATTGTGGATCCTTTAGATGTGAATTGGTAAATCTATGGTTTGTAGAATTGTTCGCCATGGTTTTTGAATTCTCTACTATGAACAAAATAGCAAAAACTCAACAGTAAGACAGTAATCAAATATCAATAGATCAAGATTCCAAGAAAATAGCTAAGAGAAACTCCATGAAAAAACAATCTCAATACAAAACCAAATCTATAGAGTCAAATATACAATCTACTGATGAAGCAAGGAAAAAATTAGAAATCAAACAACAAATAGAATGAGTTGAATCTATTGCAAAACCTTAGGCATATTTGGAGAAGATTTGCATTCAAAAGTCCCTATCTCGCATCAACTTGCTGTGACATTGGAAAATCACGAAACCTTAAACAAAACTGTTGTGGAAAGAAAATCTTTTCATGTCGCTCACAATGAAAATTTCAAAGTAAAAGGTTTATATACAAGGAAATGTAAAAGAAGAAAACTCTGTTACAAAGAGGAAAAATTAGTAAAAGTAGTTAGTAACTAACTTCCCTTCTATTTACAGCAAGTAAACAGCAAAAGTAAAATTGTAAAATTCAGTAAATAAGCTTAAATATTGAACACATGTCTATCTTCTTCACACGCATCCTTTTTAAATTGAGCACGTAAGCTGCATATGCTTTCTTCTTTACTCAATTCTACAACCATTTCTTTACAGTTGTAACCAAGTTCTTCACAATCTTTAGCCTAGATTAATAACAAGTAATAAACATATGTGATACTTACAATTAAAGTATAGACAAACAAACAAAAAACAATAAATAATATAAAATATGAAATTTATAATAAAAATGATCATTTTAAAATTTAAAAAAGACAATTACATCAATCATCATTAAATAATATTCACTACAACAAGCCTATAACATGCATTAAATTCATTATCTAACAAAATAATTCTACATATGCATTTTATTCATAAAAACATCCATCGGCCACACAACAAGCATTCTTTTTACCGTCCATCGTCTTCTATTGCCTGAAATGATTGCTTTTGGTGTTCCAAAGGAAAAAGAATTAGAAATTGAAGCATATCCATTGCTAGACGCGCTTACATCAAAGATCAATGCCTTAAACTTGGAACGTGTTCGCAGATTAAAGAGCAAAGTTGTTGCATTGACTCGTAAAGTTGGGAAGGTATAGAATGTTCACATCTCTCTCTTTTCTTCCCTTTTGTACATGTATTTATACTCTTCCACTTTGGCAACCCATTTAGATTAGAGATAAGTAATGAATGATGATTGTAGATATGGCTGACATGTATCTTGCTGATAGGAAGAGATGGATGGAGTCATCGTTTTCTGATGATCAATCTTTCATGGGATTCAGATCAAATGAAGGAGTTCCTGTTTCCTCAACCTCTGAATCCATCAAGCCAGAGAAAAGCTTAAGCAGCTTAGAGAAGCCGCCATAAGAGAATGAGAAGTTCTGAGACAACTGTAGAGAGTGTAGAAGAGCTGGCGATGTTACAGGAAGCATACTTTGTTTCCTTCGATAGCAGCCTGCAATAGCATTATATCGGCATGAAGAGAGTACCTTTCAACGTGTTTAAATTCTCCTTAGAGAGTACCTTTCAACGTGTTTAAATTCTCCTTAGCTTGATGGAATAATTTATTTTTCATCTTCTTCCTTTGTTTCAGCTGAACGGCATATATTGATGACACAGAAGATTTGATCAATGCTAGAGTAGGAAACGGAGTAACACATTGCTTCAATTGGGAAACTGAGCACATTTTCCAAAATGTTATCATGTTTGGTTTTTGACACAGGGAGCATGACAAAAATAATGAACCATATAGTCGGCCGGAAGTAAAATTGGCCTTTATAAGGGAAGGAGATTCAAATCCTATTCTCTATGCAAAGAGATCACGTACCAATCAATGAATTAAATACTCAATAAATTCCTGAAAAAATTAAAAACACAAGTGCCATGGGCAAAACTTTTGACTCATAATCAAATTTATAATCACAAATACGAAACAAATGTTCACCTTGAAGGTGCCCTTGTATTACTACTTTTCACGAGTCAAAAGCAGCATCTAGTAGTATATTATTTCTTTGCCCTTTTCCTTTCTTAGCATTCCAGGTTTTACAGTTTTAGTGAATCAAGGACATAAAAGAACAGAGAACCATGCAGCACGAGCTTCGATGCTAACTATCAAAAACTTGATGAAGGAAACTCTTTAACTTGATCAAAGAACTCAACTATTATTTAGAAGAAGAAAGTCGTTGACTCCGTGCTTTGTCAGCTTTTTCCAAGTAATCTTGGTGTGACTGATGCTTCGTTCCTACAAGGAATCAGGCATTTGTTAGATTAATTTTAAGTGATCAACCTACAAACAAAAAATTTATAAGGAAATGAAACAAGCACCCATGAATCTGCTCATGCAGCTATTGGACTAAACACTAAGGATGCAACATCTTGAAAGACCAATAAATTTGTTTGCCTGGAATAACTTTCCTGCAGTTATCCACTTATAGCGCCAAAAATGTTTCATACTGACTCTGAAATGCATATAAAGCAAAAACCAAACGGTTTAGGTAACAGCGCCCCCCTTCCATTGGGTTAATATGTAATATTTAAAGGCAATCTGCAGTTAGTGTGCAGTAAACTAGCAAGTGGCACTTTATGTTGACAGCAACCAACAGCCCAACAGCATTTTCATAAACCTTAATATATTATGAGTTAAGGGCATGTTATGATCAATTGCAATTCCCACAATACCTGGAACAGTTGATCTGAGAAAAGCCATAGAAGGAAAGTTAAATTTACATCATCAAAAGATTGAAGATAAATGGGTTTAAACATTTTTAATTTGAAAATGAAAATTTAAGTTTAATAGAAGGAAACACAATTTCTGAGAAATAGTTCAGAACAAAAACAAAAGTAAACAGGCCCCCAAATAAATTTGTAATAAGATAAACCCAGAATTTATCAGGAAATGAAAAAAAAATGATCACTGTATCCCTTGAAAGTGACAAATATATTCTCCACCAGAGTCCCAAGACACACCTTAGAGTAACCACATAACAAGAAAGACTTACCATGAAAGGGTTTATTAAAGTGAAAACTATCTCCAAAGAACTAGAGGTTATTTGTAAGTTGAGCCAATAATCAAATAATCCTCTCACGAGAAAGAAAAAACAAGACAATTTCCTCTAATAATCATGGGAAAGTAAAAGTTTTTCCCCCTTCAGAAAAAACTTCACCTCACAATTCTAATAGTGAGCTCACATAAAAAATGTGATTTCTAACGACAGAACAGGAATTGCCGTAGAGCCGAGAAAAGCATTTTCAAGGTCTGCTAAGATGGAATAGAGAAATACAATAAGCCACCTCTTTCAGCTTTAAAATTTTCTTTCATTGTCCTCCTGCTAAATTTATCAACTTGCTGATAATGTCAATTTTCTAGAAAAGGAATATATATTTATTTATTTATTTTTAAACCAGCACCCATTGCCATGTACTGCTATTTTGATATGAGTTTTATTTAATTACCCATATCAAGAAAAACCAACAAATTCTTTTTATTTTAAGATAAAAACAGCAAATTTAAAAACATTCAAAATCAACATTAAAACCAAAAAAATGAGAGTGATTGAAGGAAATCACTTTGCTATCAGCTAATTGAAGGAAACGTAGCCTCCGCTGCTAACAGAAATGAGTTAAAAAAATAGTCACAATTGAGCTTCAGTATAGCTCTCCAACAACCTTAAGTTTAATACAATCATTTTTGTTTTCATTCTTCTTCTTCTTCTTCTTTTCAATTCTTTTTTTTTAAACTCCAGTCGTTGATAAATGAAAACGCCAATAAAGCAACTTCAAAGAAATGACATGTTGCCATTACAGCAATTTGATTGATTCCTTAACAAATTCTTTAGCATCACTGAATGGTTAGAATCATTCCCAAAAACTGCAGATTCGTTCACCTAAATCACGCAAGAAATTTTTCCCACCAAGAAAATTTCCTGTTCTCAACTACTAACCATTCTTTAACTCTATAGATAAACGGGACAAGGCATGTTTTTCACTTAACAAGAAAATCAGTCAAGCAATTGATGCTATATATCTAGCTTTCAGTAGTTCATTAAATACATATAAATCATAAAATCTTTTCATTCACTCAGCAAAATAAACCCAAATCCTTAAACCCCCAGAAAAGTAAACGCAAAGCTGGAAAAAAAAAATAAAAACAACCCAAGGAAGAAGAAAAGAGAAAAACGAACCTCGGTTCATGAGAAACCAAGGTGCACCAAAAACGATGGCGATGATGGCGATGCCAGCCATCACGTGCTTCTTCTCACCGCTGTATATGTAATGCTCCATTCTCGCCCTGAATCCTCCTCCTCCTACGTTGCTGCTGCTGCTGCTACTGCTGGCGGTGGTAGGGGTGGTTTTTGCTTCGTTTCCCATTTTGCCCCTAAACCCACCAATTAATTACCTCAGGCTGCGTGTTTGTTTTCTTTATTTTTCGCTTGCCTTGCTTTCTCTCTAGGTCTGCTGCCCTCTGCTTCTGCAAAATGCTATTGCTCCTTTGAGGTTTTAGGCAATGGGCATTCTCTTGGAGGAGTGTTTGGTTATTAGGTTAGGTTATGTCAGCCAGGTGTGGCCTTATGCTGGGTGGACAAGTTGGACTTATTTTCTTTTTATTTTTTTTTGGGTTAGATTATTAACATTTAAACAGGCAAAAGAAGTTTATTGAATGCAAAAAATAAATAAATAAAAATTCAATAACAAAAAAAGAAACAAAGAGAGAAAAGCTTACTTTATGATTTAGTAAATATTATGATAACAACAGTTTTTAGTATAGATTTAATAGAATTTAAAAAAGGCAGATACAGTATATGGTTCTATTAATAAAAATCAATAAGGTTTATATACCAAAATTATGTAAGAGCAATATATCTTAAATATAAAGAAATTTAAAACTAAATTGGTTAAATGTATTCTATAATATATCTAGTTACTTTCAATGCTTTTTACTGTCCTACATTACAATTTTACTTCTTATTGTCATATGATAAGGCATTAGATGGTTTAATTCTTATAAAAATAAATTATATGGTCTAATTGGGAATATAAATTTTGTTTTTCTGACATAAAATAGCATTTCTTTTCTTTTTATTTATCCACAATTTGGGAAAACTTTTTCCACCATTTCCTCCAATTATTAAAAATCTCCTCTTAATACAAATTTAAATAAATTTTGACATCATTTATCATATATTTATAATTTTAATGTAATAAATATAAAAAGTTTTATTTATAAATTCAAAATTCATTGCCATATAAATATTCATGAGTTTAAATTTCCACAGCAAAATGTCACTCGCCTTGATATACTCTGTGTAGATGCTCATGGCTCTCCTTTCTCTAGCAAGAAGGCTCCAAAGAACCCACTCTCGAATCCTGTTCCCGTTTCTTCTCCACCACCCTGCCGCCATTCCCTCACCTGCTTCTTCTCCCTCAACCCAACAACTCTCCTTTCCTTCTTCGGCATTTCATCAAACACTTTTTATATCATCTCGGACCCTCCTTTTCACTTCTCGTTTCTCCACTCTACAATCCCTCTCAACCCAAACTCTCAACTACCCATTTGAGTTCACTCCACCACCAATCCATGGCCCCGACTCGCAAGAACAAGCTCTACTACGTTTGCTCAAACGGGTTGCCCACTTTAGCTCTGAAGCTGAGGCCGTGGCTTCTCTTGATGAGTCAGGGATCAAGGCAACTCAAGATTTGGTGTATTCAGTAATTTGGACGTTGAGGGAAGAGTGGAGACTTGCGTTTTTAGCTTTTAAATGGGGTGAGAAATGTGGAAGTACTGATGAAAATACTTACGAGTTGATGGTCTGGGTGTTGGGTAATCATAGGAAGTTTAACATGGCTTGGTGTTTGATCCGTGACTTATTTCGTTCTTCCATGGATACAAGACGAGCAATGTTTATTATGATTGATAGGTGAGCTTCTCTTGTGATTCTTTTAATCTTGGCCTTATGTGGCTATGTTTGTTTGCCTGTTAGTTAGCATATAAGTGGTTGTATAGCATAGCCTATATTATGCATACTCCTCTGATTGCTGATTTTTGGATACAATTA
>NW_018397274.1:2629686-2631495 GCF_002168275.2 Theobroma umbraticum
GTAGTGACAGGAATCAGGGAGTACTTCATAATGCTTCATTTCCGCCCAAATCTTCAATGCTTGCTCAGGTTGCTCCATTTTGAAAAACTTACCAAGAACTAAAAGAAAGGTATCACCAGTAGGACCTAAACTGGAAACCTTCATACAGTTAAAAACTTCCAAAGCTCCTTCAAAATCACCAACATGAAGAAATGCATGGTAGGTTTCAATGGTTGGGTTAAGATTCTCTTCTTTCATGGTGGACAATATATTTCTTGCTTCTTCAAGCTTTTCTGCTTCACAAAGAGGACGTATCATTGAGTTGTAAGTGGCAGAATCTGGCTGCAACCCTGTTTCTTTCATTTTCTTCAGGATGTTCTGTGCTTCATTTAAGCAATTTGAACGAGTTAGGACATAAACCAAAGACTTGTATACCTCAATGCCTGGATCCCAACTTCTTTTTTTCATTTCATTATAGAGCCGCAGTGAGTCAAAGAGATTCCCATCTTTTGAGAAACAGGAAATCATGTGAGTATAAGAAGTACCATTTGGCATAATGCAGTATTTTGTCATTTCTCTCCAAACTCTCTTTGCTTCAACTACATCGACCAAAATATTACACCAGCCATTCAGAATGATGTTAAAGCCATCAGTCTCCAGAGCGACGAGCTTCTTTTTTTTGAGCATTATCTCTTCAGCCTCTTCAACATTGCCATATCTACACAGAGCATTTAGAAGGGTACGGAATGCTTCTTCATCCGGAGTCATTCTGAACTTCTCCATGGTATGGAAAGTTCGAATAGCCTTGCATGGATCACTTGCTGCAGCGTATCTAATTGACATCAAATGGAAAGGAAAACAAACTTATGGGCGAGTAAAAGTTAGAATGATATACCCTATATGAATGTTCATGAAATAAACTTATGGGTGGGTAAATGGTAACTCTTGTGAATAGCTACTCTTTGGAAACCTACATTTTAAATGTTTCAAAACAAACAAGTAGAAATAATAAAAAAAAAAAAGAAGGAAGGAACTCATTCAGTCAAAATAGGATATCAACAATGAAAAGTTATAGACAAAATTGAAGCAAATTCACAGAGAAAATTTCCAATCCTCTAAGCTGTTAAAAACCAAAAGTTCAAAGGAGAAAATCAAACATATTATGATGTTGTGAAAGCATAAAAGAATCCATCAATTTCAATCAGATTCAAAACACATACCAAAGTCCAAATACATCTGATTTGAATCAAGTTATCAATGTGACCCACTACTAAATTAACATAAATGAATGAAGAACACAGCCAAAAAGTGAAGAAGAGGGTTGGGCGGTGGGCGTGAATACAACAAGAATGATCACAAGGCATTGAGTCAACAATGACATCAAGCTTCAAATCAATTGTAGATCTATTGACCAGAAAAGAACACATTTTGTAGCAAGCAACATAGAGTTACAGTGACATTTATACTGGACGCAGTATAATTACCTTGTATGCTTATTAACAGCATTATAAGTTTTGTAACTTAATTCAGATTCATATTAATTCTAACTGTATCAATGAGGTCTTGCCTCAACAGCAAATTGGAGGCCCTTGGATCTAGCAGTCTCAAGTAAGTCCCACTTTACATGGATGTTCTCCAGTTATATATTGGTTGGTTTAGTTTCGTTCTTTATTGGTTTTTCCTCTTGTATATAATAATTGAGTCTTACATGTTAATTGTTATTTGATTGTAACTGTAATTTCTACCTATGCATGTAATCTCATCAAAATAAAAATCATAATTGTATCCAAAAATCAGCAATCAGAGGAGTATGCATAATATAGGCTATGC
>NW_018397274.1:2631595-2631985 GCF_002168275.2 Theobroma umbraticum
CACTTATATGCTTTGATTATATGCTTTGATTATAGTGTGATTGTATTACAATCTTATATTATAATGATTTGTTGTGAAACAAACACTGTAATATAATTTAATTGGGCACATTACAGAGAATGTGCTCTCATTTACTTCATACCAAACCTTACCTTAGAATGAAAACTCTCATCTCATATCTCACACTCTAAATTGAAAATTCGGCTCTTGATTTCAAATTTCAATCAACCACATGCAAAATAAAGCAAACCTGAACTTAAATAAATTTTTGATTGTTTAAAGAGAATAAGAGAAGGGTTGGGGGAAGGGTTTAAAATAACCTACCTCATGGGAAGCACTTCTTGACACATGAATATAATTTAATAGTTATTTTGACATGTGTTTATAAAA
>NW_018397274.1:2632253-2632371 GCF_002168275.2 Theobroma umbraticum
GGTCAGTCTATGGCTGCTGACTGCTTATGGCGGAGATCTCATGCACGACGACAACGTTTCAAAGTACTTTATCAGTTAAGAACACTATATTCATTTAATTTGAATTTCCCAATCCGAT
>NW_018397274.1:2632381-2632896 GCF_002168275.2 Theobroma umbraticum
TTATGATACAATTATTTTTTATTTTATAATTCAACATTATACATATAAAATATTATTTATCTTATTTTAAGATATGTAATGAGAAATACTTTTATTTTGTATTATATTATTCGTATCATAACTTTCACTAATGCATTCATAATTTGAATTTGAGAATTTTAAAATAAAATCTTAAATTTTACAGTTGAATGTCCATGTTTTTGCATGTTAACTTAACTTAATTGTAATCAATTTTCACTGTTTTAGCACAAGGGCAACGAGGATTTATCAATTTTATAATTGCCTTAAACCCTACTACTTATAAATAGCAAAAGGAGAAGAAAAAGAAAGAGCAAAGGAATAAGTGACGGGCATTGCTGAATGCATTTTTTATTTGACAAATGAGGTACAAAGCTTATAAAAGATGCAGGAGTTTGGATTAAAATTCAGACCACTTCATGAATCAGTTAAAGAAACCCATAGCCTCTACTAATTACTTGGTAATTGGCACTGGGATTTTACTAGTAATATGCATG
>NW_018397274.1:2632906-2633101 GCF_002168275.2 Theobroma umbraticum
CACATGATTTTATCTCTAAGAAAAATGAAAAATGAAAAAAAAAAAAAACAATACAATCCCGGAATTCAACTGGACTAATGATTCTTATCTCCTGCGGTGAACTTAAGCATCGCCATTGGCTTCAAGAAACGGGTAATCAGGGTAACCAATGACTGGATCTGAGGTGTAGAAAGTATTTCTGTCATACTTATTAAG
>NW_018397274.1:2633201-2636530 GCF_002168275.2 Theobroma umbraticum
ACAAAGATATACACAGCTTCCTTAACACAAATCATCAACAGATATAACACTTGTTAATACATGAGAAACAAGTGTAAAACATGATTATCATAGCAACATGCATAGCTCCACGTAGTGGTCTTCAGCACTAAGCAAAATACATACAAACACGCATGATATCTAAGTGGATTATCACTTGTCATTTTGTCCACAATACATGCAAGCATTAACTTCAACAAGTTACAGCCTACTAACATCCACCACCACTAATATGCATACATAACACCAACATTAGCATACATAGTACAACAAAGAAAGACGGGGGAGTAAAAACAGTTCTCTTGCACTCAATTTGCGTATCGTACTTGCATAAACCTCCATCAGCCCTCAAACCAATCCAATTATCAGATTTAATGCAAAGGCACTTTTCACCCTCCCTCATCCCTTTTAGAACAGTTATCCTTGAAAAATTAATATACCAAACCAGATTCACTTGGCTTCAGCAAAGGTGACAACCTGCCCTGTTTGAGGAAAGATACGTATAGGACAGCAAGCACCATAATACATCAATTATCAACTTGCTTTTAAGGAGTCTAGGCTGCGCAGGAGACTAATCCATATCATCATCGAAATGACAACATTTAAGTATTCCTTTTTTTGCACTCTAGTTTTGGCTAGGTTGCATACCACTTCATTTGCATCCTTCGGTATGCGCTTGCTAATTTTTCAAGTCGTCTTTCATGGCATCAATGCTGAAGATTATGCTTCTCATCCTCCATGGGAACTGTGAAGGATTCAATAACCAGTTAACAGCGTTGGTCGAGTCACTTTCTACAATTAAGTAAATCTTGATGCCATGAAAATCACAAATGCCTCCTTCATCACCAATATTTTCGCTAGATTTGAGTCACCCATGTTGATTGATTTTGAAAGCATGTGCCCTTGTATCAATTTAAAATTCCTCTAATCCCCGATTGTGGTGAGTTAGCTCTACTTGCACCATGCACATTAAATTTGAATGAAATATTTATATAAAAAAATTATAATTAATACATTTTTAATTTGGTTAAAATAATAAATTAAATAATTTATTTTTTAAAATGATTTTAACTATCTTTAATTAGACTCTATAAGCATTCTTTAATCGGATCCAACTAAATATATCCATCCAAAACTCATCAATGCAGTAATCCAAAGCTTGCACTTGGAAGTTGCTTCTTCCTTGTAAATATATCCAACTAACTATATCCATTTGTCTAGGTCTAGATGTCAGCATGTTTGGTTGAGAAAGAGATGGCACATGTTTGGTGAGAATATATACTCGCTATATTTTGTTGGTAATGATATTTGTCCATAAAAAAAAAATAGTTAAGCAGATTTATGGACGTAACACCGATCAAACGACGATGGAATCAACTTTTGTAAAAGTGGAAAAATCTGTTGATAAGTAAAGTATATTTTGATAGTAATGTGTTTCGATTTAATTTGAAATACCAATCAAATTCATCGGTATCGATTCTCATATTCGTTGGTATAATTTCATCGAAAATAGGAAAAGACATTTTACGTAAAATGAAAGTGGTTAGTATTTTGATTTGTAATTGTTATTTCAATTGATTTGGAATTCTTTAGTCCAATAAATATGAAATAACAAGTTATAATTTAATAAAAACAAATTATATAATTATATTTAAAAGTATACAAACATATCATAAATAAATAATATAAATAATTTATACTTATTGTTCACAAATTCACCACGATCCTCTAATCACTTCTAGATGGGATTAAAAGGCTCAGAGAATGTCATTGGTTCGTCTATTATCTTTGATTACAATAATTGCAATAACAACATCACCAAATGAAATACACAATAGTGATCGCAATAATAATATCAATATTATCAAACCACAATTGCAAAAGTCAAGTCATCAAAACAAATACACAATAAATCACTGTCACCAATATTATAGAGAAAGAAAATGTACAAGAAAAGTACAAAATTGCTTCTGTTTTTTGTAATACTTCCTTTTCTTTCACCTAGTTTATATACATGTGAAAAGTATGAAAAATAACGGAAGCTTAAGAAAAACTTTTGTGGAAAGAAAATTTTTTCTTGTCTCTCACAATGAAATTTACAAAGTAAAAGGTTTATATACAGGGAAATGTAAAAGGAAGAAAAGTCTGTTACAAATGAGGGAAAAATTAGTAAAGACAATTAGTAACTAACTTATTATGGTACTAGGAGAAAACTGAATGCTTTTAACACTATAGGTCACCATAAGTCGAGATTGTGGTAGTAAAGTTCCCATTGATGAAGATGACTACCTCCCCCTCATCTCCTCATCAACATCTTTGTCCAAGTCTATAGGCATTGCATTAGCTTCGGTATTAGTCTCAACATCTATATCAGCAAATGATTTGGCAAAGCTTCTAGTTTCCAACAACTAATGCCATTTCATTATATATGTCAATCTTATTAATGAAAGGTTCATGCTTAACATGTACTTGCAATTATATAAAAAAAAGAATTAACTTTCTAATATATAATATGAAAAATGTAAAATAAAACTTGAATAAAAAATAATTAAGAAAAATATATACAAAATGTTACTTCATCCTCATACACCTGTTTGTCTACAAGGATCATCTTAAGGTTGTCATTCCATCCAAATCCACTCTTGGTTAAAATTTTTTAAATAGTATTCCATGTATTTTTCATTATCCTAAGATTATTCTCCACATGGTTTGTCTCACATTGAACATTGAATTTTTCATCTATAGCTTATACTACTTGAGTGTACAAGGAGGCAGTAAAGACATTAGATGGCTTATTTTCTTTTTGAGCCTCTTCAGTAAGGATCTCAAGTAACATACGCTATATAGGTTTTGTCTATCGAAATTGCTTTGGTTTTACCATCTCCATCATAATGATTTATATTAAAAACAAACAAGTCACAAAAAATACTATAAATAATCATACATAAACATATATAGTAAACCAATAATAAAGAAAAAAGTACATAAAATGTTAATAACAACTTAAATGTTCGATACAATAATTTCAAACAAGTAAAAACATACATAATATAAACCTTAGTAACATATTAATGTTCAAAACATAAAATAGAAAACAGTAACCAAAATAAAAATTACATCCTCCTAGGCCCATAATCAATCCACATAGTATGTGCAATTTCATTTCTTTTGGTCAACCATTCTCTAATTGCTTATCTCTCTTCCTGAGCTATTGGAACAAGTCTTATCTTTTCAAACTCTATGTTATCTAATGATATTAGTTAAGTAAGTCACTAGGATTAACTCCCATTATGTGGTTATGGAGGATACAA
>NW_018397274.1:2636540-2642497 GCF_002168275.2 Theobroma umbraticum
TGATATCTACTTGTGTGTCATAATTCTAAAGTAGTTCAAAATCTAACATGCAAAAACATTTCGTCAAAATCCCAAATACTCGTTCAATAGTTGCTCACAATGATGAATGGCAAAGATTAAAAAGTTCTTTCTCATTTTCAAGACGAACATTACTAAACTCTTTCAAGTGATATCAAACACCTTTATATGGACATATAATTCCATTCGGAATGCCATATCCAGAATCAGCAAGATAATATATGCTCACAAGTTTACAGACATTATATTATTGCTAAATAATTTAGTTATCAAATGAATGATAATTTAGTTATCAAATGAATGATAATTTTTAAATTTTTAAAGTTCACTATTTAACCTTCCGAAATTCTAAATCCTCCTAGCCTTGAAAGTGAATCACCTAAAATATGAGAATCATGTGCACTTCATTCCCAACCAATAAGCACAAAGGTAAATTTTAAGTCAAAACTAATACATTTTGTGTGGTTCCCCTTTTTCAACCACAAAATCTTTCTTAAATCTCAACTGGCACAAATGTACGAACAAGAGTCCCATCTAACACTCCCACACAATCCTATTATTATTATACAATTTAATTGTAAATCTTTTTTATACAAATAAAAAGAAAACAAACAAACTAAATAACAATAATTCGTATCTTAAAGTATGGATAAAATCTATGATTATTCCTAATCTGAAGTGGAGTGGAATCATCGGGCAACCTAATCATATTCTTATGTAATTTCAATATTGCTTTCAAGACAATTCTAAAGTATCGATAAATTGTCTTAATTGATCTAAAATATATTAATCCAATAATTCACACTCTTACATTATGACCAGTTATATGCAAAAATATAATCACTTGTTCTCTTACAAACACATATCTACTTGATTGTAACAAATTGCTCCTATTAAGAATGTCATAAAACTTAAAAAATGCTACCGGTCTCATTCTAATTGGGTTCATATAACGGAGATCTCCTTTATATAAAATACTATCAATGCACAACTCTTTCTCTTGATCTTGATTAACACTAGGCTCACTAGGTATATAATTCCTAGATTTATAGTTTTCAATAAAAAACAACTCTAAAAGCTAATACCGATGTAATTGCACCCATAACTGCTATGTGCAAAGATTTTTTATCCATCTATAAGAAATAAATATAATCACATATATATTCAAACTGTAGCAAAACATGTATATTGAGGAAACCATTACTGTAATGTTCAATAGATTTTTTCAAAAAGGTAAGAAAGGGATATCATTATTGTAAAAAAAACATTATAGAAACTATCAATCTCATGGTAGAAGGCAAGCAACATGAAATAAAAAACAAACAATCCCTATTTAATAGCTACTTGTGAATGAAGAATAGCCAAAACTAGCAAACACAAATTACTAGTGAGAACAACCAATAGAACAATTACAAAAACTTCTAATCAAGTCAAAAAAAACCTAGGAACTAGTACGAAACATCCCACCAAGGACCAATCACAAAATCATAAAGAGAAACCAACCATAAAGTGGTTGCTAAAAATCACAAAAGATGATCAAGGACAAAAAAAAAAATCAACAAGCCATATAGAAACCCAATAGAAAGAAGTAGAGCACTATCACATCTAAAGAAAATGAAGTCAACCAACGAGATAGCCAAAAAGCCATATAATCACTTGTAAGATACTTTTAACAACATTTCAGTATTTTCAAAAATAAAAAAAGTTTTGACTTTATAACAAATACCTAAAAGAAATAGTGAAGAAAAGAGACATTTATTTTCATTTTTTAGAGAGCAAGAAGAGCAAAACATACCTAGCTATTGAGAGAAGGAAAAGCTATTAGAGGAAGCTGACAACAACATTGATGAAGGAAACTGAAGGTGGAGGAAGGGATGGTAGAGCAGTAACTTGAGACTTAAGGTAGAAAGCTTGTTTTTTTAACTAAGAGGAAATTGTCTTACACCCCTCGTGGGCTTAAGACAATATACAGGGTCAACGAGTCTTTTTCTTGTTGTCCCATAAAATTTTTTTCATTTTGAAAATGTATTTAATCTCTCAAATAGCCTTAACTTCAGAAAATGTTTTCTAGAAAACATTTTATTGTGAAACAAATATACCCCTAGATACAAAAATGTCAATTATGCCATGATTAATCAAAATTCTTAGGTTGTAGACACTAGTTCTAATGATCATATATCTTGCTCTTTAAGTAGTTTCAGTTTTGTTGAATTAGTTAAAAATTGCTATGTTTAGTTACCCAACAATGCTAAGACTATTGTGACTCATATAAAGACAATCAAGTTGACTTTCTTGTTGAGTTTAAAAAATGTTTTTTGTGTTTCGTCATTTAATTTCAATCTCATATCAATAATTAAATTAACCTCCTATTAAAAGGCTTGTATTCTTTTTACTGATAGACTTTGTGTTATTCAAAATCTCCTTTTATGAAAGGTGACTAAGGTTGCTAAAGTTTCCTCAAGAGTGTACTTCTTAGAAGATTACCAAAATGCAGATTATCTTTTTAAATGTAGTCTTAATAATTTTGTATATTTTTCTTTTAAGTACTCTATAAATGCTTGCATAACAATATATAAGCAATTTGACTTGTGGCATTTCAAATTAGGTGGCATACACTCAAGAAGAATAAATGCCATTCATAAATAACGTCCTGAGATTGATTGTTTAAAAGACTTAGTTTGTAAAGCCTGTCTTTCTACTAAATGAAGAAACTATCATTTCCAGTTCATATTAAAAATTCAACCTATGCTTTTGAAATTGTGCATACAGATGTATGGGGACCTTATACAATTCCTACTATGAAGGATCAACATTAGTTTCTCACTTTAGTTTATGATTTTCCATATTTTACATGGATTTTCTTGATGAGAAGTAAATGAGGTGCATAAACCATTTTGCCATCTTTTTACAAATATGTTAAAAATCAATTTTCATTTACTCTAAAATCTTTTAGGACAAATCATGTAGGAAAATTCAATCTTCCTGATTTTTATGCAAAGCATAGCATAACACATCAATTATCTTATGCAGAAGCATTTCAACAAAATAAGGCTGTTGAGAGGAACCATCAACATATTCTTGTGGTTGCTAAAGCATTAAAGCATTAATCTTTCTTACTTATTTCTTTGTGGGGAAAAGAGATTCTTACTACTACTCATATTATCAACAGAATACCGATTAACATTCTACATGAAAAATCACCTTGTGAAATGCTTTATTTCAAACCTCCTTTTTATGATCACCTTAGGGTATTTAGCAACTTATATGTTGTATCTACATTAATACAAAACAGAAAAAAAATTGAACAAAAAAGCAACTAAATGTGTAATTTTAAGACAGCTAAGTGGCATAAAAAGGTATAAGGTATATGACATTAAGGCAAACAAGTTTCTTATATCCAGGAATGTAGTTTTTCATGAGCATATTTTTCTTTTTCAGTCATTAAAGCATACTTTAGATCAGTCTACATTTTTATAAATACTTGGTATGCATGACTTAAATTTTGACATTTCAACTCATAATATCGTAAATTTTCCACTTAATCCTCATTTTTCAGCTGAGTCATCTTTTTTTACACCTATTAGATCATTTGGCATTGATTCTCAATCAAAATTTATTGATATACCGCATCATTCATCTAAACATATCACTAAACATAGTCCAATAAAGTCCGTTTCTGCATTTATTAGTCCTACTACTGATATTGTTCCATTGCCTATGAAAAGTAGTTGACCTAGACATGTTCCAAAGTACCTTGAAGCTTATCAAAGTGATATACGTTCTTTTTCTCATTTAGTTACATCTTATCTTATTACTAATTTTCTTTCCTATCATTAATTATCTTTTACACAATATATTTATTGCTACCTTTCCCAAACTTATGAACCTAACACCTATGATCAAGCTATTAATTATTCTCATTGGAAAAATGCAATGCAATGTGAATTAAAAGCTTTGGAGGATAGTGGAACATGGAGTGTTGTGCCTTTTCCTTTTGATTCTTTTACAATAGGTTGTAAATGGGTGTTTAAGATTAAAATGAGTGCCAATGGTACTGTGGAAAGGTATAATGCAAGGTTAGTAGCTAAAGGTTACAATCAAAGAGAAGGTTTTGATTATCAAGAAACTTTTAGTCCTATTATTAAATAGACTACTATGATAGTTTTTCTAGCTTTAGCAACTACCAAAGGATGGTTTTTATCACAGTTAGATATTTATAATGCATTCTTGAATGGAGATTTAGAAGAAACAGTTTATATGGACTTTCTCAAGGGTTATTCTATTAAAAGGGAGTATCTATCTGGTTCTAAATTGGTCTGTAATAAGCATAAATCACTCTATGGTCTTATGTAGGCTTTAAGGTGATTGAACTCTAAACTTACAGCTTCTTTACTAAAATATTGTTTTACTTAATCATTATCAGACTATTCTTTATTTACTATGACAACAATCAATGGGGAATTTGTTGCATGACAGGTACATGCTGATAACATAGTCATTGCCAGTACTACAACTTAAGTAGCAAATTGAGTCAAAGAATATTTGAGTTCTCAATTCAAGTTGAAGGATCTTAGAGCAATGAAGTATTTTCTAAGACTTGAGATTTCAAGGAGTCAGGAAAGAATTTTCATTTGTCAGAGAAAGTATAGATTAGATCTTTTAGAATAGTCTAATATGCTTGGTATAGAGCTAGCAACTGCTCCTATAAACTATAGTCATAAGTTGAGTAGACTTACTGATAGTAGGGAAGTTGCTGACTCAACAAGATATCGACAATTGGTAGGAAAGCTTTTGTAATTGACGTTTACCAAGCTAAACATTTCACATGTAGTTCAAGTGTTTTCACAATTTATGAATAAACCAAAGCAAGACCATTTATCAGCAGCATATCGAGTGTTAAAATATCTTAAGTCAACTTTAAGGTAAGGGATATTGATGAAATCATATTCAAACTTAGTTATATTTGCCTACCCAAAGAGTGATTGGGCAAAGTGCCCTAATACACACAAGTCAGTCACTAGTTATTGTATATTCTTAGAAAGTGCACTAGTTAGATGGAAATCTAAAAAGCAATCAATTGTTGCTCGAAGTACAACAAAGGCAGAGTATTGATCTATGACGTTTATTTGCTATGAAGTTATATGGTTGAGATATTTATTGTCTGATTTTGGTATTAAGCATGAAACAACAATTAACCTTCACTGTGATAATCAACCTACAATTTTATTTACCGTAATCCTATATTCCATGAACATGCAAAAGATATAGAAATTGTCATTTCATTCATTAAAAGGTGCTTGCATGTGTGATTAATCTTGTAGATGTTTCTATAGATTGGAAAATTGTAGACTTGTTTACCAAAGCAACACTACAGATTTCTAAGCAAGATGAATATTCATGACATTCATGCTCCACCATGATTATTCATCTTGAGGGGGAGAATTAATTTGAGCTAAGATTGTGAAGAACTTGGTTAGTGCTATGAAGAACTTGGTTGCAGAATTGAGTAAGGATGCGTGTTAAGGAGGTGGAGACATATTCAGCATCTAAGCTTATTGTTTGAACTTTACAATTTTACTTTTACTGTTTACTTGTTGTAAATAGGAAGTAAGTTAGTTACTAATTGTCTTTACTAATTTTTCCCTCATTTGTAACAAACTTTTCTTCCTTTTACATTTCCCTGTATATAAACCTTTGACTTTGTAAATTTCATTGAGAGAAACAAGAAAAAATTTTCTTTCCACAAAAGTTTTTCTTAAGCTTCCGCTATTTTCCATACTTTTCACATGTATATGAACCAGGTGAAAGAAAAGGAAGTATTACAAAAAACAGAAGCAATTTTGTACTTTTTCTTGCACATTCTCTTTCTCTATAATATTGGTGACGGTGATTTATTGTGTATTTGTTTTGATGACTTGACTTTTGCAATTGTGGTTTGA
>NW_018397274.1:2642597-2642672 GCF_002168275.2 Theobroma umbraticum
TTGGGCGGAAATGAAGCATTATGAAGTACTCCCTGATTCCTGTCACTACATAGCATTGGTGGAAGGGCTAGTAAC
>NW_018397274.1:2642682-2643207 GCF_002168275.2 Theobroma umbraticum
TTAGATAAAGCCAGGGAATACTACTGACAATTACCCAGTACCTACTAATCTTACCAAGTCAAGCAGCCAAATTTGACTAGCATTTTCCTCAAAAATTAAGATTCTAAATTTGTTGAAAATGTTATATGATTTATATATATATATATATTATTTTTATATATCAGTTGATGTGATTTACACTCAACTTTATTGATTAAGTTGTTGTCTTTATAACTTTTTATGATACCAATTGACATTTTTTGATCTAGTAATTTGTATTTTCATATCTTAAATGTGTCAAATACGATTTGATAAAAAATACGTTAAGATTAAATATAAATATAACACAAATAATATTCATGATTAAAATTTAAAACACGTACATGTATATACTTAATAATCGTGTAACACGACATGACACGACATGATTAACACATTTGTTAAGCTTGTCAATAAATGACACAATACGATTAATAATACGATTAATACGAATAAATAAAAATATTTATAATTAAAAATAATTTTATTATTTAAATTTAAAATTAA
>NW_018397274.1:2643408-2643677 GCF_002168275.2 Theobroma umbraticum
AATTATTTAAAATTATTTAAATAAAATTAAAATAATCTTTGATTATTAATTTTTAACAAGTTACAACGCAAAAACTATTAATTTTTGACTATTTTAACAAGGTTAAAATAAGGTTAAAAAAACTTACTTCAGTTTTCCCTATTTCTTCACCCTTGAAACATAGCTTGGCCACCTTGTGGGGCCGCCGCAAGAGCATGAGGGCTTCAGAGAGGTCTCTAAAGAGTTTAGAAAATGTGGAGATGTTACTTTTAGATAAGAAAATTTGTGTT
>NW_018397274.1:2643760-2644062 GCF_002168275.2 Theobroma umbraticum
AGTTTTGATTTGTAAGTAACAACAACAATTTAGGCATTGAAGTATAAAAAAATGTTTTTGAATATGACATGTAACAATAATATTTTTTCAACATGGTGTGTAATAACAGTATTTTTTTTTCAACATGGCGTGTAACAACTTTTTTTTAACCATAGCGTGTAACATGTTTTTGTACATGGCGTGTAATAACAGTATTTTTTTAACATGGCATGTAACACCCTAACCATGACATGTAACATGTTTGTATATGGCGTGTAATAACTTAACTATGACGTGTCACACGTTTTTGTACATGACGTGTA
>NW_018397274.1:2644072-2644244 GCF_002168275.2 Theobroma umbraticum
CATGACGTGTAACATGTTTTTATACATGACGTGTAACAACTTAACCATGGTGTGTCGCACGTTTTTGTAAATGGCGTGTAACAACCTAACCATGGCGTGTAATATGTTTCTGTACACGGTGTGTAACATCCTGGCGTGTAATTTCATTAAGGGTAATTTTGTCCAACTTGGT
>NW_018397274.1:2644344-2644559 GCF_002168275.2 Theobroma umbraticum
CAATTTGGCACTGATTAAAGTGTTTCTAACATGTTTTTATAAATCAAAACACAAATTTTATTATCTAAAACACCTATTTTGATTAAAAATTGAAAAACAAATTTCATTGAAAATCTAAGTTTATAAATTTTAAAATTTTGAGTTTATTCGTGTCTAGATCTTGAATTGATCCGATTAAAAGCTATTTCAAATATTTGTGATCATTTCTACTGTTT
>NW_018397274.1:2644579-2650938 GCF_002168275.2 Theobroma umbraticum
AAAATCAAATTCTCCAAATAGTCATCCACTCAAGCACATCAAAACTATCGTTTGATATCTTCAAAGTGCTGGAAAGATAAATCTGAAAACGCAAGAGAGAGAATCAGGAGCATAGAAGAAGAATGCCGAAGAGAGAAATCAATAAAATTAGAGAGAGTGGGATGTTGAGAGAGAAATCAGAAGCATAAATGAGAAAAAATTATGATGAATGGTTTAATTTATTTGAAATAATTTCAAAGATATTTTCATCAAATCATGACTAAATATAATTAAAAATAATTAAATTTATTTTGATGTTATTTTTGAAATGTTCTTATCAAGAAAGGTTATTCCTCATAAATTTTTCTAAATTTTTTGTACTTTAAGAAGCCCAGAGAGGCAGAGAAAATGATAATCCCGCAAACCCCTGCAATTATGACGATCCTGATAAATGTAGCAGGGTGATCGAAAAAGGGAAGGTCAAAATTCATACCCAACACTCCTACTACCGTACCAAATATGGTAAGAGCCAAGGTTGTTGTTGTGACTAGCAGCTCAAACTGAATCAGCCGGTTTCGCTGAATATCCTACAACCCAAAGTTCATCAAAACTTGAGAAGCTTTCCACCAATATACACAATTCAAAGGAAGCTACAAAATTTGATTACCAGCTGAATGTTGATAAAATCTTCTGTATCATCAATGTATTCCTTCATCTGAAATAGGAGGAATAAAATGTTGCATAAATCAATACCATCCGACACAAAGGGAAGAAGAGAAGAATTTAAACACATTGCGATTGCTCTACAGACCAATGTCAACTTGTTCAGGTTGCTGTCATCAAAAGAAAGTATGATTCCAGTAACATCTCCACGTCTTCTAAACTCTCTAGAGACCTCTCTGAAGCCCTCATGCTCTTGCGGCGGCCCCACACGGTGGTCAAGCTATGTTTCAGCCTTACGCCGGAGTCAGGGGGTGAAGAAACAGAGGAAACTGGAGTAAGTTTTTTTAACCCTATTTTAACCTTGTTAAAATAGTCAAAAATTAATAGTTTTTGTGTTGTAACTTGTTAAAATTAATAATCAAAGGTTATTTTAATTTTATTTAAATAATTTTAAATAATTATTTGAATAAGTTTTTTAAATTTAATAAAAATAATAATGTAATTATGTCATACTTAAATCCTAATTTTAAACTTTTATTTTGTTATATTTGATGTTATTATTATTTTATTTTATTATAATTATTTTATAATTATTAATTTTAAATTTAAATAATAAAATTATTTTTAATTATAAATATTTTTATTTAATCGTATCAACGTATTATTAATCGTGTTGTGTCATTTATTGACACGCTTAACAAATGTGTTAATCGTGTCGTGTCATGTCGTGTTACACGATTATTAAGTGTATATATGTACGTGTTTTAGATTTAAATCATGAATATTATTTATGTTGTATTTATATTTAATTTTAATGTATTTCTTATCTAATCGTATTTGACACATTTAAGATATGAAAATACAAATTACTAAATCCAAAAATATCAATTGGTATCATAAAAAGTTATAAAGGCAACAACTTAATTAATAAAGTTGGATGTAAATCACATCAACTGATCATATAAAAATAATATATATATATA
Source organism: Theobroma umbraticum (assembly GCF_002168275.2). Classification (NCBI taxonomy): domain Eukaryota; kingdom Viridiplantae; phylum Streptophyta; class Magnoliopsida; order Malvales; family Malvaceae; genus Theobroma; species Theobroma umbraticum. Next base: position 2,646,205 of record NW_018397274.1, read on the forward strand.
TATATATAAATCATATAACATTTTCATCAAATTTAGAATCTTAATTTTTTAAATTTATCTAATAAAGAAAAATTGTTAACACAAGTTATTAATTGTCTTAACCAGATTGATGTTTGTGTGTCACGTGGTTATGATTTGGTAAAAGATTAATATAATATTTTTAAAAAATTTATATATATTTATTTTTTTACATTAAAAATGATTAAAAAGTAGTTATAAAAATAATCATAATATATATAATAATAATTAAAAATTAAGAAGTAATGGACGTTGTCACTTACCATTCGCTTGGCTCCACCAATGGCTAGTACATACTGTAAAACTACACAGAGGGTGGATTTGAGTGGCAAGCGCGCCAAATATTGTTTGTGAGCACAGGATTGGGGCCACTGCAGGGCAGCAGTTGGAAAATGCTACCCTATTAACCAAAAAATAAAAAACTAATCTTATTTATTTATTTATTTATTTATTATTTTTTAGGAAAATGCTAGTCAAATTTGGCTGCTTGACTTGGTAAGATTAGTGGGTACTGGGTAATTGTCAGTAGACTTTTAATCTCATTCACCATGATGAAGCTTCCAAAAATTAAAATTAAAATCCATTAAAAATAAAAACTGGTCCCATATATTAATTAACATTGACTGTCATGAAGCAAAATGCAAATAAGAGAAAACACACATTTATAATCTATAACTTATATAATTCTAAAGTTATGAAAATATAAAAAAAAAAAATTGACTTTTGATTTTTTCAATTTTAAAAATTTCAACACGTTGTGGCTCTCTATTTAACCTGATTGTTATGCTGATGATATGTGAAAAGCTATGAGATTAAAAAAAAAAGAAATTAACCTTTGGCTTTTGTAAGTTTGGGTATTACAATTAATTGTTTAGATGTGTAACATGTTTAAATTTGGGTGAGTTGTTCTTCTTTCATTGAGAATTATATTTGATCTCTATATCTATCAACTGTTTTTTATCTCGATTTTCGCTTTTACTTAAATTTTTTTTCTTTTTTAGAAATTTATTTAGTTGTTTGTAAGTTTTTTTACTTTTGTTTCTTTTATCTCCCCGATCTTTTGTTTATCATTTTGTGCTGCTTTTGTTCTTCGTTAGTTACCCAACCACAACCACTTACTTTGCTTTGTTTTAGATAATTCCTGAGCTTATCATGTTAATCTTTTTTATCCGTCTTATTGTGATTAATTTTTAATAAGTTTTTTAGTACATTAAAACCATCAAATCAAATAGTGCTTACTTCATTTGCTATTTAGTTTTTTTTATGCATTTTCAACAATTTAATGTTCATATTAGATATATAAGTTCCACAATTAATTAGTTAATGTTTGTATTTTTTTTAATGATATGTCATAAGTTTTATATCTATTTGACCCTTCTATTTACTATTCATTTTCTCCGATGGAATTGAACATCTAATGAAATTTATAACAAGATTTAACTTCCATTGGCATCTAATATATGAAGGCTCAGCTGAGTATTCATTCTTCGACCAGAATTATCATTAAAATCAAAATCACAGAAATAATTTGATGCAACCTCAATCACCGTACAAATCAAACAAAAAAGAACAAAAAATAAAAAAATAAAACAATTGAATGAAAAAAACAAATTCCCCAACCCAAACTTTTAATCCCACTTTCCAATAACCAAAACCTAGATTTTCAAAATCTTCATTTTCCCACGGTTAAAACTTTACATCAACCCAACAACAATGTCTTTTTTTTCATTTTTTTTTAAAGCTAGGTGTGTATTGTTATAAAAATATTGATCAAAATTGTCTACCAGAAGAAAGAAATATAATAAACTCTTCACCTCTACAATGGAAAATACAAATTCAGTATTACAATTAGAACAATATTTCAAAGCTCAGATTTTTGAAGACGTCATTTTTCCACAGTTAAAACTTTACATCAACCCAACAACAATGACTTTCTTTCTTTTCTTTTTTTTTAAAGCTACCTGTGTATTGCTATAAAAATATTGACAAAAAATGTCTATTGAAAGAAAGATACGTAAGAAACTCTTCATCTCAACAGGGGAATCTATAGCTTATATGAAATCTTAACATCTAATTGCCAACTACATATGAAAATGTCTTATTCTTTTGTTCAAGATTACATGTAATATTATACATTATAATTATATTTTTTTATATATATACTTGGAATGCTGGCTGAATATTAAAACACTACTTTACCTAATTACATATATTTTGTAACAACAATAATGATATTTTTTGTAAAACAATCAATTGTACAATTTTCCCTCTTGGGTATGACCAATAAATAAGATTAATTAAGAAATATTAGACTAGTATGCAATAGTATACATAAATCCAAGATTACGTAGCCCTATTTCAAAAATCACCCTGTCGGACGTATAGTCTATAGTTGGCTAGGAATTTTTTATTCAAAGAGCCGTAATCATGAGAGATGGATTAAACTTTAAATCCAAATCATATTCGCGAGGTCGTGCGTTTTTTTTGTGCAACATGAAAAGCAAACCCGCTCGAGCCAGTGCCATGTGCATATAAAGCAAAAGGTCAATCAACATGGTACAATAACACTGTAATTGGCATATTCTGAAAAAAGAGTCATGTCTTCGCCGGTCCGAGCTGGCAACCACCCTGGATTAGATAAGCAATTATTGCATCTCTGAATATCTTCTTTTTTAAATAATGGAACCCCCTTTGTCTCTGCTTAAATATAATTAATTTGACCAAATTAACTCACGAGTGCATTTCTTTTGGCTAGCCAGCACTGAATATATATCTCCATGGAAGAACTTCTTCAGCCACAAGCACTTACGACTACGGCTATCTTCAGAAAAGTACTCACGAGCACTGACGTCCATAGAAGATTGTCATTTCCGGAGCACTGCTTAGCTGATTTGCCGCCACTTGAAGGGCGCCCTGTAATAGATTTTCCTGCACAATTCTAGCTGGACTCGTCCCAAGGCCGGTTATTGGTAAGGGCTGGTCTCAATTCGTTCGAAGCAAAGAGCTCAAGATTTATTCTTTACAAGGAGGAGGATAGTGGAGCACGGTATAAAATCGAAATTAAGAAGAGTTCTAACTAACTTGTACATAAACACTAAGAAATAGAATGAGTGCAACAAATTTAATATTACAAGTATATATTCAAAAGAAAACCCCAATGGGAGTTTTCAGAATTGACCACGTGGAGGGTAGAGAGAGAAAGAAAGTAGATGTCGAAACAAAGAGGTCAGGGTTTACTATGCGGAGAGCAGATAAATAGAAAAGATGTTGAAGCAAAGATTTTGTTATATAAATGTTATGATACGTTGTAATAGAAATTATTAGCAAATAATAATGAAACGTATGTTAAATTTTACGTATAATTAATTATATTAGTTCAAGATGTATTACCATAATAAGAATTTAGAACACAAAAATGCACATGATTTGTGATACATGAGTAAATAATATTGACCAGATTAATTGTTGGGGCTCAGTGCATTAGAATTTCATTCTTTTTTTTTTTTCTAATAACTCTCCATTAACTTAGACCTAATGTGATTATAGACAGCCATACTTTTATATAATGAATCATTAATTCCATCCATAATAGGATTTAGGGTTTTTACCTACACATTTAAGCCAACTGTTAGAATTGTTAGTTCAAATATAACAAAGAGTAGTCCAAAAGGGGATGAATTAGATTTTTAAAAATTCTTTTTCACAAATCAAACTTTTAACGACAATTGTAGTGGGAAAAATCAACTACTGTTATGAGTTCACATGATATCCCTTGAGTGCTTAATGGGGACTTCAACGTTGTTAAGAAGTCAAGATGAAAGGTTAGGTGGCCTTATTAACGAGATTGCCTCAAGTCTGATATTTCCTTGCTTGCTCCCCAACATAACCCACTCATCTTTGCAGGGGCAGTGTTCAGCCAGCCCAATGGCTCGTTTTGCAATTTTGAGGCCTTCCAGTCTTGATACACGCTGCTGTGAGTAGCCATAGCAGAGATGCAAAGCACCAGGTCAAACAAGATTACAAAAACCATTTTCAAGGACACAATCAGACCTTTAGTCAATTACCGAAAGCCATATTGATTTCATACTTGATGGTTATGAATTAATTGATTGTTTCCAGTTGTTCACAACAGACCTATTCACACTAAATCAAAATGTTAAATACCTTATGCTGTTTATCCGTAGAATCAGGCCATAGGCCATAAGACAAGTTCAGTCTTAAGATGTTGACACTGCTGAGCAGTGATCACCCAATTTTCCAAATAGCTTCCACGCCCTGGGAGCATTTTAACAGCTTCCAGACAGATTTCAAATGGTATAATATTCACAAGATAACTCAAAATATGTACCGTTGCTTGTGGTGCACAAGTGATAATTAACTCCGTGGTATAATATGGAACTTTATGTACATGACCCTACCTGGCCAATATCCAACATTATGGTTAACTCCGTGGTGTGTTCTTCGGATCAAATCCAGTGACAGTTTTCCATTCATCACCCTCCGAGGCTGGATAAACTATCTTCAAAGGCATTTGTAACGACAAATGTTGTTTAATTGTGTGAAATCAAGACAGTAGTATTTTTGGATGCGAAATCAGAGAGCTTCGATGCGCTTATCAATACGCTCAATCAGTTCCTTGTCATCTCTCACTGGTTTCAGCATCTGCCTAGAACACCTCAATGCAAACAGACGAAGGCTTGAATCTCAATCGGACAC
>NW_018397274.1:2650948-2722601 GCF_002168275.2 Theobroma umbraticum
CCGTGCAAGGACATTAAATTCTATAAGTTACATTCAATCTCGATGCAACAATAAATTCACAAAATAGCAGCAACCAACCAACCTCCGCAGCAACTCAAAGCATTGCAGCACATAAAATGAGCTCAAACAATTAAAATGATATATTAGGAGGTATAGTACCATTGCTTGTCAGCAAAATCAAGCAAGAATTCCCCTGTGCTACAAACTCAGACAATTACTAGCATGGTGAAACGAGGTTCAGCAAAAAGAAACTGACCAAATTGCCTTATCTTCTATTATACAAAGCCAGGACAAAATCATGCACGGAAAAAACTCGGGCTCCTCCACGTATATCTGCAAACACACTTATAATCATTGATTGGAACAAAATCACAATAAAAAGCCTGCCATCAATAAAGCCAACCAGCAACAATTCTTTAAATGAGATTTCTTAACTAGAAAGCCTGTGTAACTACTTCATAGCATGCTACAAATTCTGCTGGTCAAAAGAATAAGGTCACAAATGTTTCTTTACAATTTTGCAAGATATTGCACCACTTGCCAACATAAAAAATGTATCATCTAAACAATTGGTTAAGTTAGAATCTGTATAACCCTCTAACTTAAGATGTTCAACCTGTTACCAAACTAGCTTATAATCTTTAGTCCTATTCAAATATCTCATCATCTTTTTTGCTACTTCTTAATGGTTTGTGTCAAGATTAAATAAATATTTTTTCAAAAGATCCACTGTATAAGCAATGTTAAGCCTCATGCGCACTTGAGCATACATCAGGCTCCTAATTGCATTAGAATATGCCATCTGTTTCATAAATTCCCACTCAACGTCATTTTAGGAAACTATGCCAAGTTCAATTTATCACCTTTAATAACACATCTCAACCTTTGCAATCAAGTATAAAAATATATATAACACTTGATCAATGTATGCAAGCTAAAAAGTCCCAACAGGTGATGGGATTTACTTTTATGGATTTTAAACTCAAGAACATAGGATGCTTCCCCAAGAACTTTCATGTCAAATTGCTCAGACACAACTAGCAAGAAAGATTGCACCTGAGCATTTGATTCATTAGTTGGTTCATGATCTGCCTGCCTAAAGAGTAGGGTTCGAATCTCCTTTCTCAAAAAAAAAAACTAACAAAAAAAATATCATCAACAAACAAACTAAAGAAAGAGGTAAACTTACTCCCACGATCTTGGGATATATGCATTAGTCTACTTTGTTCTTATCAAAACCAGAAAATGTAATTATTGCGTCAAATTTAAGATACCATTGATGAGAAACTTGTTTAAATTCATAAATAGACTTTTGAGTCCACACCATATGATCTTTACCATCTTTTTAAAATTTTTTAAATTACAATGTAAAGACATTTTCAACAAGATTCTCATTTAAAAAGACAATTTTAACATCCATGTGATGTAATTCTAAATAATAAAGAGCTAATCACTCTAAACAACATCCTTTATTGATAATCATGACAATAAAAACATTAAAGTGTTTGATTCAATGATAAATATATATATGTCTCTAGTTTCAAAAACTAGATTCGAATCTCACACTTTTCAAATCATCAAAAAGAATAAAATAAAACAACAAAACTCTATTTCTTAAATTTCCTTATAGCAGCAGAACCCCTCTCCACTTGTAGAAACACACTAATGCACAGTATAAGATGATCCCACAAACGCTAGTAATGATGAGGACCACCTTAATTGTATGAGAATCATTAAATAATGGTACTGGAAAGTTAATGCCAAATATTCCAATTATTATCCCAAATACAGCAAGAACAAACGTAGCGGATGTGAGTAGCAGCTCAAACTGGATCAGTCGATTTCGAAGATTATTCTGCAAAGCAGAGTAAGTCTATTAGTTAATAAAATTGTGACAGATCTTACATCAATAAGAGATGGGATAGATTTTAAAATTATAAATAAAATTTTTTTTTATTTAATAAATACATTTTTTAAATCAGAAACATAAATTCGTGACAAGTAATATCAAAACTTATTCAATTCTTAATTGATATGAAATCCTTCATAAGAGATATTAAAGTTGAAATAAGTGCGAGTCGATATGATTTTTTTTTAGAGGTGAAATTGTCAATATAACAAAAATATTATATAATTGAATGAGATAACATGTCACAAAGTACAAATTAGTAAAAGACGTGCCACCTCTAGTCCTTTCTTCAATCCTTTTTTAATATTTCAAAATTAAAATAATTCTAACATAAGATTATTTTTTTTTCTTAATCTTTCTGTGTCACATCAAAGACCTGATATGCTCGCTTCTGTTAGCTTTTTTATTATTATTTTTTAATCAAGGTGAAACGCATGATCACTTACCATCTGAATGTTGAGGAAATTTTCTGTGTCATCGATGTATTGCTTCAACTGAAACAAGAGGGAGAAGATTAAATTAATAAATTATTAATTAATTTTGTAGAATTAGACAAGGGAATAAAATTGGAAAACGTTGACCAAGGTGCTCTCTAGCTAGAGAACTGTATTCATACCGTCATCAACTTATTAAGAATGCTATCAATGACAACAAAGTATGCTTCCAGTAATGACTCCAACTCTTCCACACTGGTCGCAGCGTTCTCAGAACTCATCATCATGCTCTCGCGACGGCTCCTGACGCTGCTCGAGTTTTTCGTCAGCCTACGGGAGCCTGAGGGTGAAGAAACAGGAGCAAATATTATAGGATCAGATGCTTCAGAGGCTCCTTCATTTGATCTGAATATTCCCAGCAGAGAAGACTGAATATCATCAGAAATTACTGAAGCCGATTCCATCTTTCTCTTCTTCTCAGTAAGATACATTTCAGCCTTATCTTCGTCGTCATCCATTATCTTCTCTACCTCATCTCGAATCTAAAACCAAGGTGGGAAATTAAGTATTAGAGAAGATAAAGAAAAGAAGAGGAGAAAGACAGGTGAGCCGACATATTCTATACCTTAGAGTCAATGCAACAAGGCGGCTCTTCAATCCGCGAACTCGTTCCAGGTTGAAGGTACTTACCTCTGATGTGAGCTTGTCGAGCAATGGATATGCTTCCATTTCTAATTCTGATGCCTTGGGAACATCAAATGATCACATACCATATCAGTTACCATCACTCACATAATTTAATCAAACATACGAAGGAATTATATATTCTAGTTTTCCCTTATTAATTTGTACCAACCTCAGAATCAAGTGAGCCAGAAACAACGTCCAGAACAACTGCAAGTGCCCTAAACTCGAAGGGACAATAGGAAGACGTGCTCCTAAAACTCCTGGCACCGCTGCGTCTTGGGTTCAATTCAGCTACTCCAGTGCTTCTTAGTCGTTTCTGCAGCTCCATCACATACTGCAAAACGTTTCTGTCAAGGGAATTCAAGAGCAGGACCTCGTCAGCTGTGATAATACACCGTATCTTCTCCAAATTAGCAACGATAGCCTTCTCTTTACCAAGGATGGTTGGGGGGTAAACAAACAGGGGGTCAAGAATCCGTAGATCACGAGTTGATATAGCACAACGACGTATTATGGTCAACTTGTCGATCTCAAGGACTTGGGAATTTCCCGACGCGTCAATACAAATCCAAGATCGGAGACCTTGGCCTGTCTCCGGCAACTCCAATACATCCATGCCTTGGAATGGAAAGGTCAAGGTTGAGGCAGAGAGCTCGTACGGAGCATCTATATATAAGGTTTTAGATATATATATATATATATAATCCAAGTGTTTTTTTAATTTCGCTATCTTTCTTTCTTCCCCACAAATCATTGGATATTTCTTCCTTTCAAGTCAATCGTGACGTTTTAATTGAATTAAAAAAGACACAAAATCAAAAACAAGTGAAACCCAGAATAGTGATCATGTGGACTCTGAGTAAATAATTAAATGACCTTTTCCCTTTGGCTGAATATAAAGTAAAGAGAACCATTGGCACACGTACAACATGGTGAGTCAACTTGCCAAATTGTAATATTTATTCTATGTGGGATTTCTTAAATACAACGTTGATGTAGCAACAAGGGACAAGGGGTGCGTCATTGCATAGTTAATCCTTTTGTATTTTTCGAAGGAGGTCACTTCGTAGAGATATACATAATGCACGTAAAGATGGTAATTGTCAGACACTTGATGTCAGCTTTCACCATTTCACACACAACTGCTGATGGAAGAGGCTAAAACCTCCTCTACTGAACTTGGGAAGCCAGACCTGCCTCTTCCAGTATCGAAAAGCACATATGTTTCATTTTCATCCAATTGGCATTCTATTGTTATTATTATTATTATTTCTGTAAATGTATGGAGTTATAGACGTCTGCTTGATTCACCATTTCAATATTTAAATTCACAACTTTTATTTTCAACCGATATGGCCAACTTGGTGAAATCGATTCACCATTTGAGCTCTCCCCACCGATATGGCCAACTGGAAGGAAGTTGCATAGTGGAAACTACTCAATAAACATATACAAAGAGTTGATAATTTAAATTTTTAACTTTAGGGTCTATCCATCACATCTTTTAAAAAAAACTAATTTAAATTTTTATTATTATTTTTTAAAAAAAAAAGTATAATATTTTAATATAGAAAATGAATATAAATTTATATATATATATATATAAATATATCATATGATCATATTATCATGTCATTATCTATCATGACATAGTAACAAATTACGTCAACACTACATTGTATAAAATGAGAATTGATGTTTGACTAAAAATATTAAACACAAGAATTTGACCAAATGGAATTGGGAAATAAAAAAAGCTTAATTGAATTTAATTTTCTGAATATGTAGTTGAGAAATTCTATTTTAAGTATTGTATATCTTTTAAAAATATTATTATAACATGTTTGATTCACAAAATAATAATAATAATAAAGTAGAACAGGAATGAAACTATGTATTTGATGTTAGCGGTGTTAACAGAGAGTGAATAGATATGTAAAAATCAAGTGACTTGGAATAATATGAAGAAATAGGTGGCAAGTCCGAAGCTTGGTGGAGTGACTTGGAATCAAAAGAAAATCCTCTGCATTGGCATTTGGGTGCAAATGAAATCAACTTCCCTGTTTGTTCAGATGCGTTTTGTTAAAGGTAACTTTGATTCATCAATGAACATTAGAGACTTGCAAGAAAGCAAAGGGCACCCAGATTTTCGTTTGGTTGAAGGCAATAGAATAATGCTTTCCATTTCGTTTGGTTGCAAGAATTGGTAAATACTATACTATTCACAATGGTAGAATCGAAAATTCAATAAAATTGCATATTTGCACTTGATAATCGTTAACACCTGTTGGGGGATTATCTCTTGCAAGTGTCATTCCCCCATTTCCTATTTCAAGTTCAACATGGGCGACTCCAATTAAAGAATTGGCTCTAAAAATAGAGAGCCATCTTCTTTCATCCATGTACAGGGTACATGATTGATAACAACAATGATGGGAAAACTGCGTCTTTTATTTCCTTTATAGGGGCATAAGTCGTCGGTACTTGAAGAACCACACAAATGCACAAAATATGATGATCCCGCATATCCCAGTAACTATGAGCACCCACTTAAACGCACCTGGGTCATCAAACATTGGTATTGCAAAGTTCATGCCAAATATTCCTGCTACCACCCCAAATATCGCAACCACAAACGTCGCCGTTGTGAGTAGCAGTTCAAATTGGATCAGCTGGTTTCTAACATTATCCTGCAACCCAAACTTTCTCCATAAGTTCAATATGCTTTTCCACAAATTTCTCCTTCCCCGAAAGACAAAATCATCAGTAGCAGCAGTGGAGGAAAGGTTGGGGTTCAAACATAAACAGAAAGAAAAATAATATTTCTTAGTAACAAACTTTTCTATCAAGGATAAAAAAGCACATACCAGCTGAATGTTAATGAAATCCTCTGTGTCATCAATGTATTCCTTCAACTGAAACAAGAAGAAAAAAACTAATATTTATAACACTCCTAGAGAAGGGAAGATGAAAAGGACTAAAGACTGCAATAAGTGCTATGCCTACCGATGTCAACTTATTTAGGGTGCTATCAATGACAACAAAGTATGCTTCCAGTAACATCTCCAGCTCTTCTATACTCTCTGTAGTGCTCTCTGAACTCCTCATGCTCTCATGGCGGCTCCTTGCAATGCTCAAGCTTTTCTCCAGCCTGCGGGTTTCGGGAGGTGAAGAAACAGGAGAAACTGGAGCAGAAATAGAGAGTCCATCAATTGATCTGAATCCCATCAAAGATTGATCACCATAAAATGATGACTCCATCCTACTCTTCTTCTCAGTAAGATACATTTCAGCCATATCTCCATCATCATCCATTAGCTGCTCTATCTCATCTCTAACCTAAATGGATACCCAAAGAGTGGGAAAGTATCAGAAGACGTAAGGCTATCATTTACCTGCAAACAAGAAGGGGAAAAAAAGAGGGGGGAAGAGGAGAGAGAACAGAAGATACGTATACTCTATACCTTCTGAACTCTTCGAGTCAATGCAACAAGTCTGCTCTTTAATCGGCGAACACGCTCCAAGTTTAACGTGCTGATCTTTGATGTAAGCTCATCCAATAGTGGATATGCTTCAATTTCTAATTCTGCTGCCTTTGGAACATAAAATGAGTTACCAACTTGCTCAAAAGTAATCAAATGCGTACAACAGAATATGTTGATGGTACAAAAAGTGATAATTCCTAAAGAAAGGACTCAGTAGACCAACTAGGAACTGTGTTCATTTCTAAAATGTGATGATTAGAATGGACAACAGCTAATATATGAATTAGTAGTCAAATTTTGATAGTTCAATTATCCAAGAAATCCATTCTAATAACTACTGTTTCATCTGATATATCCCCTGCATCCACCAAGATGCCAAAAATCCATATCATTGTTCAAACATAATCCATACTTAGGAGGACTTAACAAAAAGTGAAAAAAAAAAAAAAGAGATATCACATAGGAACTGTGTTTGAAACATGTGACAACACAACACACTATAATAAGAGCACAAAGGGAAACAGAATATATTAAAGATTCTCTCAACGAAATATGAGTTATGGCATGACTGCCTTGTGGCATATTTGGCTGGGATGCAATAAAAAGGTTAATTTCAACTTTAAGAAATACAAGACAACAAGAATGCCATGAAAGTCATTCATGATTCAAGAAAAAACAAACAGAAAATCTAGAAACCGGATGGTACAATACCCTAGCAATTCAGCTTAGGAATTAGCTGCCTCTCTTCCCAGTGGCCTGCCTGGGCAGGAAAGTTCACAGCAAAATTGCATATTAAAGGTTACATCTTTGAGTTGAGTCATTTCACCTACGCAGGTTCAACCTCAAATTCTAATAAAGTGGAAGATTTCTTGCTAGTACAAGCTACAAAGGCTTTCAACAATTTATTTCAGCTAGCCCCACATATTATCAGATCCACCATAACAGGTGATCATGATTCTCTCCAAAAAATATCTTGATGGAGGTCACAAAACTCAGAGTTCTTTCAGTTGCTGTCGCCACCCAAAAGGAAATACACAAATTCTAAAATTTTCTATATTCTATCATCGACAATTTAAATCCATCATTCCAGTCTCAAGAATCTTTTTCGCCTTTGATTAGTTGCTACTTTAAACGGAATAAAAGGTTGCTCCAGATACAAATTTCATGAGAGCTACTGAAGAATCTGCAATTAATTTACAAATGCATCATCCCATTCTCAAGACATCTTTTTCCCAAGACACAATTATTGATTTATTTGTTGTAATCACCCTTGAAATTTGTGAGCCTCTCCATCCACACATAAGATCACCTCATAGATTACCACTTTAGAGACAGGCAGATAAAAACAAAATTTCACATTCTCTATATCTAATGTATTGCATAGCACGCACAAATAAATACATAGTTTTTAGCAGAAAAATGCATACAGATTGGGTGAAATTTATCAATCAAACACCCACAAGATATAATTATTTAACATGAGACAATGATGCTCAAAAGTTTTTAAACAAAAAGAACAATGGACCCTACGAGAATATACTTTTTCTAAAACTTTGTTTAATCCATTAAAATGATATTCAAATTTTCTCTCAAGTCCTTAAGCAATGCAAAGAAGCATAAGAAAGAGGTTTGAATCAAACTGATAATTGCTAATTGAGATCAGAAAAAATTTTGTTATTTAATTTTTTAAAAAGTCACTTTAAACTAGTTAAGTTTTCATTTGATAGGCACTCCAGATGGAAAATATTTATGATGCTAAGAATTTCTATTCACTATCCAGGAAAGGGGAGAAAGTAAAGATCAAGAGTCTTTGAAAAAGACCACAGAAAACTAATCCCAATATATCTACAAGTAGCTAGGATAGCATGATGTCAGAGAACTTATCTACGAATAAGAAGAAAGGATCTACGGCTTGAACTTGCAGGGAAAATTATCTTCCATTCTCAAACTTGCATTTTCTCTTATGGCTTCAAAAAGAAATAGATTAAGCTCAAAGCTTGGAACTTAGAGAACCGAAATATCCATGGTAGTGCTTTTCTCTCTCCTAGGGAACTAGAGGTGGAAAAAACCTTACCCGACCTAATTCACCTGCACAACCCAGCTGAAGCCCAAACCAGCCCAACCGAAATTACTAAAAAAGTCAACAAGCCAACCTTGGCCCAAGCTTGTAAAGACCTAAACCTTAAATAACCAGAACCCAAATCCAACCCTGATTCCAATGCACTTACTATTTGCTTGCAGAGCAAAATAGTACAATGTGGCAAGAATTGACCTGAACTTCCAGACTAGCCCAACCCACCAAAACACAACCCAAAGTAACTCCAAAGCTTGATGATCCAAAGCTGAAATGATCAGGAAAAATCACAAGTCAAAACCTAAAATTGACCCAATCCATAACAACCTAACCGATCCTACGCAATCTTCCCAATAGACACCTCTACGGGCAATTATATAGATCGAAGGTACCAGATTAAAGCTTATGTGTTATTGATGTTTTGCTTCACCTACCCATCAAAGTTCTTACATCTCACAATACCTTCCGATCGAAATGTCTTAAAGTATATTTAAAAATATCAGGTGCCCTATAGATATGTATGCGTCTTTTAGTTCAAGGTGAACTCAACCACACCATCAAAAGTATGTTGATGGAAAGAGATAATAGCTCAATACAAGTTCTCTGGACAACATTCTTTAATCTTTAACCTGGAACATGACTCCATACTTAACAAGATAATGAACAATATAGTTGTCAGGTATGTGCCTGCTAGTCCGGTGAGATTCAAAAAGAACATCAAAAAATATGAAGACTAATTCAGCACAATTTCCCTAGATGTACTCTTAATCTGTAACAAGGAGCATGAAAAAATTGAGTTTTAAAGAATCCTTACCTAACAAAAGAAATAACAAAGAAATATATTTTATTCTACACTAAAGTTAATGGGAGACTTTGCTTAACAAACACATGTGCATGTATTGCAGAAAAGATCTTTCGCAGCCAGGAAATTTGAATATAGCAGCCAAATACAAATACAAAAAAAAAAAAAATGCCTCTTCTCTATCTCATTTATATTAGCGTCTTAACAATAATTGATAATGAAGAAAAACCCAGTCAAAAGAAAATAACAAGAATGTGCAAATATTATTTCATATGACTTGGTGTTATATGCCTTATGTCATTTCCTTAATTTACATTAGCTCACCCAAGAATCAAAAAGAAAATGTGCAACTAATATGTCTTCCGGCCAATTTCTTAAAAAATAAATAAATAAGAGTCATCAAAACAAAACTGATACTTAATCACAAAACAAAAAAAGGCATTATTTATATTAAGGGATTGTCTATGTTTGTGGCAAAAAGAGGAGGGGGTGGGAAGATGGGGAGAGAGAGAGAGAGAGGATGTTGTCAAGTCCAACAACTTTAATCAGTTTTAAGAAACCAGATACTTGCATCGTCCTACACATGCTTCTTTTTAGGTTCAATCTCCAATTCATGAATTGAAACAAAAATTTTCAACCATTCCATTTTCAGCAGGCTATATTCTCAGGTGAATAATTTTAGGAGCACAAGTCTATACTCAAAGAAGTACCATTTTTTAAACATCACTCAGTAAATTCAAACACAACAAGACATTTCAGTTTCCCCTTTCACGCACCTGTGAATCAAGGAATGTACAGGCAGCTTCCAAAGCAACTTCAAGAGCCCTAAACTCAAAGGGCAAATAATCGGGGGATGTGCTCCCAAATGAATTGTCAAAACTCCTACTGCTTCTTCTTCGGTTCAACTCAGGACCCTCTGATTGCCAAACCTCACCTACTCCACTTGTTAGTCGCCTTTGTAGCTCCACAACATACTGCAAAACATAGCTATCAAGGGAATTCAAGAGTAGAACCTCATCAGCAGTGATAATACACCGTATCTGCTCTAAATTTACAACAATAGCCTTCTCTCTACCAAGGATTGTTGAGGGGTAAACAAACAAAGGATCAAGAAGCCGTAGATCCCGGGCTGGTAGATCACAACGACGCATCATAGTGAACTTGTCAACCTCAATAATCTGGGAATTCCCAGATGTGTCAACACGGATCCAAGATCGAAGTCCTTGACCCCGCTTCTTTAACCCCAATAAATCCATTCCTTGGAAAGGTTGACGTCCAGAAGCAGATGCCCGATAAGAAGCATCTCTAAGGTTTACAGCTGATTGAGGTTTTGGAGGAAGCAGACGCTCTTTGAGTTCCGCCATTAACATATAATTCTGAAAAACATTACAAAACCATTAAATGACAACACTACACAAACAAGTTCTCAAAAAAGACCCCATATAAAAATTGGTTTCAACAAGCCCACTTTTCCAACTAAAATCTAAAAGCAACTAATTTATATCTGTATAAAAAAAAATTCAATAACCAAGGACCATTTTACTTTACAGCTTGAATACACAATTATACAGTTAGATTAATCATGTTTGTTTATGCATTTACACGAAGTCACAAGTACAGTTAGAAATTACAATCATAATCACGCATTGCATCTGACAGAAGAAATCAATTAAATAAACCAAATAGACAAACCAGCATATAACTGGACAAATCTAATTTAAAGCTGGACTAAACCCACATGTAGAGGGACTTGACCCAGGGACCTCTTCCTCTCCACTGGGACAAGGCCTCATTGGCTTTTGTTTATGCATTTAGAAGCCTTAATAACAAAACAATGTTATTTTTACACAGCCTGAGATTAAACATCAATTAAACCATGAATAACTCAGCATAAGAATGACAAAATTACAAATCAAGAATTCAGGATATCAACCAAAATGCTACCTCGAAATAGCCTATTAACCCTCCATAAGCTTATGATTGAACTAAAAAGGAACAATTAAAACAAAAAGAAATTGAAAATAAAGAGCAAAATCCATTAAATTCCAACACAGGACTCAAGCATAACTAACTAATGAAACAGCAATGAATAATCAAATAATTTCAAGGAGAAAAAAGAAACAAACTTACCTCGAACAAGTAAACTAAGATTAGCTAGCTACCAGATGAAGGCGAAGAAGATATAATCACAGCCGTTAAATAATTAAGCTGCGAATAAACGATTAGATTAGTAAATCAAATTATAACAACACCAAAGATTACAGAAAAGAGAAAGGAAACCCTAGATTTGGAAAAGCACCTTGGCAGCAGCGGATTATCGAGGAGAGAAAGATGTGAAGAGGAAGATTGCGCAAGAAAGAGAGAATCTCCCCTTCCAATGCGAAATTTTCATTTAATACTTTTTTTTATAAATAAAATTAAAATAAAATATAAGAGGGCGGTGTAATTATTACTCAATTAGCTAAGCCGCGAATCTTACTGGAGAATCTATGATTGAAGATTTTGGTTTTAATAAATTAGAAAAAAAAAAAAAAGGGTACGATGCGAAGAGCGTTTTTGTTGGTTTGTTACTTCCGTTAGTCTGTGACTCTCTCTGTCTGTCTCTCTGTGTATGCGTCTGGGTTTTTCAGGAACAGGAAAAACGATTAAATTACGTCTCTTTCCTCTTGGCAAGTGGCAGACTGTAAATGGGTTCCCCGGATGGGTTGGGTGGGGTTGGGCGGGCTACCCGTCGATTTTTCCTTTCTTTCTTTTAAACTCAAAATATGGAAAATAATAATAATAATTAAAGTAATTTTAGTAGGAAGGTAAACAAGTAAGTTACTCACTCCCTTTATTTTTAACAAACAAGTAAATTTGAATAAAATAATAAAATATTATTTAAAAGTAAACTTTAATAATATAGCATTATTTATTAATTACTCGAATCTATTAAATATATAATTAATAACTTAAAAAATAACTTAAATAATTCAAAATTATATAAAAGATTAATTTTATATTTGTTAATTTATAAAAAAAAGTTATGATAAAAGTAAAGATATTTGAATATCACATATTATAAATTTTTGAACAAGTTCAAGTTTAGGTTATGTTAAAGATAATATCTGAAACTTACTTGAATCCAAATTGGGTATTAAAAGTCTTATCCAAACTCACCTCATCATTAAATCTAAAATACTTAAATCTTATATTTTCAAGACAAATATTCTCAAATACCCATATAATAAAAATCTATTTACATCTCAATTTTATACCCAAATATCTTTGTACAATACAATTACACTGTACTCTTATTCTTTTGTTTTATTCTTCCCTTTATTCCTTAATTTAGGAGGCTTTAAATTGAGAATACCTTTTTGAAGTAGACCTTAATATTATAATTACAATTAAATAGATACTTCAAACACACGTAAAGACAAAAATTCATCTAATACTATGTATTATTATTATATTAAATTTGTTGCTTTAATATTTGTCCAACTTCTAGGAAAAAAAATGAAATGAATCAACAACAAGACATTGGGATGTCTTATCATTTTACAATTTTGATGAAAGTTAATTGTTGGGTATTAAATTATATAAAAGATAACAATATAACATTTGGTATATATATAAAAATGTTAATTAAAATTTTAAAAAAAATAACAAAGTAAATTTAATCTACAAATATTTTGTCAGAAATGATATGTTAATTTTTATAATTACTTTTATGTATCAAAATAAATATCTAAACACTTATATACTTTTTATAATGTAACCATTTCGTCGAGCTGCAACAAGCTAATTAGATAATATTTCTTTGTCTAGATTTACAAACAAATTAAGTTTATATTAACAAATACAAGGCCAATCAAGGAGGAAAGCTAGTTTCTAGAATATACAACATAATCAACTTAGAATTTTCAAAATAGAAAAGGAAAGAAAGAAATATTGTTGTTGCATCTAATTCCATAATAACAAAGTTGAGGTCGATTGATAAATCTTTGCAGGTTTTGCTCCCTCCAAGCAGAGTCGATAGATGAGTCCTCATGCTTAATTGGCAAAGGCTGCCTCCTCCCTCCTTGAGACTTGAAAGCATTGGCCCAATAGAAAACAATTCGGCTTGTGGCCCTCTAATCAAATTAGAAGTGAAACAAAGCAGAAGGATTGCTCGTGAGGCAAGGATGGGGAGATCAGTCTTGCGCATACAAAAGCAAAATGCCAAATGCCCTATCCTAGCTAATTATAGGAGGACATGAAAATACTCCTACAAAACAAAGACTATGTGTCACGATTCATATTAACTTATGAAATATTGTTAACTTTAGTCTATTAACTTTACAGTTTTACCTCACAAAAGATATCTCATAAATTAAAACTAGTATAAACTTTAAATCGTAGTGTCACTCTAATACCACAACTGATGTAAAATTCATGGCTCTTGCTGGGATCTCAACAATACTGCCTCAACTCCACAAGCTTCTACGGTGATTGAATTAGCTCCCACGATTGATTTGAAGTCTAGTGGTACTAAGAACGGTGTTGAACCAGTTGAACCAGATGATCTGATGGTAGAGACAGATGAATGTGCGGAAGACCATACAGCATGGTGTAGAAAGGCAGTAACTTGTTTAACAGTCAGATCCCTAGACCTATTTTACAACATGGATCGAATAATCTGCAAGCAGAAGTTTGTGTACCTAACCAAACATTCAGCAATATCACCCATGGATAAAGCTGGTTCAAGCAATGTGATAATATATACAATGGATAATCACAGCACAAAGGTTACTAACGTATAAATGAATGGAGGCATCCTTTTATCGAAAGGTGAAGTCAAACAATCAAGTAAGACTGGGAATATTCGCCTACAACGATCTTCCTTGAAGAAAAAAGCCAGAGCTAAACACAATGGTTCTCAAAGCTTCTCACCCTCTCTTTCCTTATTGAAGGAGAAAACAGTTCAACCGGGTATTAAATGGATGGAAGGGAAGGGTGATTTTGCCCATGGTGTGGTAGCCATTGATGAATGTCAAATGAGTACGGCGCATGAGGTTAATAAGGAGGTTGCCTTAACCTCACTTTCTTGTTATACTATTATTTATGAATCTAAAAATATTTGTTTGGAATTGTCAGGGGGCTAGTGATAGAGGATTTCCTCATTTTGTTAATGATCTACAGAGGATGCACCACTTCTCAATCATGGTCTTGTTAGAGCCAAAGGTTAGTGACACCATCACAGATAAAATTATTCATTCCATAAAATTTGACAGATCACATAGGGTTGAAGCATCTAAATTCTCAAGAAGCATATGGATTTTATGGAAGGAACACTTGCAGATCTCAGTAATTCGTAACCACGATCAATGTATCCACCTAAACATCCGAGATGGTTGTGGCAGCTCATGGATATTAACAGCAGTGTATGGACACCCAGATTATAGGAATAGAAGAACATTGTGGACAAAATTATCTTCCTTTGCAGAACACGTCTCTTCTCTGTGGCTATTATCTGGGGACTTTAATGCTTTTCTCTATGCTTATGAAAAGGTCGGTGGTTCATTACAGGTAGTAGGCCTTGTCCATACTTTTAGCGGTTTGTTAATGCATATGGCCTAGTTGATCTCGGCTTTAATGGGCCAAAGTACACATGGAAGAGAGGGTTAGTTTCTGAAAGAATTGACAGGACACTCTGCAACATGCTGGAGACTAAAGTATCATGAAAACGACTATTCAACATCTTCCCCGAATCCAATCTGACCATAGACCATGTTTAATTTCATTAGAGGCGAGGGGAGTTATAGATCGAAGTTGAGATTCCAATTCCAAGCCTGCCATGGCTTTTCCCATGTAAAGCTACATAAGGAATATGAGTTAACTATTCAACAGGAAGAGGTATACTGGATGCAAAAATCCAAGGCGGACTGGCTGAAACTAGGTGAAAAGAATACTAAATATTTCCATCTTCGGGCAGTAAAGAGAAGAAACAAGGGAAAGATTTTACAATTAAGAAACACATATGGTACGTGGTTAGAAGGACAAGAAGAAATGAGACTACACACTGTTGATTTCTTTCAAAAGCTGTACTCTAAGGATACAAAAACCTTACCAGCCTATCCTATTAGTGGTAAATTTCTTTTTATGAATAAGTCTGATTATGATAAATTGACTGCACTGGTTTGTGACAAAGAAGTACATGATGCCTTATTTGACATGAAGCCTGTGAAAGCTCTTGGTATTGATGGGATACACGCCTTGTTTTTCCAAAGTCAATGGGATGTAGTGGGTTCGAGTGTTGTCAGGTATGTTCAGACAGTATTCACAAGTGGTAAGATTGGGAATGAGCTATGTGAATCTCTCATTGTCCTAGTTCCAAAAGCTAGGTATCTAGAATATGTCTCATAATACAGACCTATTAGTTTATCACTTGTCATTTTCAAGGTATAAATGAAGGTAATAACTAATAGATTAAAACCATATATGTCTACATTAATAGCAGAAACCCAGTCTAGCTTCATCCCGGAGCGAGCAATCATTGATAATGTAATAGTGACTCAAGAAGTTATGCACTCCTTTAGAAGGAAAAAAGGTAAGGTGGGGTGGATGATGTTGAAAATTGATTTAGAAAAGGCTTATGACAGACTCTATTAGGAATTCATACATGATACGTTACTTGACGCACGCATTCCTGGCCAACTTATTGATGTGTTGATCCAAAGGTAGAAATATTCCAGTTGTCAGATCCTTTGGAATGGTGTGCCTTCTGAATCCTTTACACCATCTAGAGGTGTGAGACAAGGTGATCCACTCTCCCCATATCTATTTGTTTTATGTATTGAAAGGTTATCACATGCTATTAATAAAGCAATGGAACAGGGGTTGTGGAAACCAATTAAATTGGGTCGACACTATCCTCCTATTTCTCATCTCTTCTTTGCCAATGATGATCTCATCTTATTTGCAGAAGCTTTAGTTGATCAAATGAGGATTATTAATGGGGTCTTAGGCGATTTTTGTGTTTGCTCAGGGGAAAAGGTAAGTGTTCAGAAATCTTCCTTTTGCTGCTCGGCAAATGTTTCTAGGGAATGTATTGAGAACCTTAGGAACTGTTCAGGTTTCTCTTATTCTAGGAACTCAGGCACCTACCTAGGTGTACCACTATTTCAAGGAAGGAAAGGTATTACATCTTTTAAGTTTCTAAAGGATAAAATGAAAAGTAAATTGAGCAGTTGGAAAGCTTCTTCATTGTCCTTTATTGGTAGACTTACACTAGTAAAATCAGTACTATCTACTATTCCATATTATGTGATGCAAACAGTTTTTGTTCCTCTAGAATGCTGTAAACGAATTGAGCGGTACTGTCGTAATTTTCTTTGGGGTGGAGAAGTTGACCACCAATGTATCCATTTAATTAGGTGGAATCAAATATGTAGACCCAAGGAGGAAGGTGGGATGGGAGTGAAAAGGTTACATTTGATGAACAATGCCTTCTTAATGAAATTGGTATGGCAACTAGTGACTCGACCCAAGGCCTTATGGGTTAGCATTCTCAGTGGGAAGTATGATTTTAATATTGATCAACGGCCCAACTCAATCTTCCGTTATGGAGCATCGCAGACTTGAAATTCACTAAGTAAGCTGTGGAGTAGTTTCAATAATAATATACATTGGGTCTTAGGCGATGGTCTCTCGACCCGTTTCTGGAAGGATGTTTGGTTTGAGGATACCACTCTTGCCGAACAGGGCCACCTTCCTAGTATTGTTTCAAGTGAGAATTGCTATGTTCGAGAGTTCTTATTAGATACTAGAGAGTGGGATCAAGAGAAGCTAACTACCTGCCTACCTGGTGAATTAGTGAGTAAAATCCTGATGGTACTTCCTCCATCGTTATCTTTGAAGCCGGATACTCCATACTGGGCTCCATCAGCTTCAGGGGTTTACACTGTAGCGTCAACATATGAGTTGTTGAGAAAGGATTATCCAGACTATCTAGGACAACCAAGTAAAAAATGAGATATTGCGTGGAAATGGGATAGCCCTCAACGGATACGTACCTTCCTAGTGCAATGTCTTCATGGTAAATTATTGACAAATTTGGAACGAAGGAAAAGAAACATGTCATCCTCGCCTTCTTGTGTTTTATGCTCATTATCGGATGAATCAGTCCTGCATCTCTTAAGAGATTGCCCACATGCAAAAGAGGTATGGTTGAAATTGGGAACACGAATGGATCACGGGAACTTCTTTGTATTATCATTATCAGATTGGCTGATAGCTAATCTAAAAGATTATAATATTTTGTGTTGACAGTATTCCCTAGGCTATTCTATTTGGATTCACATGCTGGTATATTTGGAAGTGGAGGAATGTTAAAGTTTTTGAAGGCAAATTGGTCCCTTTGGCTGGTAAGTTATCAATGCTAAAAGGTCTTGCTGTTGCATCGCATAATGTTGTCACAATTCCTTGCACACGTAGTAGTCCAAACGGCTATAAAAGAGAAATGCTAGTAGGATGGCAAAATCCTCCGCAAGGTTGGGTGGCAATAAACTCAAATGGCGCATTACGTCGCAGTACTAACTTAGCTGCTACAGGTGGTGTTCTATGTGATTATAACGGATATTGGTTAGGCAGCTTTGCTGCAAAGTTGGGAAGGTGTTCTTCTTATATAGCTGAATTATAAGGAGTCTTACACAGTCTTCATATAGTAAGGGATAAAGGATTTCGTAGGATATGGCTACAGGTGGACAATAAAATCGTGGTTCAGGCAATTACCGCCAATGCATCACATCCATGTGCGAATTATGACTTATTGGACTCTATTCGCAGATTGCTGCAACTCGACTGGGAGGTGAAGATTTCTCATATTTATCGAGAACGGAATATGGTAGCAGATGGCATGGCCAACATTGGATTTAATTGAGATAATAGTTTTAGTTTTTATGATGTACCTCATCTAGAAGTCAATTCTATGCTGTTCAATGACTTGTTAGAAGTGTGTTTTTCAAGAATGATTAGAAATTAATAAAAATTCTATTAAAAAAAAGACCCTCTTTTCTCAAGGACATATCTCTAATATTTTAAATTATGCTTCAATACCAATTGACATTATTTATTTTAATTTATGAAATATTGTTCATTTTAACTTGCTAGTCTCATGATTGTCTCAAATTGAAAATGGTGTATGTGAAATTCAGAGCTTTCAATTGGGACCATGACATTATGACAAACGAGAATAACGACCACTAGATTAAGGTTTTGATATGAGTTATGATTGCGTAGATATTAGGCAAACACAGTGTTAATGTCACACGACATCTCTGTGACGGCAATTGGCACCAGAAAATTAAGGTGCATTGTACCATGCTGCAGTAGGAAGATGCTTTTCCAGGTGCCAATGCCCAATGCTTTTGTCGCTTTGGCATATTCCTTGCCCAATCCCATCAATGGGTTTGATTTCAAACCATTTCATGCTTGGGTAATTTCGGTGTCAATCTGTGCCTATGGGCCATATCCTGCCCCCTTTTTTTCCCCTTTTTTTCAGTTAGTCCATTGCTTTTGTACACACTCAAATTCTACCAAAACTTAATAGCAAAAGATGGAAGCGAAGATAACTCAATTTTATTTATATTTCTGATGGTTTTGCTGAGCATAACAAATTGAAGCATCAAGCGTTTGTTCTCCCAGCTTTTAGGGCACTTATATATACATACACATATACAAAGACAAATGATTCATCCCACAATCATTATGTACAAAGGGACAACCACCATTTTTGGGGTGTTGCAAGGCTGTGGGGTCATTACTCCATGCATAAGATTAATTTACAATTTTTGTTCAAATGTAAGGATTTATATGGGATGAGTAGTCACGGATTCCGGCTCCTTCCCATCCCATCCATTCTTCCCACATATCCCAATCCGGATCGTCCATGCCTCTCATTGGCTCATCGATCCCTTCATCAAACGCCTCGTACATCCGTGACTCGATCGATTCCCCTCTGAAATTGCTCATCACAATCTGCAGAGCGCCACCAATATCAGATAACACTTGTATACTAGTCTGCACTACATGAACAGAGGATTGTCCCCTGACAGGTGTGGACAAAACAATACTTATCTCTACTAAATGTCAATTATTGACTCCTCAGGTAAATGGTTTGGGTCATAATGAGGGGCGGTGGCCCCATCTACATCATTAGGGTTGGCTGCATGTTACAAACCACCCGAATATACCGTGTGTTTCTTTAACAAGTTAAAAAGGGTGGAAATCATCCAAACTGAAACAGCATTTTCCAAACTAAAGGAAATTAGTCATGAACTTGACCAATAATTTAGTGCCACGTCGTTTGCTCTCAATCATTAATTCTTTCTTTTCTTTCCTTTTCTTTTTGGCTCATATTAGATACTCCTAATTTCTGATTCATAACATAAAGGGCAAGAAAATAAAACTAAATCTTAATAATACCCAAAACTGTTTATAAGAAGTATCTGATATGAGGAAAGAACACATACATCGTAAGCTTCGTTAATCGTTTGAAACTGAACCCCACAATTGCTTCCTCTGCAAACGTCCGGATGATACTGAAACGAATCAAAAACACAAACCCCATCAATCGACCAATAAATTCCCACAATCAAATCAATACAGGAAATGAAACTTTCATTAGAAATAGAAAGAAGAAAGAAGGGATTCAAAGTACCTGAAGGGCAAGTTGCCTGAAGGCCTTTTTGACCTCAGATTCAGAGGCACCACGATGGATCCTAAGGGTTTTGTACGGATCCATCACAGAAGAGGCCGAGCAACGAACTCTTACTCTGATCACAGTCTTCTTCTTTCCCTTTTCCTTAACTTGCATCCATGAAGAAGAACCGTTCCTACCAATCATCCGGACAGCACTCGCCATTGTCAGAAACAAAATGAACCCAAACTCAAATATTAAAAGCCAAAACAACCCAAAGCTCAAAAATGAAAAGAAAAAACAATAAAAAGCTGCTTTTGGAAAATGGACGGGGTTGATTGATAATCCAAAAGGAATAGTGTAATAATAGATATGGAGGGACTGTTCAAACGAGGAGAGGGTTACATTTATAGAGGGAAAAGTTGATGGGAGAGAAGGGAGGGTCCTTATCCAAAGGGACCGGCTTGGGGGGTGACGTGTAGGAAAGTCATGGCTTGTGGGGTTGGGGGAGAGAGAGAGAGTGGGGAACCAAAGACTTATCTACTCAGAAGGGGTGACTTCTGTTTTGGCTGTTGTTTACGTTGTCAAGGTTTACCAAATTTCGTAACGGGAAAGGTTTATTTTAAGTATATTCTTTATCTTTTGTTATTTCAATCATTCCCTCTATCTTTTATTTTTTTCTATTGTAATCCCTTTTAAGGAAGTTTCCATTTTATTTTTTATTTTGAAATTATAAAATATTAAATGAAATATTGATTTTGTTTTATTTTAAAAATAATATGCATTAAACAAATCATAAGCAAATGATATGTACATTGTTAGGTAAGGCCTTCATTCTTGAATCCTTCCCCAACAATTAATAAAACCATCAAATGTATGCTTGTAATTTAAGGTATTAGGTAACTACATTTGACCTTAATTTTTTATCATTGAACACCTAACTTTAAAAACATTATTTTTTGGAAGCTAAGATTAAAGAACCCATTGTATTCCATGATTTTTATATGAAAGAAAATAATGTCACACTTTGATTTTCTTCATTCATTATTAATATAGTATTTGTAATATATAGCCATGCATGATAAAATCTACCTTTTTTTTTCTTCCTTTTCCTTTTTGAGGGAGCAAAAATTAAATAATATTCCTTTAAGTTCAATTCATGGTCAAAATTTTTAAAAATAAAAATAAAAATTCATCATTAACATTTAAAATTGAAAGTCAAAATTAATTAATTCAAGTCATAATGACTTATTTTTTTTTATTTTTGGAAAAAGTGGGTAGATTATCATTATTTAATTGAACTAATATAAAAAGATTAATTAGCAAAATGGTCACAAATTAATTATCTAAAAAAAGAAAAATAAAAGAACAAATCACAAATCAACCTAGTACTGGGAGTTTTAGGTAGATTTGGTGTGTGTGACTTTTTGACACGTTGGTATTGTCGGTGGTTGGCACGTGGGTGTCCCTGGTGCAAGTAACAAGACAAGATTTGATAGGTCTATTAGATGGGTTAGATGACTTTCTGTACAGTCAAAATATTAACTAAATTTCGGTATTCGTATATTTTATTTAATTTAATTTTTTTTAAAATTAAAATAATTTAAGTTTTTAATTTTAAAAATATTTTAATTTAATTTTTTTTCTTAATTATATTTAATTTTATCATTAAAAGAGGTTATATCAACACTGATATAATATATTTTAATGATATGACATCCACACGATGACATGAGGTTTCATGTGACATTAAGGTATGAATATTACTATATATGTTTTTCAATTTAATCCTTATGATGTGATACAAAAAAAAAATTTTAAAATTTTTTTTTCATCTGTCACGTAACACTGACACGTTAGTATGTTAGTACTACATCAATATTACTACGTTATCATGTTAGTACCATGTTATCATATTAATCATGTGACACTGTTACGTCATCACATAAATACCATATTATCAAAATATGCCATGCAACGTTGATGTCATTCGTTTTAATAATAAAATTGAATGCTTTTGGAGAGAGAAACTAAATTAAAATAATTTTTAAAATTAAAAAATTAAATTATTTTAATTTTGAATATATAAATTAAATAAAATAAAATAAATAAATACAAAAACTTAGTGGATATTTTGACCCATTCTATATTATGTGCAACATCTTCATTACACTAATTCTTTTATTCATAGAGAAGAGAAAAGGGAATTTATGTCTATTTTAATTTTGATATCTCTATAATACATCATTCAAAATTTTAAATCTATTTTAATATTATTTATCATAAATAGACACTTTTAATGTAAAAAAATATAATAATAAAATATTTTTATTTATAAATACAAAACTTATCTTATATCTTCTTGCAATAAGATCCGTGACAACCGTGGTGACCCGCAAGTTTAGAAAAGGGTTTCCGGTTTTTTTTTTTAAAAGTTTTGTACATAAAACCGTAAACAGATTGCGTAATGTCTCTGCCCAAAATAAAAAAAATAAATAAATAACGCAAATAAGTGATAAAGTTTGTTGGACCACATATTTGTCGAACGAGTGGATAAGTAGATTTACGTGTTTACACGTGGTTCACATGCATATTCAGAATTTAAATATGAGTTTTCCTTCCTTTCAGCAACTTTCCTAGAATCCGACGCCCTTGACTATGCCACATCAGATTTCTGCCACATCGTGCACGTTTAATTTCTGCTATACTTGAATGTCGGCAAATTTGTTTTAGGATAAGGTACGGCTTCCATGCACGTCGCATGGCATCATTTGATTTATTTAACTATATTTTGACACACGTGATTAACAGAAAAAAAATAAAAAGTTTTTCTTTAATTCTATGTGCAAAAAATGGAATTTAAAAACAAAATCAATTTAAATCCTCTTTTATACAAGACTAAAATTAATGAGATTTATTTTTTTCATTTTATACATTTTTATGTGGCTTAATTATGTGTCAAGTAAATTCTCCAATTAATATCACTTCACCAATGCTATCAAATACAATAAGATGACAATAATATATTAGAATAAATAATAGAAGAGGAATAAATGTTTGTATTTATTATTTAAAAGGTTGAATTCAAATAATTTTTTTAAATAAAAAAGATGTAAAATTAAAATTTCTCATAGACTTATAAAAAAAATTTACTCAATAGTAGGTATACGTAACTACAAAAATATAATTTTTCACCTATGAAATGCATTTTGACCGGATCTCAATGATTCTATCCATAATATACTATGAGGACAAACAAGATGAGATGTCTAACCAAAGCACGATTGAAAAGGGTGGAACGGTACGTTGAAGGCAAGGGATATTTAAATAACATTCTAGATGAGATTGTTTTTTTTTTTTAAATGGCTTACTAATTACTATTAATTAAAACGTTATTTGTCATTTTATATTTATGTGATGTTAACATAAAAATTAAAAATACTATATGATCATTTTATCATAACACTTTAACATATCACGTTATCATTTATTATAATAAATCATATTAGCATAGCATAGAATGACAAATAGTATTTTAACTAATAGAAATTAGTTAATCTGTAAGTTGTAAAGTCTTATTTAGTTAAAAATAAAAATATAAAAATTTAATTGAATGTAATAAAAAAATAAAATTTATTTGATTTTTCTCAAATAATTCAACAATTTTTTTTAAATATTATATCTTTGTTCTTTCAAATTTGTACAATATTTATTTAAGTGGACCACCAATTGCAATATGGACAAGATGAAAACGTTGATTTGTCTTCTTCCAAGGGAAGAAAATTTTGAAGAAGCTTCAATCAATAAGAAAGAGAGGCATCACTAGTGCTTGAAGCGAGTTGCCTACTCCCTTGTGCTTATCTCTGTGGGTATTCCAAAATATCCTATTGAGTGTTTGGTAATGCCGTGCTCACTATTTTTATATATAGCCATCAACATCATAAATAGAAGAAAATAAACGTTAAATTTATTATATTAAAATTAAATTATTCTATACAAGCACAATTTTTTTTTCTTTTTAGTTCTTTCTGTTTCAGTAATGTCTTGAATTGCTTTCAAACAAACTTCACCTTTGCACTGTATTTTACTCTTCCTTACTAGATATCTTCTTCGGTTATATTATTTAAATAGGTATAATGTTTAAAAAGGTTCCTAAATTATTTAAAAAAATTTAAATAAATATTTATTCTTTTATTACTTTTAATCAATCTTTTATATTTTTATTTAAATAAAATAAACTCTTATAACTAATGATTGACTAATTACCATTAAATGAAATTTAAATAAAATTTCCCAACCCACAGTATTTCTCTTTTCTCCCATAAGTAAACAAGGTTGGGTAAGTAGTGTTTCTTCTTTGCCACGTTCAAGAGAAAAATGTTTCCTTGACTTAGTGTCACTAATTTCATCAAAAGAGACTTCAAAACTGATTGATTTTCCTGAACATGTTGCTGCCTTCAAGAATTTCTTTTTAAAAAAAAAAAAACAAAATTGCCACTTCGATTAAAGCTGATAGCAAGGTAAGTTCTTTCTTTATTTTTCTTTTTTATTATTCCTTTAATTAGAGACCCTATTTCTTTTGAAAAACGAAGCCACGATGCTGCTGCCATTCATGAAATTGTGCAAAGTACAAATAAATACAAAAAAAATCACGAAAAAGTTACATAGAATAATAGTTTTGTCAGCATTGTGAAGGAGGATTCGAGCTTCCTGTAGTAAAAAGAATGGAGAACATCCGATTAGGAAGAATGCATATAAATATATATTTCTTTTCTCCTGTTTGTTTCTGTTGATTTTTTTAGCAATTACTAATACTATGTAATAGTAATTACAGTAAGTCAAGAAAACCCTTTTATCTTGTGCGTGTTGGACAGTTGATAAGATTTTGAGGCAGGGAGAAGAAAGAGGACATGGGATCGATGGAGATATATAGGGGATTTGCATTCCTCTTTAACTTTATAAATTCCACATTAGCCATCCAAGATTTCCAGCCAAAAATCTCTGGGATGAAATTTGAAATTTTCATTGCTGAGCTGTCTTGAGAAAATTATTATTTATCTTTCATTATCATTTTCATTTAATATTAAAATTTACAAAAAGGAAAAAGGGATTTGTAGATACATTAAATCTTAATTCTATTAAACTCCCAAATATGTAAGCATAAATCAAGAGTGGGGTAGAAGTCTACGAACAGTTGAACTCCTTTGCTTTTTAACAGATAAACCGAAACCCTAACTTAGTGCCTTTTTCGATAATCGAAAAGTCCTCACTTTCAGAAGGCCTGTTCAATCAAAATTAGTGTGAAAGTTGGAAACTTAATTTGGGTTTTTACTGCTTTGGTTTTTGGTGATTGCGTGTTTGTTGAATTGCCTGTTGGAACGTTAAACTCTGCTGATCATGGCTAAGTTGGTGAAACATGAAGGCAACAGCATTGATAGACTAAGTAATTTACCAGATTCAATTATACATCACATCCTATCATTACTTCCCACAAAATTTGCAGTCCGTACTTCCGTTTTATCAACTAGATGGAGGTTTCTTTCTACTTCAGTTTCTACTCTTGATTTTTATGATTATGAGAATCCTTCCGAAAGGTTTATGAATTTTGTGGACAGAGTGTTGTTGTTCCATAATGCGGCATGTATTAAGAGATTTCGTCTCATTTGTGGTGGATTCCATGGAGATGTTGACGCTTATAGAATTTGTGGTTGGATATCTTTTGTATTGCGGCAATGTCTTCAAGAACTTTATTTAGAGATACAGATTGGAGACCCAAGGGGTATGCTACCTCTGAGTCTCTTTAGGAATAAGACACTCACGAAATTGGAGCTAGATGTTTCAAAGTTTGTTATGACCATTCCTACTAAGGTCTGCCTTCCAAGTCTTAAGAGTCTCCATCTTGACTGTTTAGAATTTGTCGATGATGATTCAGTTCGAAGGCTTTTCTCTAGTTGCCCTGTGCTTGAAGACTTGTTTATATGCTCTTGTCTTTGGCGCAATGTTAAAGAGTTAAATATTTCTAATCCTTCACTCAAGAGATTGACTTTGAACTTTTTCGGTGATTGTGGCCAACTTTTTCATGTTGTCATTGATGCCCCAAATCTTGTCTACTTCAAATTCTATGGGACTTTAGTAGAGAGATATTCATTTGTAAACCTACATTCTCTTGCAAAGGTTGATATGAGAAATCTAGTTAATCTTGAAGAAACATTGGTCAACCAAGATGCTGCAACTAATTTTTTTAATGGAATTAGTAATATTCGATCACTTTATTGCAATGATGATTTATTGTGGGTAAGTTCATTTACTTTTTTTGTTGACACTACATTTTGAAATATAGTTGGTACAAGCATTCCGTAATTGATAGTTGCAAATGAAACCCAGAAAGATACTTGTAAATTCTTAACTGATGTGTTTATGCTTTTAAGTAGTGTAATATCTTGAATTTACAATTTCATTGTAATTTAAAATCTAACACAACCTTTTTATTATTATTATTGTAATTTTAGCCTCTAAGTTTGTGCAACAAGCTCGTGCCCGTGTTTCGTAACCTGGTTCATGTAGAGATTAGAAGAAAATGTTTGAGGCAAAGATCTGGATTGGATGAGTTACTTGAAAGTTCAATTAGCTTGAAGACTCTTGTTATTCATAATGTATGAATTAAAATATATCTAATAGTTATTTGACAGTTGTAAAATTGCAAACACTTATTATCTTCTTTTTTTTTTGGGTGTTTAGGGAGCTTTTGGAGATCTATTTTGGTATCGACCTGAAAAGGTACCTTCTTGTCTCTTGTCTCACTTTAAGGTGATTGAAATCTATTCATTTAGTGGTCATATGGAAATGGTTGAGTATTTTCTAAAAAATGCAAGAGTTTTGGAGAAGCTCAAAATACAAATGGCCCTGAAAGTTAGAAAACAATTTGAGATTACCAAGAAACTGTTGATGTTACCAAGGGAATCAAAGATATGCCAAGTGGAAGTGGTCTAATATCCTTCATCTTCATCATTTTGAAAGTTGCAGCTTCTTTTGTGCACAGATTTACTTTTGGTGACAGAAGAATTTATTCTTCTGGTTTGGGATTCTCTGTTTCAGCTTGGATTCTGTTTTATGAGGCATGAGCTGTATGTATTATGGCTCATGTTAGTGACATATAGCAGTTGAATTCATTTAGTGGTATACATATATATATATATATGTAGCTTGTTTTGACTGTAAATAATCCTTATCATAGGTACATCCTACAAAACACTACCTATATTCACATTGAGTTGGTGATTTGTTCATTATCTTGATTAGTTTAAGTCATGGATGCAATTGGGTTCGATGAATGTTGCCTAAAACAAACGCAATGAAAATGCAATTTCTTGTTTTGGTGAGAGTTGAACACATTATCTTGACAATTTTTTAATGCTGTGGGGGCATTAAGTATGGAATTTATATCTTTCCACCTTAAGCTTTTATACCCTATCTTGGTGTGGGTCAAGGGAGTGAATGGAGGCCATGCAAGGCCCATGCCGTTAGAAAAATTACAGAAAACAAAGGAACAAAATAGAATAATAAAGAGGCACGTATCCCCCCTGACTGTTGAAACAGATCATGACGAAGGCTGAAACGGTCCCCCAAGTAAATGTCCATAGAAAAGAGAGAAATGGGTAGAAAATTTGGCATTCCCATCCCATTTCGCCTCTATAAAAGCTAATGCAGATGGCAGAACATTTCCACACTGTTTGGGACTTGGGGAGGTAAAGCAGATGGCGGCAACATTTACTAGAGGAGCTCATACAATTAATTCCATATTTTCCAAGTAAGCTTTTCCAATTTTTCCTAAAAACAAAGCTTTCATCTTTACATTATATTTTGGTATTATTTATGACTTAAAACATTACATACCCTATTAATTATAGTATCAATTACACATACTACAAAGTATTCGTTATAGTATCAAAACATGAGAAGTTGACTCCATTGATAATTTACTCTATCAACGATATTAAGCACTAGGTCTTGAATTTAAAACTTATCAATGGTTTGTCTTAGTGCTATCCTAATATGGAAGTAATTACATCCAAATAAGGAACCCTAAAAAAAGATTTGGTAATTATATACATTGACTATATTAGATAAGTTAATTTGTTCATTTAAGCATGTTTCTTTGTCTTACTGCATTAGTGCTTGTGTTTACATTTGTGAAAGCAGGCCAACAATAAGAAAGAACTGCAGCAAGGGCAGCAGTTGCGGTGATACACGACGTGAGCCCATGAAACTGGAAGCTGAGGAAGTGAAGAAGAATAGCATGGGAGGTCAACATGATGGGAGTTGGTGGGTTCCCCATGACCGGACTGGAATATATTATCCCAAGGGCCAAGAGAAAGTGATGGCTGATGTCCCTGCTGCAGCTGGGAAGGATGCTCAGATCAATTGGTTCTCACACCACTAGAGCTATGCCAGAAGCCGGCGTCTCTTATGTATTTTTATTTAAAATATAATTTATAATAACTATTGGATCAACTCATGTAATTGGTCTTTGCACTCTATCAAAGGGTTAGATTTAACTTCTATATAATAATTTGTAATAATTGAATCTTATACTTTTCAAAATTGATAATGATAATTTAATCATTAACTGTGTTAAAATTTTTCATGATATTTGCCTACGTTGATGTGGCATTTTGTTGTTGATTGAATTTTATGACATGGCTTCCAAGAATAATGCAATGATTGTGCTGAGATTGTGTTGATCAAATACAAATATGAATTTAAAGTGATGATGTGATGTTGATGAAGTGTTACTATGTTGCTAATGTGGAATTTTGGTAATTTACACATAATAAATGCTAGTTTTTGGAAATGAATGTTATTATGTTTTGTGCAAGATTTTTGCGATTTACTTACGTATCAATGTCTATATTTATCAACCCTACATCAATATAATCATTACATCATTTTTAAATGTCATATCATCAGATGCAATGTTATATCAACAAGAATATAACATGTTGTTATATTCGAATACCATGTCAATATAGACAAGGAGAAAGTTTTAACGTTGTCGATGATTGGGTTCACATTATCAATTTCGAAATATATAGGGACTTAAGTTTTATAAATTGTTATATATATGAATTAAATATACTATTTTGACAGAGTATAATAATTAATTACATAATTTAATTTAAATGTTAAGTTATAATATTGTTGAATTATATAATTTGTTAATTTAATATTTAAAATTTGATCTTATATACTAATCCAAGTGAACTTATTAAGATTAAGGCCTAACAAATCAACTTTGAGTGTCTCAAACTCAAAAGTTCGACTCAGTCAGCTTCCAACGTGACTGATAAATTAAGGCAGATAAAAGTGACCCACCACTTATTGTGATTAAGCCTCACCCTCACATGTCACCTATAAACCCATTCAACAATAATTTGCTACGTCTAATTAAACAAAAGAAAAATATTTTGGTTTTTTTAAAAAAGAAATATTAATATTTTTGAGATAACATAAACTTAAATTGCTTTTTTTTTTGGAAAAAAAATGGTCATAGATAAAAATGCCTTTCATTAATTTTAAAAATTATAATTCTATACAAGATCCATTTTATTCAATGTTTATAATTTCTTTCTCTCTGTAACCATCTTCCTCACTCATTCTCACACTAAATTTCCTCCACCACTGATTGCTAACAGGAGTGTTAGATCGATGCTGATAGATGAGAAGAAAGAAAAGAAAAAGAAAAACCTTAAATGAATTTAAAATAAAAAAGTTTAAATTTTAATTATAAATTATAAAAATTAAAATAAAATTTTAATACAAATTATAAAAACTAATATTTTAAATTTAAAAATTAAATTAAAATTATAAATTATAAAAATTAAAATTTTAATTATAAATTATAAAAGTTTAATATTTTAAAATTAAAGAATAAACTAAAATAATGATATTAATGTATTAATTATTAATATTTTAAATGATATTTAAATTATTAATGTTCTAATTTAAAATAAATAATCATAAAAATATATATTAATATAATAATATTTAAATTAAAATAAATTATTATTTATTCAAATAACAGTATCCCAAGTCAAAAGCCTAAAAATATATCCAAGGCTCGACTTATATCACGCTAAACTCGATTTTGTTAAATCCAATTGTTCGGGTTGTATTAAGTGACACTGAAACAAATCAAAAACTAGTTCAGTTGGTTTCCTCTTAAAACCAAAATTTTAACTTCATTTTATCAGTTGTAAAATTGAAAGATTTAAATTAGATATAAATAATATCTAACGTCTAAATAAAAATATTCTAAAAAAGAGAGTAATATGTGTGATTGATTAGGAAGTTTAAATAATTATTATTAAAATAATATATATAAATTTAAAAAATATAATATTTAAATTCAATTGATTCGATTATTTCAATTAAAAAATTTAGACATCTAAATTAACCAAACACGATTAATTAATTAATTGAATCGAATGGACTAAACTCGAATCCGTTCAGTCAATTTATTTCGGCCCAACGTCAATATTTTGAAGAAGTTGGGCCAGAAGATGCACAAGTTGGGCTTGGTTGGCATTTTTGCCCTAAAACCATTTAACCCATGTGGCAAAATCCTATAGGTCCGCTAGTATAAGAAACACCTACACCAGCAGCACAGAAGATAAAAAAGAAACGAAGACTGGCCGGTAGTTTCTCTCGTGCAAACGTTTTTTTCCACTCAACCAACTTTCTTTTTTTCTTTTTATTTCTTTTAATTATTTCTTTTGAAGCTAACAAAATACTTCAAAACAAACAAGTATCTAATTAAAACCCTCCCAGAAAAAGAAAAAATAAAAAACCGAAAAGAAGGTTTGTAATGTTGTGTTGCTGTAGGAATTTTGAGGAAGAAGAGATCTGAGAAGAAAAAGAAATCAATATATATATTTATATATTTATATCTATATCTGCGGAGGAGGAGGGTAGTGTGATAGTGGGTCATGGAGATGAATAACAACGGAGCCGCCACGAGCTCCGCTGCTGCTGGTGGAGGTGGCGTTTCAACTTCAACCTCTGATTCATCTTCAGCGGCCAAAAGGAATTCCAAAAAACCAAAATGTCTGTTCCCTTCGTGCCCCCCTTCTTGTTAATCTTTTCCCACTAATATCTGCATTGCTGAATTGGGTTTTTATATATTATTCTTTTTCCTTTGATGAATCTGTTACAACGGGTGCAATGTGGCTATAATACCCAACAACAAGTAACAAGGAAAAATGAATTCTGGGTTTTGCTTACAGTTATTGATTGTAATTTTATGTTTAATGAGACTTGTTAGGATACGTATAATTTTCCTGGTAAATGGTTGCTGATTTTATATTATCTGTTTTTCTTTCTTTTTCATATACAGTTTTGCAAATTAAAAATGGGCTTATGGTTATTTTCGTCCCTTTGTTGGGTTGCAGATTCTAGGTTCACACAGCAAGAGCTTCCTGCTTGCAAGCCCATTCTCACACCAGGATTGGTATGTTTAAAACTCTCTTTGTCGAATTTTTCTTTCTGGGTACATGTGACAAACTCCAAGGGAGAGCCTAGACCTTAACCTTCTTAAGGAGCGATAACAACTGCTAGAAATCTTGTGTTCAATTACTAGGATTGTGGAAGTTGTGGTTTCTGTTTCACATTTGTATTAATGCAAGCTTACATTTTCCCTTGTTGTTATATATATATATATATTTGTGGTGGATTGCAGGTCATTACAACATTTACCATCATTGGAATCATCTTTATCCCAATTGGACTTGTTTCATTGTCTGCATCAGAGCATGTAGTGTATTCTTCCTCTTTTAACATCTCTACTTCAACGAGTTTGTTCCTTACCATTTATTTATGCTGAACTTCTTTGCTGTCTTTGACGTATAGGTGGTGGAAATTGTGGACCGCTATGATGAAGGCTGTGTTCCTCCTAATTATTCCAAAGATAAACTTGCATACATCCAAAGCAGTCTAACTAACAAGTCTTGCACCAGGACGTTGAATGTTCGTCCAAATCCTTCTCTATTTTTTATTTTGTTCAAGGACTCCTGTCTTATATCTCTTTTACAGATGCTGCTTTTCCAGCATTGATTTATCCTCTTTTTGCCTCTCTTTTTCAGGTTCCTAAGCTGATGAAAAGTCCTGTTTTCATCTATTATCAGCTTGATAACTTCTACCAGAACCATCGGCGGTGTGTAGTTCTTCTTTGTAGAAATGTTCTATACTTATATTAATTCATTCATATCATGTTTAAGTTTAGTGTCTGTTTCTATTTTATTGTATTTAAAATACCTGATTTAGGTTCATAACTCTTTCATGAAAGGTTTTGGAGTATTTATTATGCTGCTAAATGCTAAGTAATGCATCTTATTTGTATCGTGCTTGACTTGAAAATCCTTTCCAGTATTGTTACTTTTCATCTTGAAATTTTTTTTACATTTTTGTGGGAAATTGCTTGCAGTTATGTTAAAAGTCGAAGTGATAAACAGTTGCGGAGCAAGGCATATGAGCGTGATACAAAAAGTTGTGACCCTGAAGGTTTTGTATTAGATGGTCCGATTGTTCCTTGTGGCCTCATTGCATGGAGTTTGTTCAATGACACATATGGATTTTCTGTGAAAAGTAAGATGTTAGAAGTCAACAAAAAGAACATAGCATGGGACAGTGACAAAGAACATAAATTTGGATCTGATGTTTACCCAAAAAATTTCCAGAGTGGAGGTTTGATTGGAGGTGCAAAACTGAATTCGAGCATACCTGTAAGGCTTGCTTGTTATGTTTCTATTGTATTACATAATACAATCCTTTTTTTCTTCCTTGTCTTCTTTCCTTTGGGCCACGATTTTCATTACTCTTCTGCATGCAACAGTTAAGTGAACAAGAGGATCTTATCGTTTGGATGCGTACAGCAGCACTACCAACTTTCAGAAAACTCTATGGGAGGATAGAGGAGGACCTCCAAGCCAATGAGCAAATTACTGTTGTAATACAGAACAATTATAACACCTACAGTTTTGGGGGCAAGAAGAAGTTGGTACTTTCAACCACAAGTTGGATTGGTGGAAAAAATGATTTCCTTGGCATAGCATATATTAGTGTAGGGGGGCTGTGCTTGTTTTTGGCAGTAAGCTTCATACTTCTTTATGTTATCAAGCCAAGGTGAGTTAATACTTTAATTTTTACCAACTACCATACATATTAGTAAATTTAAACATTCTTTATAATGTAGTTGTGAACATTCTTTTGGAAAGTAATCAAAGTTAGGCATAAGAGTGGTATTTTTTAAAAGTCATCATAAGCATGAAAAATTTAACTTAGACTATGTTAAATATAAGTGAAACTTCAGGCAAGAACATTTTTATATTCAGAACAATATTTCCTGTCAGAATGTTTTCCTTGCTAACTGCTTGACTGATGTTTAATGAATTGTAAAAAAGAATTTTGCTATTTGTTTTATGTTTGATTTGAGATTTAAAGTAGCCATTTCTCAAAATATCAAACTCAAATGTCATAATTTAATTGTTACGGTTATCTGTAAACTGTGAGTTTTCTGATTGTGGAGATCATACATTGAACCTTGAAATGAAGGAGAGAAAATGTTTTCAAAAACTAAACTGGGGTTTTTTGGTTATGTAAGATCCTGTACTCTTCTATCATAGTTACAAGGATCATATGAATAGAAATTCAACCTTAGTATTCATACGATGATCAATGCTTATGATTGAAACTTTCTTGTCAATTTCATTTTATATTATTATTACTTTTGTTCTAAGTATGTACTGTGTATGAGAAGGATCTTGCATTTTGTGCAGGCCTCTTGGTGATCCGTCCTACTTGTCTTGGAACAGAAGTCCATCGGGCCATCCAAATTAGGATTGCTATAAATTGAACTTCACTTATTCAGCTTCTTATAAATCCATCTTCCGCTCTGAGTGTACTTGTTTTTGCCAAAGTTAGTATTTAGATTTCTGAAAAATATCATCAATTTGCATTGACTATGCAATACCGTTTACATCAAAAAACCTTATGGTAGACATAGTTTTTATGCTTTTGTCCAGTTTTTATGATAATTCTGTCATGAAATTGCTCATTCATTCCTTCTGAAGGATGTGATTTTTGGTTTGATTTACAGTTAATACAAAGATAAAAATTCCTGGATAACCTTGTTCATAATGTTGCAATTTATTTTGGGAAAGCTAGCATTTCAAGCTCAGGATTCTTCAGCTAGCACGTATTCCTTCTTCATTCGGACCCCATAGATTCATTTATACTGCCTACAACTGGATTGTACCAAATTTTAACATACTTTTCTGTTGCTCTGCATATCTAGTAAGTAGGATCTATTATGAACTTATATTTTTTCCTATTCCTGGATGAAAGGATATCTGAACATTCATTTCCTATTTGCTTGTTCTATATGGGGACAATCCAACCCCAATATTTATTTTGAACCTGTTAAAATAACTAACATTTTTTTATACCTGTCATTTGTATTTTAAGGGGATTAGCCACTCTACAACGCAAAAGAAATATTCTTTTTAATTGTTAGAATTATTTTAACACCAAATATATACCAACCAACCCAAAGTAAGGGCCCAAGTAGTTATAATGTGTGAAATTTACTAGGTTAATAGAAATCGACTAGGTTGGTTATGAGCTGATGCGTAAAATTGGTTAGCTTTAATTAGGAATCAAAGAGAGTGAAAAGTGGAAGACTTGGTATAAGTGGTGATAAGATGGTTAAGAGCTCTCACAACTTAGCAACTGTCCATGAAAGCTAAGCTGGTTGCGCTGCTTTTCCGGAAGGATTCTCTGCTTCGTCAGGTGGTCTTGGCTTTTTCTTCCCTTGCTTAGGCGTGCAGCGGTGCTATGTTGGGTCTGCTGGCGTTCTTCAAGATTTGGCTTTCCAGCGGTATTTTTTCTTTTTCTCCTTCCGAGGCCACAGTTTGAGGGCTTTCTCTTCTTGATTGGTGCTGCTTTGTGATGATATGTTTTGACTCCTTTTCTGCAAAGCTAGTTGTTTTATGCCAATATGAGTCTCCTACCTTCACGGTTCAAGACTCATGGTGGCAACCTGGCTGCGGAATGATTAATAACAATCAGTCAATTACCTTTCCAAAAATCTCCGGAAAGAATACGACCAAGTCTGTACGACCAGTCCCATCGTAACGAGACTGACACAAACACAACTTTTACTACGATTAGGTGGAGAAGAAATTCCATTTCTCCCATCATACCTTGTAGACGCTTACCAAGAAAATACCCCATTTCCCCAAGTTCTTAACATGAATTAAACTTCTAGACGCTAGTCGTTTCGGACGAGCAAATTAGTCGTTCGTGTTCTGTTGTCCAGCCCACACGGACCATTAGGAAACCCCCGTTGTCCAAGTCTTTTGCTCTGTTCCAAAGTTAGTGCTCCTTACAGGCCCTGTTAATTTAACCTCATCGACGTTTTAGACATCTAAATATACGCTTCATAGAATTTACCAAGTGCCTCTTGGGCCAAAAGTGAAGGGTGGAAAAAGCCCATGATCCAAGTCCATTCTTATTTCTTTAGTTGGCGGCTCTTCTTGTGCGAATTTGTTCTACTGATGAAATTTTGCAGAATTCTTGACATTGGATTCCAACTACAAAGAGTATATAATCCCGTAAGCTTAAGAGGCAATCAGTTGGAAAGAATATGTAGACTTATTATGTTGTAACTACTCTATTTGTATTTTCTTGATTTTAATCTCCATTAAAAATTCTTTCCATGTCGAAGTCTGAAATTTTTGGATTCATCTCATGATCAAATAAAACATTACTTGCTTTAAAGTCTTCGTGAATAATTCTGAGACGAGAGTCCTCGTGCAAATACATGATACCTCGAGCAATTTTTTTAATAATGCTGAATCATTTTAGCCAAGACAGTTGTGCAACTATGCTCGAATTTGACAAAGGGCCTAAAATGGAAAAAAAGAAAAGTGGCAAAAACCAATGACTAGTTAACTTTTTCATTTCAAGGTAGTGTTGTTTGTTAAAACTTCAAAGGTTGAAGGATCAAAGCAAATAGGAAAACATCAAGGCTTCTGTTGGGCATGAATTCATATACCAGCAACTTTTCATTTTTCTTTAAGCAACATCTTAAGAGCCTCACCAGATTTCTATGTTGTAATCGGGTAATTAACATGACTTCATTGTTGAACTCAAGCAGCCCTTGACTAGAAGTTCTTGAGAGTCTTTTAACTGCAATTTCTTTACCATTTGATGGTGTACTTTGGAAGAATTTATTAATTTATGTAAGATACCATAATTCAACTAAAAATGTCTCAAGATGCTTCATTCACTCACATGAAGCTCTAAATATTGCGCAATTAACTTATGAATCAAACTTTAATCGTAATTAATTACCTCATACACAGGGTCAAATCCACCTTTTTGGAACTTATTTTTATCACAAAAGTGATTTGTCGCGACATGTAAAATATTCAATTGAATTGAAGGAAACTCTTGAGATCTTGACACCTTTGAAAATAAAATGTTTCAAATAATGGAATCAGGAAAAGTCCTGTTCAATTTTGTAATGAAATATAAATAGATTATTTATAGAGATAATCTATCCTAAACTTATAACGTAAGTAAATTAAATAAAAAAGTATTTTAATCTTTGACTTTCTTTGAGTGCAAGTAAAGTAAATAATATAAAAATAAATATTTTAAAAATTAGGCTTACTTGTTGTGCAAGCAAAATAATCAACTATTTTAATTGTCTCAGAATACGTTACTTGGCTATTAATTTTTTTTTGCCACTATTGGACCCTTGTCATGTAGGCTATCTTGTGCATGTCTATTTGTGCAGGCTGTTTGCGTACAACTCTCTTGCGTGTGTGACCCATATATTAAGTTAATTCTTCTTTTTCTTTTCTTTAGTAAAATTTTCTCTTGAGTGCTCATTGCGAATACTTCCTCCAACAAAGTCAGGTAATTGAACTTTTTGACTATTTTCTTTATCCTCTGTAGTAAAATGGAAATATGATTGACATAATAATATAACACTAATTTTTCATGCCAAGTCGAGATTAATCTAGTGTACCTTGAATATTTCTCCTCCTCTAGATGAAGGCACCATAAATAGAAAATAGAGCTAGCCCAAGAATAGCTGACAAACTTGCACCAAGCGAAATCCACTGTGATTATTTTCATTTTTTTTCTTCTGATTAAGGCACATATTCTTGATTAAGCTCATTGTAATTCTCATGAATATAGGGATAGGGTATATTTGAGACAAGTCATTGTATTGATAATAAGGGAACACGAGAATTATTTTGCTTTGACTTTTCAAATGAGACATTAATTTGAAATGATTAAAAATATAAGAGGAATTAAATGAAATAATAGTATAATTTAGGAGCATTTGAAAAAGTAGCAAATATTTTATTATGAAAGCAAGAGAGAGGGCATGCATGAATAACAAATTACAGAGAAAACTTCAGCTATCTTGAAAAATCAAGCATGAAAAACAAAATCAAGCTGCGATTGTAAAATGGAAAATCCTAGGAATTTTAAATATGAAATTTCCTTGAATTGCATGTCTTGATGCCGATGGTTGAACATTCTATCTAATAATAAAAAATAATTCAAATGAAAATACATATATATCTTCATGTTTTAAAATATTAATGATTTTGATAATGAGTAATTTAAAAGTAATTATTATTATGATTGTTAATTATAAAATATTTTGTTC
Organism: Theobroma umbraticum; assembly: GCF_002168275.2. Taxonomy (NCBI): domain Eukaryota; kingdom Viridiplantae; phylum Streptophyta; class Magnoliopsida; order Malvales; family Malvaceae; genus Theobroma; species Theobroma umbraticum. The sequence continues at coordinate 2,688,743 of NW_018397274.1, forward strand.
AATACATTAAAAATGATCAAATTAATTATATTACCTGTTATATATGTTTAATAAATATGAGATTTTTTCTTAAATAACACCTTAATAAGTGTACTTAATTTTAACAAAAAAGATATAGATAAGACCAAGGGTTATGAATATGCACTCGATTTTTTTTTAAAAAAAGTATATTTATTAGTGTCGAGAATCAGTTTGTTATTTTAAATCTCTTGCTCAAATGGCAAGAGAATTTTCATAGCATAAAAACTTAGATTGGACAAAGATAACCTGTACAATTACAAAAGATAATTTCTGCTAAAAAACTATTGACGATTTAACTTGAAATCCTATTTAGTTACCTTAAAACTTAAAAATGTGCCAGATTAGCACTATTAAATATGTGCTGACCACATAAAGTAGATAGATGATGAAGAAAAGTCCCCTGCTTGTTTTTCGATGGCAGAGAAAGTCTCCTCATAAGGGTTATTACCTTTTCTCTCCCTTTCAATGATTTATAGTATTAATCATATTTAATTCAACTACTTTACCTTTGGATTGTGGGGCTTGAAGGAAGGGAAGAATTGGTGTTTGTCATAACATAAATTATAGAGATGAATTATTTTTAGCCCTCAAAGATATAATATTTTCAAAAATAATTTTTTTAATTTTAGCTGTTTTTAGCCAAGAGAAAAAAATTTTGGATAAAATTGCTCTTAATGAACCTTTTCATATTCAAGTACTCTCAAATTTTTTCTCCCGTCATTCGTTTGCTTTGCTCCTTATTCTGTTGTGCTTTTCATTTTTCTCTTTTGTCATCAAACTTTTTCTAATTTTACCACTATCACTATCTTTCTATCTATTTTGTGTCATCTCATTATATAATCAAAGAGCATGACATGGAAGGTAATAACATATTCATGGGTTTATTAGTTTATATTCACAAAACCCTTTCTTTGTCTATCTCTCGTCATCTCATTATCAATTTACAAACCAAAACGCATGGCATGGTGAGTAACAATAAGATCTTGGGTTTATGAGTGTTAAGTTTTTTTAGTGATTTAAGTCTGGAAGAACATGTCTTAGCGTGTAATAAAGTGATTCATAATTTGGGCATGTAACAATAGAAAGAGGAAGGAAGCTTTGGTGTGTAATATATGATGCTAAAGCTTTGATCTTGACATGTAACATTTGGTGGTGAAGCTTTGATCTTGCAATGTAACATCTAGTGTTGAGTCTTTTTTATGATTATAAGAAATGTAACAAATAAAATAACCTCAAAGCTAATTATCTAAATTTGAGGATTTTAGATAATACCCTTTTGTCCAAATCTATTTCATTCTAGCCATTTCACCCTAGCAGTAATGTTGAAGTTGCATAATTTTTCAATATATCTCCTTTCCATTTAAACTCCTTTTTGATTTTAAACTTTATCTTTATCGTGAAGGTGTTTAATTTCAAGAGTTTATGTCCTAAACTACAAAAATAGAGATCAAAATACATTTAAAAAGTGTTGTTATTACATGTCAGGTTTAAAAAAATATTGTTACAATTAAAAAAAAATTGTTACATGCTTTAACTCTAAGAGTTTATGTTGTAGTGAAATACAAAGAAATTAAATGTTTAAAAAATGTTATTGTTACATATGTTGTTCAAAAAAATTAAGCAACACCAAAACTTTAGCACTAGATGTTACACTCCAAGGCCACAGTTTTTGTACCAAACATTACATATTAAGGTTAAAGTTTCAGCACTAGATATTACATGTCAAGGTCAAAGCTTCAACACCATATATTACATGCCAAACCTTCCTTCTTCCTACTAATGTTATATACCAAGACATAAATCACTTTGTTACATGGTAAGACATGTTTTACCAGACTTGAATCATTGAAAAAACTTAACACCCATAAACCCAAAAACCCCGTTGTTATTTACTATGTCATGCTTTGTGGTTTGTAGATCGACAATGAATTAATGCAGAAGATTTTAAATTTTATAAAAATAAACGAATAAAATAGCAATTAGGTTATGTATAGTGGCATTAGTTAGGCTTAATTATAAAAAAAAGGCAGGTTAATGCCATTGAATTAATGTAGAAGACTTTGAATTTATTGAAAATCGAGTAAAAAAGTCAAAGATGCATAATGCTTGTACAAAATAAGGAGAGGGAGAGAGAATGTGGTCAATTTTTAACTTAAGTCAGAGTAGCTCATGACTAACAATATTTCTTTTTAGTTTTCGAGTTGACTATACTGGTGAAGCTAAATATATAAAGAAACATAAGTAAAAGGTAGATTTTGATGGAAGGCATTGGTCACTATGAGTTTTTGTTTCCTTATTTTGTTGAAAAAGTGTAGTAATTTTATGGATGCACCCACTAATCAATCACTGAGGCCATAAATTTGAAATTGTAACATCATTGATAGAACAATTTCTATCATTTGAAGTGGGTTGAGCTGGTTTTGCAATAACATGTCCCATAGAAAATGGAGGTACTGCTGATCGAGGAAGTGTTATGGTCTCGCTTTCCAACATGATAATCACAGATGTCATTCTAGGTCTGTCTGCCAAGTCTTCTTGCACACATAATAACCCAATATGGATGCATTTAAGCACCTCAGCGGCCACACATGATTGCATCAGGACTTGATCTATTAGCTCCATTCCTTGACCTTTAAACCATAGTTTCCATGCCTGCAATTGTTACTTAAAATTAGCATGGCGGATTTATCTATTCTTTGAAGAGAAAGAGAGTGTAAAAATGTATAAAAGTCAGGAGGCTTTCACAATGCTCTAAAACATGAAAACCATTATTCCTTTTTCCACTTATGATTTCTAGCAAAAGCACTCCAAAACTAAAAACATCAGATTTGATTGAAAAAGTCCTTCCTTTGTATATTCGGGTGCCATGTATCCACTATTTCAATTCATAAGAAGCAATGAAAAAAAGATAAAAGATAGAATTAGATGATCCATAGAAAATTTTAGAAATAGAGAATCAATATTAAATATGAACATTCAACATTAATTGTACTATTATGAATCAATATTAATTAAATGCCTATGCGTCAGTGTTGAATTGTTTGTGGCTTGGTTGTAATTAAGAGAGATGATATGTCAAAAATGAATAATAAAAAAAAATATCAAACTACAAAAGGTATATAACCCCATAAGCTTAGGAGGTAATTAGTTGGGAAAAAAAAATGTAGACTTACTATGTTTTAACTACTCTATTTGTGTTTGCCTAATTTTGATCTCCCTAAAAAATTCTTGCCATACCAAAGTTTGATATTTTGGGATTCATCTCATGATCAACTAAAATATTACTTACTTTAAGATCTCTGTGGATAATTCTAAGACGAGAGTCTTTATGCAGATACATGATACCTTGAGCAATTCCTTTTATAATGTTGAATTGTTTTTGCCAAGACAATTGTGCAGCTACGTTTGAATTTGATGAACACAAAAAAAAAAAAACAGCAAAAACCAATAACTAGTTAACTTTTTCACCCCTATTTCATTTACAAGGTAGTGTTGTTAGTTGAAAGTACGAGGTTTAAGGATCAAACCAAACAAGAAAACGTCAAGGCTTCTGTTAAGCATGAATTCATATACCAGCAACTTTTTATTTTTCTCTAAGTGACATCCTAAGAGCCTCACTAGATTTCTATGTTGTAATTTGGCAATTAGCATGACTTCATTCTTGAACTCAAGCAGCCCTTGACTGGAAGTTCTTTAGAACCTTTTAAATGCAATTTCTTTACCATCTTGTAATATACCCTAGAAGAATTTCTTAATTTATGGAACATTCCACATTTCAATGAAAAATGCTTCAAGATTTTCAAATATTAACATACTTTGTTGACTCATATCGGGCTTTAATCATGCTACGTTATTAATTTATGCATCAAGTTTTAATTTGTATAAAAATTCCTAATCATGATTACATTGTATACAAGGCCAAATCCACCATCTTCGAGTTTATTTTTATTACAAAAGTGATTTGTCGTGGCTTGTAAAATATCCAATTGAATTGAAGAAAACTCCTGAGATCTTGATACTTTTTCTCCATTAAAATTTTGCTTGAGTGCTCATAGTGAATACTTCTCCTAACCAAATCAAGTAATTGAACTTCTTAACCATTTTCTTTAGCGTTTGTATTAAAACAAAAATATGATTGGCATAACAATATAACCTAAATAATTAATGCCAATCCAAGATTAATCCAGTGCATACCTTGATTGTTTCTTCTCTTCTAAATGAAGAAACCATAGGCAGAAAATAGTACCAGTCCAAGAATCATTGATAAACTTGCACCAAGAGGAATCCAGTTTGAATTTTTTTTTTGTTTTTATTCTTTTGATTAATGGAACCTATTCTCAAATCAACTCATTGTTATCCTCATGAATATAGCCACCATGGGCTTTTTAATTAAATCGTTGATAGGAGAAAATGCACCTTGCACAAACAAACGTATGCATCCACCCAGCCATCACTCAATTGCATCCCATGAGAGTCTCGATTACAAGACGATAGCGATGAGTATGCAACTTTGGTATGCGAATTGCATAGTGCTTGTGGATTATATATAACGTTTTTCTTTTCATTAATTATAAGAGAAACACAAGTAACCATGCTACATTATATATATGTTGCATCTTAATTTCAATCATGCCAAGTTTATATTTAGGATCATGTTTCCATTATAGGGAAAAAAATTCAACACCTTAATAAAGATTAAAAAGAGCAAGTGCCTATGGTATATCGTAGTGAGATTAAGAAACTCTCCTTTTAAAGAAAATCTTTGAAGGATATTGCCAAAATTCAATTAAATTGAATAGGGCTAATTAAATGCATTTTGCACATATTGATGAAAATAACAACAATGATGATATTAATAAATAAAAACCAATACTTATAAACTATGAAAAGTCAATGTGATGCTCAATCATAACATTAATGATAAAAAGGAGGACATTATTCAAGAGTTTATGAGGGAGGAGCAAATAGATATTTGGTAAATAAGGTAAACGGTGTGATTTAGGAGAGAAAGCTTTTTGAAAAATAGATTTTATTAACCATACGATCGATATGTCATTGTTAATCTCAAGCTAAAACTACCTAAACTCTCATTGACATAAAAATTGACTTAACCAAAAGGAACTATACATTATAAACAAGCACAATGGTTGCATGTAATTAGCGTTGTTGAAATATTTTGTTATGATCTGCTGCATGTAAACTAATTGTGGGAGGATTTTAAGTGAAATATTTGACTTATCAAAAAAACAGGCATACTGAAGCCTATAAGGGTTATGGTTGAACTCGGTTGTAGGCAGTGACTAAAATGAAGAATATGAGGAGAACCAAAAAGGGGCAGTGTGGTGCAGCTTTATTAAAACATCAATCTTAACTTTTACATAATCTCAAAAAGTTAAATTTTTAAAATAAAAAACAAAATAAATTATTTTATCTTTAATATTTTGTGTCATTTAAAAAGTAAATATAAAATTAGAATGAAAGAAAGAAGTATTAACTATAATTAAATTTTTCATATTCTGTAATATGTATTTATTAACAAATTGTAAAGTATACAACACCCTTCTTTGCTCTCTTAATGCTAGTGGATTCAACAAGGTGGCCATGTGTGTAACTGCAAAACAAATTTGGGATACCTTAAAAATCACCTATGAAGGAACAAACCAAGTTAAAGAATCCAAAATAGGTTTGCTTACACATGATTATGAGTTGTTTAGAAGAAGAAGGTTGAGACTATAAATCAAATGTTTGAGAGATTCACAAATATAGTTGGTGGATTAAAAGAGTTAAGAAAAGACTTCTTAAATTCTCAAATAGTTAAGAAGATACTCTATAGCTTATCAAAATCATAGAGACCATAAGTGACAGCCATTAAGGAAGCAAGAAACTTAAACAACTTCAAATTAGAAGAGCTCATAGGATCTTTACTCACCTATAAAATGACCTTAAAACATGAAAGTGAAAGAGATGATGAAAGGAAGGAAGATACTAAGAAATAGAAGATTGCATTAAAATCTATAATTGAGCAAGATGAAAAAAGCATGAGAGATGATGGTGAGGAAGATAAGGACATAACCATGCTAGCTAAAAGGTTTAGCAAATTTATGGGGAAGAACTATAGAGGTAAGACACCCCTTAAAAGAGATATGCCAAATGGATAATATAACAAGGCTCACTTGATTTGCTATGAGTGTAGAAAATCGGGACACAACAAGTATGAGTGTCCAAACAAGAAGAGTGCTCTAAAGAACTTCAACAAGAAAGGCATGGTTGCCATTTGGACTGATAGTGATGACTTTTAAGATGAAAAAGAAGACATTGCCAACCTTTGCCTTATGGCACTTGAGAACACCAAGGTATGCCTTACCTTTCATAATTCCAGTTCATGTACTTTAGTTCAAGACTCATATTCATTTAATGAACTATAAGATGCATATGATGACTTAGTATTTGAATTTGAAGAAAAGACGTTGAAATATAAGAACATCATATCTAAGCTTAAAGTAGAAAATGAATTCTTAATAAAGACAAAATTGAATTAGAAAGCATAGTCAAGGACTTAGAGAGTAAGAGAAATGAGTTGAAATGAAAAATGAGAATTTGCATATTATATTTTCAAAATTCAACACAAGTCAACAAAAATTGAATGACATGCTAGAATCATAAAGAACATTCTTTGACAAAGAAAGAATAAGCTATGATGGTACTCAAAAGGAAACACATTTTAAAAATTTCTTTGTTAAAGAAAATGAAAAACATGACTCACTCACTAGATGCATTTATTGTCATAAAGTAGGACATTCTACTTATTCTTGTTCCGTGAGAACTACCACTTACAGATGAAACAAAATCAAAAGTGTATGGGTTCCAAAAAGAGCTAAACCTCCATATGGTAAGCTGGTAAGATTGGAGTGGGTTCCAAAAGTAACCAAAGACACTAACTTATATGAACTTAAGAAAATTTGGGTACCAAAATCAAATGTTTGAATTTTGTCTTTGTAAGAAGAACTCACTTGCTTAAAGTTAAGAGCACAAAAAGAGGGAAAGTGGTATCTTGATAGTGGATGCTCTAGACACATGATTGGGATCAAGGAGTCTTTCAAGGAATTAAGACCAAAGAAGAGAGGAAATGTAACCTTTGGTGACTACTTAAAAGGTCACATTGAAGCTATTGGTATTATTGGTAAAAACTCCTACTCTTAAACTGAAAATGTTTTATTTGTAAATGCTCTTAAACATAATTTGTTGAGTGTTAGTCAACTTTGTGACAAAGGTCTTAGAGTTATATTTGAATCATTAACTTGTCATGTTGTTGATATTAAAACTAAAAAGACTCTTTTTGTTAGTCATAGACAAGGTAATACATATGCTGTTTTCTTAGATGATTTATCTTTAAACATTGTATGTTTCATGGCTAAAAAGAATGAGGATAGTTGGTTATGGCATAGGAAACTAGGACATGTTAGCATGAATACAATTTCAAATTTATTAAATCTAGATCATGTAATAGAACTTCTTAAGCTAAACTTTGAAAATGACAAACTTGGTGATGCTTGTGCTAAAGGCAAACATAGGAGAAACTCATTCAAATCCAAAAAGAATATAACCACTATTAGAGCCGCACAAGAAGATAATGATTCAAAAGATATAGAAGATGAAAGCTTAGCTGTTAAAGGCACAATAACATTGTAGGATATATATAACAGGTGTAATGCAACAATTATTGAACCTGCAACTTACGTTAAGGCTTTCTTATATGAAAATTGGAGATTGGCAATAGATGCAAAGATGAGTATGATCGAGAAGAATGACACTTGGATCCTTTTTGATGGGCCTACTGATCAAAATTTGATTGTGGTGAACTGGATTTTCAACACAAAGTTAATTCAAATGGGTCAATTAATAAATTTAAAGCCAAATTAGTGGTGAAGGGCTATGCATAGGTATATAGTGTTGATTGAATGGAAACATTTGCTCCAGTTGCAAGACACGATATAATTAGACTACTAGTTGCTCTATCAACTAAAAAAAGGTGGAGAATTTGGCATTTAAATGTTCAGTCTGCATTCCTAAATGGAACCTTGTATGGAGCTATATATGTTGAGCAACTAGAAGGTTATTAAAAGCATGGATCAGCTGGAAAAGTCTGCATACTTATAAAGACCCTATATGGACTTAAATAGGCTTATTGAGCTTGGTATGAAAGAATTGATAATTATCTAATCAGTGATGGATTTTGTCATAGTGCAAATGAACCAACACTTTATGTGAAGAGTTCAAATACTTTTGTCGTGCATATAGTTTTACTATATGTGGACAATTTACTCATCACAGGGCTACACAATGAGTTCTTAAATAAATTTAAAAATCAAATGATGAAAGAGTTCGAAATGATAGATTTGGGGGGAATTTCCTACTTCTTAGTAATAGAATTCCTACAAGGCACTGCTGAAATCTATGTTCATTAGACTAAGTATGCAAAGGAACTATTAAAAAGGTTCAATATGAACTTCTACAAAGCTGTAACTACTTATCTCACTATAAGAATCAAATTATGTAAGGATGATGGCTCATCAGTAGCAAATGGTATAGTGTACAGCAGAATAATTGGTTGCCTGTTATACTTAACTGCCACACAACTTGATATCATGTTTGCTAGTAGTACTTTATCTCAATACATGCAATCTCCATCAATATTGCATTTCTCAGCTATCAAGTGGATCCTAAGATATATTAAAGGTGCGGTAAACTTTGGTTTAAAATATCGTAAACATGAAAGAAGTGAACTTTTGGGGTTCTGTGATTGTGATTCTGTTGGTTGTATTGATGATTCAAAAAGCACAAGCGAGTGCTGTTTCTCGTTTGGTAAAGCTGTGTTCTATTGGAACTAAAAAAAGTAGGAAGTGGTAGCATAATCATCAGTAAAAGCAAAATATATTGCCACTACTTGTGTTGCTAATTATGGTAAATGGTTGAGGAAAATTCTCACTGATTTGAACTTAAAGCAAGACAAAAGCGCTCAATTGAGAGTTGACAATCAATCAGTTATAGCCATAGCTAAAAACCCTGTGCAACATTGATGCACCAAACATATTCGTGTCAAATTTCATGCCTTATGAGAGGCTGCAAAGGAAGGTGAAATAGAGCTTTAATATTGTCATACTGATCAACAACTTGCTAATATCCTCACTAAAGGATTAAGCAAGGAAAAATTCAAGTCTCTGAGGTCCAAGTTGGGGGTTTGCCAAGTAGAAACCAAGAAGGTGTGTTGAAGTTTGCTCTCTGTCTAACAGCCAGTCTCAAATTTGCTAAACAATAGAGTATTGGGTTTAAATAAAAAAGAAGAAAACGTCACATGAAAACTATCACATGACTTTCTTGTTATGACTCCGCTAGTCATCGGGGATTGGGAGACAGACCATGAAAGGGTGCACAAATCGTTGCCTTTCAATTCCTTTGCCTTTTTGCATTTTCAATATTACTTTCTCTCTTGTGCTCGAATGTTTAAGTGAAATGAAAAAAAATTTTGCATGTAGAGCTTATTATTCTTCTTCTCCAATCTATCATCTCTCCCGTTAAGCTTTTTCTTTCTACTTGGTTCAATAACAAAATTTATTTCTCTAAAATTACTTGTTTAAAGTTACAACCTATTTTACAATAAACCCTTATCCTTCTTAGTCCCTATGACACTATATTGTCAAGTACATTTGCCCCTCTTAAGTTGCTTGGAGGATCCCAGACCCCTTAGTTTTGAATGTAGCACACCCAGCCACTATATTGGCCCCTTTCGACTTGATAATTAGTGTCTACCTGTACCTCAAGACTCTGTGCACCTATCCTTCCTAAGTTACTAAAGGGATCCCACATACTTGGCTTGGGTGTGGGTTGCCACTTTTGTCCCATGACCTCCACCATAGCCACCACTCTCTATTTTGATTTTGTTGTTTTAATAATACTTATCATATGTAGGCAACTTAAGTGCACTATCGTGCAATCTTAGATGCCTTTTAACATTTCTAATAAGCCTAAGTCAAACTAGAAACCCCCTTTCCACCCTAAGGAAAAGAATTCTAACAAGAATGTATGCAACACACATACACACACGTGCAAGAACAATAGTGGGGCAAAGAAAAATTTATTGTACACAGGTTTTGCTATCTAAATGTACAAAAAAGACCTTTTACGATGTATATAAAGGATGCGGAACCCCTTTTATAGACATAAGGGTCCCTTTACATCATATAAGAGTTGTGGATCAATTCTTGGCGACTTGGGAAGCTCCATTAACTTTTAGAATAATGTTTTGACCAATTTGCCCCTCATTAGCCTTTGCATAATCTTTGAGTTGTGTACTTGGGCTATTAGCCTGGGTTGTTGGCCATCTCTCTACTTAGGCTACTAGTTGCTCGTCTACATGGCATGTTGGTTGGCTTGCCCTTGGGACTAATCCTAGCGATCTTCTCTATTAAGTAATCTCCTTATTGCAATGCCAAAACACCCTTCAATTTAGCAAACTTTTATGTCGTGACATATATGGATCGATAGCTTGTCAATTACAAGAAAAAAGGATTAGTTTCTTTTAAGGTGTTCATGTGAGAGTACTTCACTCAAAATATTTTTCTCGTAATATTCTAGTATGTTTTTTCTCCAGGGACTTGTTAGACAATGACTTGAGTGGGCCTATACCAAAAGCTTTAGGGCGACTGTCAAACTTGAAAGTCTCGTGAGTTATGATACAAACGCTGGAACACTATTTTACTGTACTTATATTTCACTCTCTGTGTAGAAATTTATCAGGGAACAAGCTGACAGGTTCGATTCTGCAATCTCTCAAGGACAAGTCTGATAAAAGGTTACTATTGTTGAGGTTCGCTAGATTTTTTTCTATAAATATCTAAAGTAGATTGTCAAGTCATCATTTCCTTTGAGAATGTTTTTCCTCCAAAAAGAGGTCGTTTTGAAATCTTCATGAAGGAAAAATTAAAATTAGTTATCTCAAGGTTAATAAATGGAACGCCAAATCAGTAATCGATTATTTTTCTTGGTAATAATATTTCATATTTGATATTGATTCTGCATTCTAAATTCTGATCGCATGATTGCATCTCGTTGGTCATACATATTTTAATTCATGCATGTCAGTTTTTCTGCAATGCTGAATTCTAGTTTAAGGGAAAACCATGTGAGAAAAGGACGAAGAAGTTTGCTATTCCCATTATTGCATCCTTTATATTACTTTTGGCCCTTTTGATCCTCTTGAGCCTTTTGATTATACTTTGCAAAGTGAAAAAGGGAAGATAAAAGAGGCGATTTCTTTCTCATCTCGTTCATGAATTTTTTTAAGAAAAATATACATAGTCTGTTGGACATTTTCAAATAAAAATATGATTTCATATCAAAATAAAAGGAAAGTTGTGACTGTTGGAAATTAAAAAAAAGGTTGTGTCTGGTGGAAATTAAATCAATAGACATTATAAAATAAGAAAAGAGTCACGTCTGTTGAAAAAGATCAACAGGAACAACTCTTTGAAACAGACACAAATAGTGTCTGTTGAGAACAGGCATCTATGCCTATAAAAGATGACCCTCCTTATCCAATGAAAATAAAAAAAAAACAGTAATATCTCTCCTTCTTCTTCCTCAAACATCTTCCAAGTTTTCTTCTATACTATTTTCCTGCAGAAAAGATATTATAGAAGTTTGATAATCTTGTTATGCTCTGGTGAGTGCTCAGTGGATTGATTTCGTCAGTGCAAAACGCCATCAATCACTGAGCTTCATTGTATCTTCGAGGTTTATACGCTGGTAACTTTTTTGCACACTACAAGTGGGGGCGAATAAAACCTTAAGGACAGTGGCATTGATACACGCCTTGAAGCCAATTTCTAAGTTTTTTAGTTTGGTGTTCTAACAATCTTAAGGTTTTAATCTTGTTCCAACAATGGCTGCTGCAAGCAGAACACTAAGAGAATTGGCTTCTGACTTTGTAAAATTAGATCGGTTTGATGGCAGTAACTTTCCAAGATGGCAGAAGAAAATGCATTTCCTATTATCAACTTTGAAAGTTGTCTATGTTTTGACGACACCTAGACCAAAAGAAAGAGAAAATGAATCTGTTGCTGCAACGAGAGAGAGGCAAAAATGGGACAATGCCGATTATATGTGCAAAGGTCACATCTTGAATGGTTTGGCTGATGGCTTATTTGACACATACCAGAACGAGGCTACTGCAAAAGAATTCTGGGACAAACTGGAAGTGAGGTACATGACAGAAGATGCAACAAGTAAGAAATTTCATGTTAGGCGCTTTATTAATTATCAAATGGTAGATGGGAGTTCTATTATAGAACAATTACGGGAAATTGAAAGAATGCTTAATTAGTTTAAACAATATAAAATGAACATGGATGAAACTATAGTTGTATCCTCTATTATAGATAAACTTCCTTCATCATGGAAAGACTTTAAAAGAAGTCTGAAACACAAAAAGGAAGAAATAACGTCTTTGAAGGCTTTGGCAAATCATCTTCGAATTGAAGAGGAATACAGGAAACAAGAGCAAGTCGTTGTTTCTGGTGAAGCCAAAGTACATGTAGTGGAGGAAAGACAGACCACTAAACCTGCCAAAAAGAAGTTCAAACAGATTTCTAATAGTCTGAAATTCAAAAGAAAGAACAAAAGCACATGCTTCCATTATGGAAACCAGGACATTCAAAAGGGAATGTCGATTATTGAAGAAGAAAATTACTTCTTCAAATAGTGTTGTTCTGAAAACTTTGTAGCCATGATTTCAGAAATCAATATGGTGAAGAAAATGATGATGGTGGATTGATTCGAGAGAACAAACATATGTGCAATGACAAGAATTTGTTCAAGAATTTCACTCCAAGTGACTATGGGAATTTCCTATATATGGGAAATTCTTCCACAGCAACCATTAAAGGGAAAGGGACTGTTGAACTTGAGTTTACTTCTGGGAAAATTCTAACTTTGAAATATGTTTACTATGTTCCAGAAGTTAGAAAATATTTAGTGTTTGGAAGTCTGTTAAATAAGTTTGGGTTCAAACTTGTATTTGAGGTAGATAAATTCATTCTATCCAAGGGGTATATTTGTTGGAAAAGGTTACATGTGTGATGGAATGTTCAAATTAAATATTGTTAATAAAAAAAAAAAATAGTTGTTTCTACTATATAATGTGTCTTCTTATTTGTGGCATTATAGATTAAGACATTATAAATTATAGAAGATTGGATGATATGTATAAAATGGACTTGATTCCAAAATTTAATCTAAATATTGATAAATGCAATACATGCATGCTAACAAAAATAACTAGAAATCCTTTTTCTAAAGTTAAAAGAAATACTAAATTACTTGAAGTAATACATAGTGATGTGTGCGATATGCATAGTACACCTACATTAGTTGGAAAGAAATATTTTGTCACATTCATTGATGATTTTTCTAGATATTGCTATGTATATTTATTACATTCTAAAGTGAAGTGCTTGATAATTTAAGGTTTATAAATTAAAGTTGAATTACAATGTGAATCTTTATCAAATGTTTAAGTCAGATAGAGGTGGAGAATATTATAGTCAAGTTATTTTCGGATCTATTGGAATAATCCATCATATTTCAGCACCTTACACACCACAGTATAATGGTGTAGTAGAAAGGAAGAATAGGGTCTTGACTGAAATGGTAAATGCTATGTTATCATATTCAAGTCTTGGAAAAGGTTTTTGGGAGAAGTTTGTTAACAGCTTGTCACATATTAAATAGAGTTCCTATAAGGAAACTAAAAAAGACCCATATGAACAATGGAAGAAAAGGAAACTAAACCTTAGTTATATGAAGGTTTGGGGATGTAGAGTTGTAGTTAAAGTTCCGGAACCCAAAAGAAAGAAATTGGGTGAAAGAGGAATAGAATGCATATTCATAGGATATGCACAACATAGTAAAGCATATAGGTTCATGGTAATTGAACCAAATGATTCAATTCCAATCAATACTGTTATTGAATCAAGAGATGCAATATTTGATGAGAATAGATTCAAATCTGTTTTAAGGCAACTATAGCCACTACAATCAATTCAATCACATGTCATTCCATTAGAACAAAATAAAAATAATGATGAATCTAGCCCAAAAATAAGGAAAAGCAAAAAGGCTAGAAAGATAAAAGATTTTGGTCCAGACTTTTATATGTTCCTTATAGGAGGAACGGGAGAAAATATTAACAATAAGATTCCTTATTGTTTTAATTTAGAATCGGACCCTGTTACATATGGCGAGGCAATGAAGTCTCAAGATTCTGCATTTGAAGGAAGCAATCCATGATGAGATGGACTCAATAATGGGAAATAATACTTGGATTTTGGTTGATCTTCCACCAGGTTCCAAATCAATAGGTTGTAAATGGATTTAAAAAGAAAATGAAAGTAGATGGAACCATAGACAAGTTCAAAGCAAGATTAGTAGCCAAAGGCTTTACGCAAAAGCAAAGGATTGACTACTTTGATACTATGCTCCAGTAGCAAGAATTACTACAATTAGACTTCTAATACCTTGCATCAATATATAAGTTGATAATTCACCAAATGGATGTCAAAACAGCATTTTTAAATGGTGAATTAGAAGAAGAAGTCTACATGGAACAACCAGAAGGGTTTGTTGTTTCAAGACAAGAGCATAAAGTTTGTAAACTTGTCAAGTCATTGTATAGGGCTTAAACAAGCACCAAACAATGGCACAAAAAATTGATGAAATTGTTTTAGCCAATGGCTACAACATAAATGAATCTGACAAATGCATATATAGCAAATTCCAAAATAGTAAAGGTGTTATAATTTGCTTATATGTGGATGATATGCTAATATTTGGTACTGATTTAGAACAAGTTGAGGAGATAAAGAAGTTTTTATTAGAAAACTTTGCAATGAAAGATATGGGTGTGGCAGATGTCATTTTAGGAATTAAAATATTTTGAGATGAAAATAACATAACTTTATCTCAATCACACTACATTGAAAAGGTGCTTGAAAAGTGTGACATTACTAATCGTATACCAGCATCTACACCCATGGATCTTTAAATTAAATTAGTACCTAATTCTGGTAGGACTGTTGATCAATTACAATATGCAAGAGTAATTGGTTTTTTGATGTATGCAATGACATGTACAAGGCCAGATATAGCATTTGCTGTTGGAAAATTGAGTAGATATACAAGTAATCCAGGCACTTTGCATTGGCAAGTCATAAATCGAGTACTAAGATATTTAAAGAAAACAATTAATTATGGACTTTGCTATAATGGATATCCATCAGTACTAGAAGGATATTCGGATGGTAGTTGATTACAATTTAGAAGATCATGCTTCCACAAGTGGATGGATCTTCATGCTTGGTGGGTGCCATTTCTTGGGGTCCAAGAAATAAACATGTATAACTGATTCTACCATGGCACCGAATTTATTGCATTGGCTGCTGCCACCAAGGAAGCTGAATGGCTAAGAAATTTACTCTATGGTGTGCCTTTATGGCCTAAACCAATTTCTCAAATTTCTATCCGTTGTGATAATAAGCAACTCTAGCAAAAGACATATACCAAGTGTATAATGGGAAGTCTAGACATATTGGATTAAGACATAGCTATGTTAGACAGTTAATTTCTGATGGAATGATCACTATAACTTTTGTGAGGTCTAGTGAAAATTTGACGGATCCTTTAACAAAAAAATCTTGCTAGAGATCTTGTAAATAAGACCTCAAAAGGGATGGGACTTAAGCTCATAAATTGAAAGTCACCCATGGTGGAAACTCAACTCAACGTTGTATAACGTCAAGTCTTGAGTCAATGAGACAAAGTACATCATTTGTATGTGGCTGCTAGCACTATAATATAATATGTTATATTCCATCTTAAGTGAAGTGCTAAGGACCCGTAATGATAAGAAAGGATGAGTTATATATCTTAATAGACCATAACATAATTTGTTAGAATGCTTAGTTATGGGGGCATTCATGGGATCTACCTATGTGAGTGTGAAGTGTGGCCGCTTCTAGGAGTTCAAGAGCTTGGCTCTAACAACACTCATGAAAAGAGGATATATACGCATGGCCATAAAAGCGTCGCCGGATACTGTGCATTCATTAGTGTTGAAATCATGTGTGAAATGTGTTCGATTAACCAAATGGAATAGCTGGTCAAAGCAAAGTCTACCATGCAATTTCGGTTAACTTTAATATGTTTTCACTAAGTGAAGGTTCAATCGGAAGACACCTTCATTTATGTAATTGATTTTCAAGATTATCGAAAAATTTGGATTAATTTGAAAATGGTGGGGGATTGTTGGACATTTTCAAATAAAAATATGATTTCATATCAAAATAGAAGGAAAGTTGTGACTGTTGGAAATTAAAAGAAGGGTTGTGTCTGTTGGAAATTAAATCAATAGACACTATAAAATAAGAAAAGAGTCACGTCTGTTGAAAAAGACCAACAGGAACAACTCTTTGAAACAGACACAAATAGTGTCTGTTGAGAACAGGCATCTATGCCTATAAAAGATGACCCTCCTTATCTAATGAAAATCAGAAAAAACAGTAATATCTTTCCTTCTTCTTCCTCAAACATCTTCCAAGTTTTCTTCTATACTATTTTCCTGCAGAAAAAATATTATAGAAGTTTGATAATCTTGTTATGCTCCGGTGAGTGCTCAGTGGATTGATTTCGTCAGTGCAAAACGCCATCAATCACTGAGCTTCATTGTATCTTCGAGGTTTATACGCCGGTAACTCTTTTGCACACTACAAGTGGGGGCGAATAAAACCTTAAGGACAGTGGCATTGATACACGCCTTGAAGCCAATTTCTAAGTTTTTTAGTTTGGTGTCTAACATATTCTCAAGTTTTAATTATAATTTACATGGGTTCATTAGTTTTTAAAATAAACACTTGTCTTAAAAGAATATTTTTCGCTAGACACATAAGTTCTACCGTTAATCAATTATTAATATTTCTTTTGTTTAATGAGATGATAATATTGAAATGATAATTTTATGTTTAATTAATTTTTAAAATTATCAAATTATAATTTTTCTAAAAAAAATCTATCCTACCACTCCTAGTCGGCGACCTTGCGGTTGGCCACTTCACAGTAAGGTTGCATTTGGTATCAGGGAAGTTAGAGCACATTTTTTGCAATGTGTCCAATTAAATTACATTGCAGTATTTGTTTTGTAACAGACCACTGCAATGTAAGATTGCAATGCAATCACATTACATTGCACTCTGTAATGTTCTTAAAGATAATTTTACCCTTCAACTTTATTACCTTATTCAAAATATTTTATACTATTATAATTAAAATAAAGAATATTAAAATAAAATATATAATATAAGAATCAAAAATTAAAATAAAATATAAAAAATTAAAATTTATATAATATAAGTAAAACAAATTAAAATAAAATATATAATATAAAAAATATATTAAAGAAATAAAAATAAAATATATAAGATTATAATAATAAATGAAAATAAAATATATGACATTAAAAATATATTTAAGAGATGATATTAATTAAAAATATAAAATATAAAATATAAATATATTAAAAATAAAATATATAAGATTATAATAATAAATGAAAATAAAATATATGACATTAAAAATATATTTAAGAGATGATATTATATAAAAATTAATAATAAAAAATATAAATATATTAAATTTGTATTTTAATAACTAGGGGTAATTTTAAAAATTAATATTATATTCTCAGCAAAGTACTGTAAACCAAACCCTATAATGTTATTTTTTGTCCATTTTAATCATTATTTTGCTTGCATACCAAACACTGTAATATTATTTTTCCTGCAATCACATTACTTGTAATCACATTGCATTGTAAAGTACCAAATGCCACCTAAGATCTAGCTTGGGAGTGCGTATCTCAGCACTCTTTTGAGGATCATGATCTAGTGCTCCCTAGATTGAGGGAGCATCAGGGAGCTTGGTGGTGCTCCCTAGATCGGGGGAGCACCAAATGGGGGGAGCACGATTAGGTGTGGTCCCTCGATCTGGGAGCACTAGATTAGTGCTTGGAAGCACAATCTGGTGCTCTCTTGGAAAGATTCAGTCGAATCTGACATTCCACAAGTAGATCCAGTTGCGGGGTGGCCAATTGGTGTAAGGAGTGCTGTCGGTCGGTTAGAGAGAAAAGAAAAGTGTCGACAAAGAAAAAAAATATTTTAGATATTTCACATGCAGGTATTAATGTTGTTTACACGTTTAAAATAGAATGTTTATTTTGAAACTTAATAGACACATGATTAAAACTTAAAAATATTAGTTGTATTTTATCTTTTTTTTTTTAAATTTTTGTCACAGTTAGTCGAGTTTAATTGTGGTTTGTAGGATCAATCCAGTTCAACACTGTCAGCATTGCTCCAGTTTTACTCATCACTAATTAATACCCCTTAATTTCTATTTAAAATTTGTATTCATAAATCAAAATCGAAAATACCGTGCTAATTTAGCAATGATATACCTTATTACAACCTGCTGTCTTGAGTGCACTTGTTTGCTTGAAACCCTTTAGTTGATAAGATTGTCAAAGCCTAAGGGGCCGAAAAAAGGAGGTGGGATGGAAAAAAGGGGAGGGGATATTTGGGGTTGGAATAAAAGACTTTGAGCTGTAAGATGATTGAGATCAATAAAGGACAAGAACAAGTTGGTAGTACTGTAATCACCACTCCTAAAGTGGCAAAAACTAATTCAATTTAACCCACCCTAGTTAGGTCCAGTATCTGTATCTACTAAACTTACTTGAAACCTGACTCTGAAATGATATTGAATTACTCTTATTGTAAAAAAAAATCATGGACCCAAGAGATGTAATTCATGAAATCCAAAACCTGACCAATCTTTGGCTAAAAAGTTGAACAACCTAAATGAAAGCAACTTAACCCAATCAATCTGAGATTTCATTGTCGTTGCAGAGTCAAAACAAAGAATCGACCCTTTGCTTACTGTGAGATTGCCAGTATCACGGCCAACTTCAAAACCGCCATTGGAAAGGAAAGATTTGGAAAAGTATACTTTTGTAATCTGAATGATAACACTGAAGTAGCAGTTAAGTTGCTCTCTGAATCATCAAAGCAATTTCAAGCAGGGGTTAGATAAAATGCACCCAAAGTTGTAAATTATATTTGAAAGTTTGAGATTTTCTTAGCATGAGACATGCCGCTAACAAATTCATTTAAGAAATGATGAGCAACCATTTTGAATTAATGTGGGCACAGCTCTTAATGATTGTTCATCATAGAAACCTTGTTTCCCTAGTTGGTTACTGTTGGCGCTGATTTATGAGTACATGGCCAACGCAAACTTAAGAAAGCAATTATCAGGTGTGCGTGAACCTGACACAAACTGCAGACAACCTTTTCTTGATTATTATTATTATTATTATTTGTTCTTCATTTTTCTTTATCAAGTGACATTACTTCAAATCCCTTAGTTTTAAACACCATGTCCCCACTAAAGTTATCATTACTCGAATATTGAGCCAAAAGTTTCAAGAATTATGCTAGAAAAGGTAGAAAGTAAGTTTCTGCGCAAAACAATTTCTAGTATTATGCATGTTTTCATCCTGAGATGTGTTTAGTCAGCTCTATATTTCAATTTGTCCATTCATCCTCTTCTTCCTTTCTTCCATTGATTCGATACTTCACATGACTCAAAGAATACCTTGGAATATTTTTAGCTAGAATAATAACAATAGCACGAAAGATACATATTGAAAATGTTTTGTTGAAAAATATTTTTTTTTTAAAAAAAAAAGAGAAAGCGGATTATAGAGTTACTTGGGTCGAGTATAGGTGGGGAACACTCCAATGATTGTGAGACGAAAAAGGGGTAATGCTTTTTAATCCTCAAAGATAAGTATTTTTAAAATAATTATTTTTTTTAATTTTAAATCTTTTAGATAAATTTATTATTAATTTATTGAAGTGTTTTAGGTGCAAAACTAGTGTTTCCCACATAATGTCAGACCAACCGTGCTTTCTCTTTCACAAAGCCATCTGAAAGACGTTATGTGGATATGTTTTGCCAGTGAAGGACGCAATTGTCTTAAATTGGGAAGAAAAGGCTTCAAATTGCAATAAACGCTGCACAAGGTCCACATCTCTTAACAATAATTTGTTTTCTTCAGTTTCTGCTGTCTCTTGAAATAAGTTTGTTAGAATGATGAGTTTACTACAGTTGCATTGCTGGGTTGGAATATCTGCATGATGGTATCAAGCCGCCCATAGTCCACAGGGATTTGAAAAATGCCAACATCTTATTAACGGAAAAGATGCAAGCCAGGATAGCTGATTTTGAGTTGTCTAAAGTTTTCATGACAGAAAGTGGAGCTGCCTCTGATCTCCAATCATCGACCCAGGCTGGCACACCTGGATACCTTGATCCCGAGTAAGAGATTATTACCTATAAACATGTTTGTCTTTCAGTAAATGGCTTATTGACTTGGACCATCACTGTTTTTCATGTAGAACAACTGTGTCGGGAATTCTAAACAACAAAGGAGTTGTGTACAGCTTCGGAATAATTCTACCCGAGCTAATCACCGGGCAGCCTGTGTTTGTGAGAAGCCTCGGGTGCAGCACTCACGTACTTCAACCGGTGAGGCCCATAATAGAAAAGGGTGATATTGGAAGCATTGTTGATTCTAGGTTGCAAGGTGAATTCGATGTCAATGCGCCCTGGAAAGTGGTGGAGATTGCCATGTTATTTGCATTGCCAGCTGCAATCCAAAGGCCGGACATGAGTCGTGTGCTAACGGAACTGAGGGAATGTATGGGCTATTGAGATGTCTCTTGGAAGGACCCGGAGAACGCAGAGCCAAGCGATAAGATCAGACGACAAAGCTGAAATTTCCCTTCTAGATATGGTTCCCATTGCCAGTTACCAGCAGACTTTGACTGAAGTTAATTAACATGTGGTACCTAATTTATCCTTATGTATAAATTGGTACTTGGAAAAATGTGCAATTTGCATCATGAATTTTTAAATGGTGTAAGTACCATGCTGATGCAAAACTTAATTCCTCTATTTGACATCCAGCAATTGATCAATTTTGACCACCCACGACCATATTGGCGTGGTTAAACCTAAAATGCTATGTTCAATCATTGGCAAACCGCGTAAATTTCAAATTAAGCATAAAAACTAACACATGGACAGAAACCCTTAATAGCTGAGCTATTCAATCAAAACCTTCAACATATACAATAACATCACCAGAAATCACTTGCTACATGTGAAATTTTAGCATACCATAATGCTTTTGCTTACAGCTTTCAAGAAAATGGTTGGTAATTTGATCAACGAAAGCAGCTAATGCTTCTTAGGATCCAGACTCTAATGTGCTTTTATCTGTCTCGGGCGTTTGATCAGTCAATGTTGGTGGCTGCTGCTGTGAAGAAGCACCAGAACCAGCAGGTTTTTTGAACTGAACAAGTATCATTGTCATGTTATCACATCCCTCACCACCGGCTGTTGGAGCCAAACACCTGTCAAATACTCTCTCACAGATAGCTGACAGTTTAGTTTCCTGCACAGAGAAAGAGATCGCTGTTAGCTCATTGCACATCTAACGATACTTCGCCAGTGTATTGACAGCTTATAATGCTCCCAGAGGCTCTGGAGGACTTACATTGTTTAACTGCTCTCCTACAAAATCCACTAGTTGTTGACTTGACATACAATCCCTAGTGAACAACATAGGAAAATGCTATCAAATTATTAATAATAACAAAAATAAATACATAATACCATCTAAGCCACAACTATTTGCTAAATGATTCAGATGATTATTTGGATGAGGAACATTCTGTTACATTATCACCATCTGCCACCGTTGTGCATGGTGCAGAGAGGAGTATGTTTTCTAATATAATAACGGATAGAGAGAAGATAGACACCAAGCAGAAGAGTGCGAAATCTAAATTTCTTGCCAATACTGCACAAACTCAAGATGTTATCCTAAAAGGGTAGAAGAGTGGCCACAACTTATTTGGAGAAATTGGAAAGACTTGGTATGAAATTTTAAATTCAATGCTGGCACTCGTTACAAGTCTAACAAACAATCCATACCTTAGCATAAAATCAA
The DNA here is from genome assembly GCF_002168275.2 of Theobroma umbraticum. Lineage (NCBI taxonomy): Eukaryota > Viridiplantae > Streptophyta > Magnoliopsida > Malvales > Malvaceae > Theobroma > Theobroma umbraticum. Next base: position 2,710,947 of record NW_018397274.1, read on the forward strand.
AAACTTCTAATTACATCAATGTGCATATAATAACCTTACTTACCAACAAAAAAGAATCATTCCACTCCTCTAGATAAGCCCTTCCAATAAAAAATTTAAGTTTTATATATCTGTATTCTTCTGAAGAACACTCATATGTCTATCCACAATCAAGATGATGTGACCAATAAGCAGATGATGCAGAGTGAGAAATGAAGGAACCAAAGGGAGTATGTTAGTCAATGACACCATTAACCCTCTTTGCCGACTAAGAGAAGATTGCTACATGGCATTGATGACATGGGATATATTTGAGCATGTGGCATTAATATACATGTTTCAAATAAATAAAAACATTTATTTTTTCCTTTTTTCTTTCCTTTTCTTTTTCATTAATGCCATATTCAAGGGCTTAATTGATTGCAATAAGACACTAGGGGCTTAGATGAGAAAATGAATTGAGTAAGGGCTTATTTTATATTTTACCCAAGTATTAACAAGGTTACTGATACATGCTCTATGTTGCCTCGAGACATTCTATTCACTCCCCAGCATAAATAGCCCATCTCTTCCCATTCTCAAGTATTAAGCAGCATTCTTTACATCTCCATCCCAAATTTTTGTATCTTATTCCTAACTATGTATCCTCACAATACCCCTCCTAGAAGCTCCCAAGGAAATCTATACACATTCTCTTTATTTTAGCCCTTCCCATATATAGACATATCAAATGCCTACATACACACGTACATGCATACATAGGCAAATATGCTTAGTTCCATCATCCATATATATAAGTATGCTTGGTTCCATCAAGTTGGGATTGGCTACATAAGTCCCCCCTCATCCACCAATACAGTTTAAAGTCAAACTATGACAGATTGCTTGACATCAAATCTTTCAGAACGATTGGCAAGTAGGCAGGCAGCATTCCTGCATGCACCTACCACATATTACATTGAGGGTTCTCAATATTGCCCAAATAATATTCTAGTAGCATATATGGTTGATTTCAGAATGCAGGGTAGAAGAGATACTATTTCTTGTAACAAAAACGATGTTATAAAGTAACTTACCAAATCCCATCGCAAGCTAAAACAAGAAACTCATCATCATCGCAAAGCTCAACCTATTTCAAACAGGATAAAGCAGAGTTTAAAGAAAGGAATAAACAAAAACATTAATTGCCAGTGATATATCTCGAAAAGGTTTCTATATGCATAAGACATAATACGACTACAGAATATTGATAGATATTCTTTCAATTCTAATAAAAGAATATTTAAAAGTTAATTTCTTTATCAAATCAATTGGCCAATATCAACATTTAGAGAATGAGGTAAGAAATTAAACAAATACTAAAGCAAACAGCAATTCACTTACAGTGTTAATGTCTGGATTAGCTGTTACAATTTGCTTTTCCGCTGGCAGAGTTTTGTTCTGTTTGAACTCCGCATCTCCTGCAACCGAAAGACAATTTTAGAACAATAAGCAACTGGATGTTAGATCCACTTCCCCCTTCCAAACACCAAAATTTCCTCTCAAATGTAGAAATAATTAAACTGGGATCTAGAAGTACCAATAGCCCTGGCCAAGTTTAAACTTCCGTTGACACGTCCCACTTGAATAAAACCACCAGCTTTCAGAATCCTATCTTTCTCCACCTCAAGGTCAGGCTTGTGATCTTTAGACAAATTATACGCCTGCAAAAAGAGACGATCCTATTGCATATCCACAGGGGAGAGGTAAAGGAAACTTAAAAAACATCTCTGAACATGGAGCATTGGATAAATGCTTTGGGGACTAGTTAAGCAGTTACTCTAGAGACTAGTATACTTCAAGCAAATTGAAAATTGATGTAACAGGAATTATGTTACATTAACACTGCTTTCCTCTCTCCTACAAGCAATCAAATGGAGAAAGGTAAGAACATCTTCTACAACCATTTCCGATTCAAATCTGACTCAAAATACTCACACATTTAAAAGGGCAAGGCCCTGTAGATTACATCTTACTCCAATATTAATGAGAAGAATATAGCCTGAACAACAGCCACTTAAAAGTGCTAGAATTAACTTACGACAAAATCACTCACTTACAGCAGACTTTCCTTCAGTTGACAATTTTAAAACGCCTTCATTCCGTCAGCATAATTTTGAAATCATGTTTTCATGGTTCTGCAGAAGGAAAGAAAATTGTACCTGGCCCTTTCTGGATATTACACAACGAGAATCACCAGCATTAGCAACAACAAGTTGGTTGTTTCGAATGATTGCAACACAGGCTGTGCTTCCAGAAGTAGGTCCATGAAAATCAGAGTGAGGGCCCTACTTGCAACCAACACAAGAAACTGATATTAGGATTTCACAGGTAAAAAAGACATATTTTACTAATCAAACAATAGCTTCTTATAGATAGTATAGCATTCAAAGAATTAAAAAATCCTATGAAAATTTGGAGCAAATATGATACTTCAATTAAGCTGCATCAGAGAACCCTCTTTCCTCCGCTATAAGTTAAAAGTCAAGCTAACATATGGTTTAATAATGCTTGTTTGCTATCTACCGATCTATAGAGTACCAACCATTCAAACTTATCCTTTTCCAAAATAAAGTCATTATACATTCTATCTTTCATATCCAAGATAGAGGGCAAAACAAGGAAAAGGTACAGCAGTAAAGCTCTCTTAGTTCTAACTAAATTAAATGAACAATCACTTACACCTAATAGTATTCACAAGATGCATACAAGAAAAGTAACTGCAAGAACTCCTAATGCCTGGGCAACCAGCTGCATACGCTCAAGCAAAGCAAATATCTGATGCAGGTAAAGAAAAAGTCTTTAGTACACAAACTCAAAATTGTACCATGGACTAACGGCCAATTTCCAACATATTTTTCAGTTTTCTTTTGAAAAGTCAATGGGAAAAAGGTACGAATTTGACCCCTTCTGAAGAGAAGTGTCTACATGCTCCTTTTATTGCTTTCCAATCTAGTTCATACTTAAGCTCCTTTTAATCACATATAATCCTCAAGCAAAAGCCTTCCTTCTCATTCATTTTATCCATCTTCTGTTGTTAAGACTTTTGAAAGCCTAACAGAACAATTCAAAATGATTCAGATAACTATTCTTTCCCTTCGTTAAAATCTCCTGATATAGCCCCAAAAGTGATATAGGAAACTTACTAATTATGTTCGACTCCTGATGTATCTTACCTCAATCAAAATTAGCATGCTTCACAGAGTTGGTGCATCTAAAATCTATTTCCCAAAAGATATTTAAAATTAAATACATCTTAGTAAGTTTGTTAATTTACACCAATAAACAAAAAGGTACTAAACATATCTCTATAAATGGCCTTTCTTTATCAGTATTGTCATAAATTTTCTCCAATTTGCCAAATAAGAAACAGAAAAATTTATTTGTAAGCAGATTTATTATGCAAGGATACAAAGAATCTAATCCCAAAAAGTAGAATTTATAAGTACTCCTATTGATAGCAAAGGAAATGGACTCAAGAAATTATTTTACTCTTTGGCATGAGCATTCACAGCAACCACAGAAACATATAAAACCTTGTAACTTAGATCTCATTAAAACATTTTTAATCAAAATGCTTTTAGTGATCAGAAAGGCAAATACAAAATGTAAGTGCTTCATACAATTTAAAAAAAAACAGTTGTGTACCATAAAAATACCTCCTCAGAACGCCAATCATCAAAATGGTTATTAGCTTCACCACCCCTAGGAGACCATATGAGCCCTTCAATGAGGCCCGAAACCTTGTCTATTTTATCTCCCAGGACTGCTAATTCTCTCCATCCCCTTTGTCCACGCATCATCTCATCCATTCTGAATGATGCAATAAAACAGAAGATGGAAGCATGTATAGCAGAACAAATAAGCACCTTCATTTTTATCATATTTTATCTAGTAAAAAGAATTTCATCATACTTTTAAATTTAAAAGCTATAGCTCCAGCAAATTCATGGGGAAAAAGAAGCAGAACGGCTAGACAACCACGAGTCAAAAAAGCAATGGCAATAGCATATGCTGGAATGGAGCTATTAATAACTCATCTGCTCAAAAACCAGTACCATTATAGCAATATGGAAAAACAATCGCATCAGTGACAGAAGGAATTCATTGGATAAAAGGTGGAAACACTTAGCATGATCATTTATAGTCATCAACAAAATTTGAGTGGCACTGATCATGAGCTCCAAGCACACATTCCATATGCAGATTCCCAGAAAACTTAGAACATCTAGAGCTACGGCACATCTGCCAAGTATTGCCAACTAAAAAAATAATAAAGCAAAAAAATAAAGTAAAAGAACCTGAGAAAAGATTTCTGTACTGAAGTCCCTATATCTCCAGCTAAATATGCCTCATGCTTGAGCACCTGTTGATGAAGATACTTGGCGCAAAACCTAGCCACTGCTTTACCTGCAGATAAATGGACCCACATAGAAAATACTTAAAAGAGTTAGCACAAAGAATTTAATAAGCTAAACAGCTAAATCAATCGTACAAAGGCTTTAAAAATCATAAAATCCAATTTTAAAAAATGAACCAGAGAAAAAGTAACAACTTTATTGTTACTTTAAGAGTAGTAAAATGTTTCTGATCAAGCAAGGTCGCATGTTTTGTTCACTCATTAAACACAGATATAATATAAAACTTTTGCCCAAGAAAAAAAGGAAAACACACACAAACAGCAAAACATAATTCCTCCAATGATGTATATTAAACACACTAAGATGTCAACAGATCTGTCTACAGTAATATCACAGATAGACCTCAATAGTAAAAGGCATATTTCTACTATAGTGGCTTCATCAGTGCCATGATCAAACGCACATGCCAATGTCATTTAAAACTTGGAAAAGGAATAACTATAATTATATTCGGTAAAATGCAAACAGTATGCAGCAAAAGAAAAGAAAACTTGAATGAAAGCTGAACTTCAAACGCCTTTTAAAGAAAAAAATTAAATGAACGAAGAAAATTAAAGAGCTCAAATGCTTACCTCCATGACCATCATAAACACCAAAAAAGGACGTCGAGTGATCCAGATCTGGATAAGCTGCATGCTGCAAAAACCACAAAAGTAAATTCATGGCATCACTTAAGGTAAATTTGTTATCATGAGTTAGATAAATGGTCTGTTAGAGAAAAACGAAAACAAACACCGATTGACATTGAACACATGCTTCTAGAGAGGAGTTATATCCCTCAATCTTCTTAGACATAACAGGCCACCAACACATTCTAGACATGCATCAGGCATTAACTTCCAAAAGGATGGGTGTTCATGCACAGTTGCACATACAAAGAGCAAAAGTAATCTATTGAGAGAGTCATTTCTGCTTTGCCTTAAAATGTTAGGTTTTGATGAAAATTTCATTCCAAAGAACAAATCTAGAGTCTAAACGGACACACTTCGATGTGTTAAATCCCAACCCAACCTAAAAAAAAAAAAGGGAAAAACAGAAAACTTACTTTCTCCCCCTCATGGCACAGGAATCAGACTATATTAACTTCCAAGTTTTATAACCATAATATGTAAAAAGTCTTCAGTCATTTTAAAATGAAGGCATCTATCTTTAGCTTGTAAGATTATGTGAATTGATTCCTTAGTAACCATGTTTTACTCCTGTTTTACGAAAAGGCATGCCTAAGTATTTTGACCAGACTTAACACCCTGTCTAATGTCAACAGCAGAAGTGTTTTTGGAAGATGTCTAGTAACGTTATTTTACTACTATAACATCAGTCTTCCTTATTTTAATCACATTTATTAAGAACAGAGAGCTGTGAAATATCTTTGAATAAGAAAATACATGTCAGTTCATTGTCACGCCATTCTAATCAACTGAAAAAAATAACAAATACACCATGGCTATCCTTATACTTTGATTTGATATTTTGACAAAAAACACCAAGGCAATTTCTAACCCTAACAAGATTCCACTGCCTTCTAATTGTGCAATCTTAGCAGCCAGCTTAAACGCTACATGATCTTTAATACCTAGGTAAGTCCCCTGACTTCAGTTAACAATTTCTACAGGAAGCACATGCAAAGACGTAGTAAATTAAGTCAAGCAATGAGATTACAGAGAGCACTTACAGCATCCTCCATAGTTGCACGCCATCCCTGCATGGAGGACAATCCAAATCGAAGCCTGTCATTTTCACCATCATCTGAGAACTTTTCAGTTTTCGGGGTGCTGAGGTATACGCCCATTGCCTGAGTAAACCACAACAGAACTATCAATCACATATTCTTTCCTAAATGTTTACTTTCATATGTAGACAGAGAGACACGCACATGCATATACTTGTACACAAAAATCAATTGTTTTTTCCAGAATCTATTCACACATGAAAACACAAAAAAGCACAAATGCTCACCACACACACACACAAAACACGTATACAAACATATATAATGATCTTGTCAGGCATGCATTTGTCTATATACAAACAAATGCCATAAGAAATACAAGCACAGATGGCACACTTAATTCTTATACCATTTACACACGAACCTGATTCCATCAATGAACAAATGGCAACACATTCCGATAGATTAATACAAAACCACATGTGAAAACAATAGCCAATATAAGGAACAACTATTAATAGAGATCAAATCAGAATTCAACATACCATATAACTTTTTTCCTTTTTTTGCTTTTACAAAACGTGTATCAGTAAACAAAATCCTTCCAAAAACATGTCCAAATTAAGAAACCGAGATCAAGGAAACTAGAATGACCTAATTTCTACGTTTTGATCATCGAGACAATGAATCCTAGAGGGAACAACGTGTTGCCGTGATTTTAAGTCTTTTTGAGTGGTTTCTCTCAATCAACATTCATTTCTTTTCAATTTCTTTGGTTTTCCCGGGAACCAAACGAATGATCAAATAGTAATAACAAGACAAAAAAGGAACAAACAAGCACAAAAAGATAATAATAAACAAATGAATAACAAGAATCGAAATTGAGCAAAGCGAGTATAGGAAGATCGAATTGGAATCTCATAATAATCGAAAATGGAGAAGAAGACAGGAATTGATTAGGGTTTGAGATGTAAGGAGAAGGAAATGAAACTAACTTGCCAGTTTGAGAGTCAGTTTTAGAGTCCGTACAGTTTTTGACACAGAGAGAGAAATGGATCTGTTGGAGAGACTGTTACTGTTTTGTTATCTGTTTTTGAGAGGCTAAATAATATGATTCTGTTTTTCGATAATCATTTTTCGAGCCAAACCAGCCGGTGCTATGCCACGTGACGCCCGACTTGCGGAGGTTCATCCTTTTCAAGTTTTCAAAATTATGTATTCTTAATTAATTCTAGAGATAGAAAGCTTAAATCATGCCCATGTTGTGCACTTCAATCCGTTCTCCCTTGTTGCACAAAAATTATTAAATAATTTGTAAAGTAATAATATGATAATATTAAAATGATAACATTATTTTTTATTAATTTTAAAAATTATTATTATATTTTTTAATTTTTTAATAAAATAAAAAAAAATTATCTCCTTAAGATCGGTCGGTGCTCCCCAACTCTATATCAGAAGGCAGCACCAATCGATGCTTTTTTTCTTAAGGAGTTGGAAAGCATCGATCAATGCTTTATTTTTTTTATTTTAAAAAATATATAATAATTAATTTTTAAATTAATAAAAATAATATTTTAATTTTTTCATAATCTTTATTAATATTGTTTATATCTTTGGGATTAAGTGTTCATTTTAAATTTGTTTAAAATTTTGATTAAAACTTAAGAATGTGAGAGTATCTTACTCTAAATTTAATCAAGTTTATGTTCAAAAATGTATTTAAATTAATTTTTATTTTTTAATGATCGATTATTTATCATTAATTAAAATATTACTTATTATTTCATATTTATGTGACATTAACATGATATTAACGTAAATGATGAATATTATCACAAAATCATATCATCATATATACATTTTTTTAAATATGTTATCATATATTATAATTTATTAATATAACATGTCAATGTGACAAACAATATTGAGCCAACCATTAATCATAATGTTTTGTTTGATTTAAAATAAAAATATAAGAATTTAATTAAATGCAATAAAAAATTAAAAAAATTAATTTTTTTTAAATAATTGAACAACTTTTTTAATTTTATAAAGATTTTACCTATATAATATTTTTACATTTACTTTAACAATATATGTCTAAAGAATAGGTTTTTCAATTTTTTTATCCGGCGAAACGATGAAAGATTTAAAACATTTATATGTTTTGTTTTAATTTATAGTATCTTGATCACCCACGAACCCTACATTGATGGATTTGGATTGATTTTGTGTTGATCTTGTAACTTGATACTTTATTCTTGGCTCAAATAGAAATGCTGGAATGAGTCTTTGAAGTTCCATGACTCACTATGGCATATCTACCTCTTGAGAATCAATGAAACAAATATATCTTTTTTAAAAAAAAAAAAATCATGGTTCAAATATTTTAGATCAACATTTCTAGGTTGATCCAAAATTCTAAATTTCTAATCATTAATCCACTCATTTGAGATAGAAAGACCACCCATAGAACTGAGTTTCGACTCGATATAAATTAATGATCACTATGTACGAAATAATTTAAATATTTACAAATTGTAAAACTTGAGTTTATCAAAATTATATATCTATATATATATCTATTTAAGATTTTGATTTGTTATTAAAGAGTTATTTAAAATGTTTATATCCAAATTAGACAATAAATAAAGCTATCAACAACAATATGCCAAAATGTTAAGATTTTCTTTTAAAAGTGATAATGTTAAGATTTTGAAAGTAATAAAGCCTACCATCAATGTATAAATAAATTCTAATGTATGAAATTTCTTATAATATTCATAAATTTGATACTCAATTTGATTGTAATTTAGATATATAATAATGAACTATAGTTGTTTTAATTTTTTAAAAAAATATATAAGATAATTTATTATGATATTAAAGCGTAAAGTTAATCTTAGAGCAGTTCTACAAAAGCATAAATCCATCTGCATCCAAAAATTTTAGTATCATCCGCTTACCCAAACTTCACTCACCCTAAACATAAAAGAAGTGAAAGAATTCAAATTTTTAATTTAAAAAAAAACAACTAAAACATTTATTTTGTATGGTTCAAGTCTTTATGAGTAAGATTTAGATAACTTTGCAAAACCTCAGATGTATATAACGATTTATTCTCATAAAGTACAAGACGAAGTTAGACATTGACTGCATTATATCTTTAATGCTATTCACATAATTTCTCTTTAGATACCGAGTGGTGAAAGTAAAATAAGTTTTAAAGAAAACATCTATTAAAAGGTACTTCTTGAAGTCAATTTAGTTATTTGCTTTAAATTCCAACTAAACCTTATTTACATCAACAAAATTCTCAACTAAAAATTAATTAAATAAAAATTGCATCTAAAAAGTCAAAGTTGATAACTTTATAGCATTAGTTGGACAATCACATATACAAAAATCAAAAGAATTTTAATATTATTTTATTTAATGAGCACTCAAACTAATTAAAATCTTCATTGTTAATAAACTTTTGATAGATTTGATTTTAGATTTTTTTTTTGAACTTGTGATATTAGATATTTTTAAATTATTTTTTTATATTTTCTTAAATATTAAATTGTATCAACCTTTTTTATCACTCCTCATCAATTCTAGCAATTAATTTAAATTAATTATATTTAATTTATTAATTTCATGCTAACTTCGCTAATGAAATACTAATAAAATGGATTCATTTGCAAAGACATGCCCTAAGGGATTATTTGGAAAAGCCCAAACCTCTTTGGATTTTTTGTTGGAATTCCGCATTGTGTTTACTTGACCCATTTCACTTCCTTTCTCAATTGTTTTTCCCAATACGACACTGTTTCAAGTGCTTTTTCAACTGCCCTCCCTGCCCTTTTTTCTTTGCTAACTTCTTCTTCCCTAAACAACATCATTTAAGTTGTATTTCCTACACTTAACCTGGGTATTTTAAACTTTGTTTAAAAGCATCAATCATATCATATTTCCCACTTTCTGTTTCTATTTCTAAAGTTGTTGTTGCTACAATTCTCTCGCTCAGAAAACCAAAAATCACCCTCTTTTAATTGTCCATTTTCCCGCCGTGAATCCTAAACAACTATTCGTTTCTCTTCCTCGTTTCCCTTAACCGAGCAAAGCACTCAAAATGGACCCTAAGAAACCTAACGAATCTCTCAAGGAAAAAACCTAAAAACTTTAATCGAATTATTTTTTGTTCTCAAATTATGTTATTTCATTAAGATTTTGGTATATTGTGGTTATAATTGCCTAGATCTCTCTACAGGCTCCTTCTTAGAGTTTCTTGCAGCTATTCTCGATTTGCAAGCACAAAGCTCTGTATAGTTACTCTAAAGTAAGCTTTTTCTGTCCACTTTTCCCCTTTTTTATTTATTAATATTTTTTAACAAATATCTTTGATTTATTCATTTTGTTAATAAAAATTTTCGATTTATTCATTTTTTTCTTTCATTTTTATTTTGTTTTCTTTTCTACATTCTCAATTAGGTGTCTATATGTGTAATTTCATAAAATCTGATCTGCTGGTAATTGACCATTTAATTGTAATTTTTTGGCATAATATTTTTACTTTTGTATTGAATTGAAAGGTTTTACTTTAACCTCCAAAAAGTATTGTTGTTTGATTATACTTTAGTCATAGAAAATGTAGGAAGGTTGAGTCTTAATCTTTGAAAAGACTATTGTAAAGGTTGTGCTTGATCCTTAAAAGGGGCATTTGATATAGTGGATTAAAAACTCGAGAGAGGACATAGATAAAGAAGTCAAATCTTTATGAAACAATTGTATATAGCTTTTCTTTCTTCTAATTGTACTTGTTATTTTCAAAAACCAATTTCTTTAAAAGAATTTGTTTACTTTGATGATTCTTAAAGAAAAGGATTTTCAAAAAGCAAAGCTTCTTGAGTTTTAAGCTTAGAAAATTTTTTAATATTCATTCACCCTTTTCTTGAATACCTATTTATTGAGCTTACAAATTAAACAATTGATATCAAATTTTTGGTCTCAAGTTTGCAGATCTAATCACTTATGAGAAGATCCTTTGAAGCTCAAAATCATGGTTTTGCAACCCACGACAACTTAATTAGGTGGTCAATTTATAATAAGACCCCTCTTTTTTTGGGGGAAAACTATCAATATTGGAAGAAGAGTATGGAGATATTTATTTAAGCAAATAAATTTGATGTATGAAATATTATCTTAAAAGGTCCATATGTCCTCATTAAGAATGTAGAAGAAAAGATAGTGATAAAGTCTAGGAAATAGTGGGATGAGAAAGTGATGTAGTTAAAGGGTTTAGGGCAATTAAAACTCAACAATTAGGGCTAGAATAGGGTTGATTATGTTGGAATAATAGAAAGATATTGAGTTTTTAAAAGAAACCTCTTTAATAAATATTAAAAAATAACAAAAGATGATAATAATAATCTTATATCTAGGATCACTTATTTATAATAGCTAAGATAAATCTTAATGAAATAGTAATGCTAAGATAAATCCTAATCTTAAATAAAGACTTAAAGTACTAAAATTCTAATAAAGATAAAAAAAATCTCA